>NW_017729030.1:19261214-19304619 GCF_001723915.1 Gavialis gangeticus
ATATCCTGCAGGGGCCCCACATTACCCAGGGCCTTCTTCATTCTCCCTATGTATTTAAAAAAGGACTTTTTTTTATCCTTGATCCCTGGTGTTAGCCCTAGTTTCGTATCTGCCTCAGCTTTCCTAACAGCCCCCCTACAGACCCGAGTGGTGGAGGTATACTCCTCTTTGGTGATAGCCTCTCCTTTCCATTGGGTGTATGCCTTCTTTTTGGCCATCAGGCATTCACAAATGCCCTTAGTGAGCCAGGGGCACTTTTGGGTACACTCGCCCTTTGCTTCTTGTTGGGATTGTCACCCCTTGGGCTCTGAGTATAGTCTCCTTAAGGAATGACCACTCATCTTTGGCACCCAGTTCCTCTACTCTTCAGGACCCTAGTGCCTCCCCCACTAATCACCTCAGTTCATCGAAGTTGGCCCTCTTAAAGTCTAAGGCTACTGCCTTGCTGCAGGCCCTTGACACCCTGCTCTGGATGGTAAATTCCAGCAAGTGATGATTGCTATTGCCCAGGTGGTTGAGGACCTGTAGTCCCCTCACCAGGTAATCACCTGTGGCCAGGGCCAGGTCCAGCACAGCATTCCCCCTAGTAGGACTGTGCACCAAGGAGTCTGCGATTTTATCTGGAAGAGTTAGTACATCTCCAATCAGCTTAGACAAACATAAGTACAGCCTTTGCAAAGCCTACATTACCTAATAATAGAGACATCAAAGACAATATATTATTTGAATCGGGACAGAGCGTAGAAGCTCCACTCATTGACTAACATCTCAATATTTTCGGTTCTGTATAGACAGAGAACAAAAGACTATGGTGTGTCAAAACTGCCTGTCAACCAGGCAATTCTCTTGTAATTAAGGAATGAGCTATGAATATCTTATTTTTTTGGTTTCTTGATTCAGCAACTTTGCTCACAGCAGTTGAAATGCACTTGCAATACATTATATGATATTCAATGAAAAGTGAAACACCCCATTCTTAATAACTTCGGTAATAAATAGATTGGTCAAAGATTATGTTGAGCAACATTCTATCTCATATCTATGTATGTATCTATCCTTTCTCAGAGAATTTTAATGTAGCTTTGATAAGCTAATTCAATTACTTTTTTTGAAAAATGTTTTTTTCATTGATGGTAAGGTACCACTACAATGGCCATTTTACCATGGGTATCTAAGTGTCTATGGCCAGATAATACATTTTTACCAGTACAAGGGATTGAAAGTCAGTCTTTACCCATAACAGAACAGAAGTTCAGCACACACAGAGCTGTTTAAAAAGTATGGAACCTGGTCTAAGAACTGCCCCCCTCCACTCCCCACCAACCAAGGGTGAATGTGTGTTCTGTTCACTATGGATCTAAACTACACTGCTTACAGAAAACTGCATAGCATATCAATTCCTCCTTGTGCTTTTTGAATGTCTGTACCTAGCCTATGTCAAAGCATGAGCGTTACCAACACAGTCTTGTAGCTATCAAAATAATGTACTTTGTAATGTATAGATAATCTTAGTACCTAGTAACCATTTCTAACTGATAACTTTTACTAGTAATCACTGAATAAGTCTTACATTACAAGGTCATGTCTCCTCACTTTCACCTTTAAAATTGTGACTTGAACTATCTAATTACTAGCCATCCTCACTTTCTATATCAGCTACTAATTGAAATTTTTACTAGAGTTGTGTGAAATCAAAGAAGTTTAGAATTTACAGTTGGTTCCAGTGGCCAAAAAATGCCATCTTTTAAAATTATTATGTATTTTACTTTTTACCTCTCTTACATTGATTCCCTTATTGTTCTTCTTCCATTTTTCCCTTTTTTTTTTTGCTCATCAACACTTTTCAATACCACTCCCCAAAATGTAAACAAAAAGGAATCAAGCGACTGTTATGGTACTTTAAACCATAACATTACTTATCCTGTTTGCATGAATACCCATTGCTTGTTTTGTCTAAAGCTATTTTGGGCAGGGACTAGAATACTGTATGCACATATAATGCCTAACAAAACAGAGCCTTTTGGGCAGATAGTAATGATAGTAAAAACATTTCCATATTCATTGAAAATTCATTTCAACAGACATTTTGTTTATAAACTCTGTCAGTTTTTGATGGAGTTGTAGTACGTTTGTTTCATAATGACTCATTTATTTATTTATTTTTAATTTGGCAGCTATAAGTGCCATTTCACCCCTCTTTTGGGGGCAAATGCACAACAAGATGATTCTACACCACAGAAAAAGAAGCAATGAAAACCACTGCATCCATTTGTAAACGTAGCATATTTTGGTGAGAGAGAATATATCCAAGTTAGATTTTTACATCAAACATTCAATTATATGAGATTTTTTTGATTATTAGGAACTTGTGTTTGTGGGGTTTTTTGTTTTTTTGTTGAGCAGCATGAGAAGATGATGATAGATTGGTGTTCAGGATTGCTAATTATGAGATGTATGTTATGTGTACTCCCACAAGTTCTCACTAGAGGCCAATGGATTGAGGCCAATGGATCTGGTTGAATGAGACTCATCATATGTGATTGTGATGGTGAGATGTCCCCACAGGCTCCTGCAGGGGAGAGGGCAGTCCCTGCGGGCCCCAAAGCCCACAAACAGCTCCCTTGTGGGGGAGACTTACCTCCTGCTGGGCAGCCAGAGCAGGGAACAGCTGAGCCAATTGCAGCGGCTCTTCCAGCCACCGTAGGAAAGTTTAAAATCCCCGCCAGAACCCGGGAGGAGGAGGCAGAGCGGGAGCGTGATGGTGGAGAGCACGCCAGATGCACTGAGGCTCCTGCAACAGGGAGGAGCAGTGCAGCCAGTTCAATGCTGACAGGCAGCACAGGAGACTCATTTGAGCCCCCTGTAGGAGGCTGGGGGAAAGGAAGCAACTCCACACCCCTCTCATCCCTGGGGGTCTATTTCTTTTGAGGAAATAAAAAAAGAGGAAGAGAAAGAAGAGGCATAAGAGCAAAGTGCCCTACTCAGAGGCACTGGAGTAGGCGCCAGCTTAAGCGCATATAGCTTTACTGTCATTAGGCAGGGAAGACTACTCGTCGAAGCAAAAAGGGGCAGCTGGACAAGCACCAACAGAGTCCAACTGGATGTGAGATCTCCCTTGAGGCAAGCCGTGGTCAAGTCAGCACAACCGAATCACCATTTGCTGAAGCCCATCCGGTTGGTGAGTGGGTGGGGTGTAGGGGAGGTGGAGCCCCATGGAACATTGCACCCCGAACCATGAGTACTTCTGTCCCCCGGGGAGTCCCTCCAGGAAGATCTCCATTGAACTCCCTCTCTTTATATAATAACGTCAAGTCGTGGCAGGAGAGTTGTGGGGAGGGGCTCCACACTCAGCAGGTAGTACATCACTCAGGGAACCCCACTTAAGGCACCTTACACGACAGTGATCTCCCATGATCAAGATTTCAAGAAGGAAAGAAAATTCTTAAACATACATGGAATTAATTCCTTTTTCAACAGATCAGTTGTGGGCAGAATGCCCAATCTAAATGAGCTTTTAAGGCTTTGCACTTAAATTGATACATTTAGGGCATTTGTATGCTTAATTTGATTATATTTATCAAATTAATAAAAATTGATTAACTGTCCTCAGTTTCATAGAACTACCAGAAAGTAGCCATTTTGGTAGGAAAAATAGTCTTAATTCTCTATCTGGGAGATATAAATGACTTTGTAACTGTTGTCAGGAAAGTAAGGGGAATAAAGGAATTTGTTTTCATGCTTAAATTGGTTTCCACATATGCAGGTAGTAAATTAGTTCAATAAAGAACCTTATTAACCAAGTTTGCTTACAGACAAATTATTACCTCCAGTGCTAGTACTTGATGGTAATTAATATTTCATTTTCAGCTTTTCAATAAATTTTTGGTAGGTAAATATGGGAAGATTTAAAAATGTATTCCATACTCTCATCTGAAAGTTTAGATAGATATCTGGAGTCCATCATTTTCCCAGGTCTTTCAATCTTGTTATTAAATATTATAAACATATAATATTTGTATTTGTAAAAGAGGTGTGTATGCACTCACACACTTACACTCCTTTCACAAATACAGTCTGTCCCAAAGTATTTCAACTCGCCTTTCTGTTGTCCTTTTATCTTCATGGCTGACAATGAAGATGAATAGTAATAGAAAATAAAAGACTGCCTTCCATGAATGTCATAAAAGATTATATTTGGATTGAGAACATAAGCAAAAGTTTGGGTCAGTTTTTGTTTTATCAGCTCAGGCATAATTAATAACATTTTGCACTTGTTCATTACCATTTACATACAGCTCATCTCAGCCATTAAACATTATTTAATTAAAGCTCACTGCAGTTTTATCAAGTTAGGAATTATTATTTATAAGCTTTTCTCAGAGAAACTAAATGAAACGGACAAGAGGTTTACAGAACTCAATGGCAATACTAAAGACCATTTCATTTATGAAATCAATTAGTGGAAGAGCCAGGAAGTTTTGCTGACTCTCAGTTTCCTAACCTGTCCAAGGTTGTTCTAGTCCTAATTTAAACTTATATATAATGTTATTTTAAGTTGTCATTACTCTAAACTAGAAGACATACAATTTTTTTAATGGTAAATAGTGCAATCTAAATTAATTTGTGCATTTCCTGGAGGAAAACAAGACAACAGTCAATGCATATTTTAATTTAACAATTCTCTCAGATTTACATTCCTGGCTCTAACGTTTAAATTACTCTTTAAAAATAGTGATGTTAAATATTTCTTAACAGCACTTTTATAGTAAATACATATATTCTCTGCAATGATGTCTAGCTATGCAAAAGGGGAAGTACAGGAATCATTCTCAACAAAGTTCATGGAATTGTAGCCATAATTTTGAAATGGTGTTTCTAAAATTGTATACTTTGCAGACAGATCCCTATAGGGCATTTCTCAAGAGATGAAATGTAAAGGCTGCATTCTCCAATCTTGTAATCTTGCAACAGAACCACCAAAGAGAGATAAGGAAAATTTGTTTCCTAATATTTGAAGGCTGTCCATATTTAGATTTCTATTCAAGGACACAGTTTAATGAAATGAACTGAAATATAGTAAAACTTCAACTTGAGTAATGTTCATGGAATACAGAGGATATATCTGTAAGGAGAATATATCTTGAAAGTTTGTTTTTAGAATTAATACTTGTGATTTATATGATTTTTTTTCACTGGTAGGCTAACTTTTTCTTTCCCTCACTGAAACTCCTGTACATGCTTTATGCTTTATGTAAAATGCTAAACTTCTATGGTGACAGTCAGTGGAAACATTCTAAAAATGTTTTATCAAAAGTGAGTGACAGATTTTGGTATGAAAAAAGCTATGGGTGATGATATTCTATTCTATGTGCTTTGTAAGTAGATTGTAACATTTCTGTTATTTCATTTCAACTCCTCTTTTTAATTTTTTTACTGGCAAGCCTTTCCTGACAACATGAATAATACAAGATGGGCTGTGAAATTGTTAAATAATATACTGAATAGCTTTTTAAAACCTGGAGTTCATTTGGCACCCCCAATGTTGGGGTGAGAAGGAGCATTGTGTTCTTTCCTTACCTCACAGCTATGCAAGGCCAGATGCGGCTATAGAAATCATAGAACAAAAATAAAACTAGGCGGGATCTGACCCTATTAAATTCTCTTAGACCTGTCTAAATTCTCTTAGACAAATATTTGTCTAACCTGAACTTAAAACTTTCTAGTAATTGAAATTCCATAGCTTTTCTAGCTGGCCTGTTTAAGGTTTAAACAACCTTGAAGTTAGCAAGTTCTTTCTGTTATCTAACCAAAATCTCCTTTGTTGAAATTTAAGGCCATTACTTCTTGCTCTGGGTCCCTGTGGACACAGAGAACAATTGAATCCTTGTTTTTCTGGTATGCAGTTTAGAATAATAGGTGAATATGCAAATCTTTCATTTTCCTTAATGAAGTGAATTAAGAATGTATAGGAGAAGATTCTCTTAAGTAATGTCATATGAAAATATATTTTTTGTAATGTAACATTTTTCATAATATAATACAAATAGAAATATTTGAAGGTTTTTACAGGTACTTAAAAGTAACAAAACCACAACCAGATAATGAAAAAAAATAGAATGTAATGTGTCATTGACACAGATATGTAAACTACAGAGTGAAAATAACACATTCCATGTAAGTCAGACTCTACCTCTATTACAATTACTGTAGTATAGCATAGATACGTGTAAAGCACTACAATTGATATTGTAATAGCTTAAATGTCAATAGATGCACACAAGCCAATGCAACAATTTCAAATACATTAATAGAGAATTTTAATGGCATAATATGGGTTGGTTCATGAATTGTAATATTTCAGTAGCACTGAATCCACAATCAACTAATGAAAATGCTATGAAGTGTGGCTTCTGTGCACATTCTTCTGCTATTCCTTAGTATTAGATATTTTGGATGTTCTAAGCATTTGGCTTCAAAACATGAAAATAGAATAAATCTATTAAGGGAATCATGGAGTAGTAAGGATTTTTTTTCAACGAGCTCTTTCTTTTATTATTATGCCTAGGGTACTTGAAAAAAGGTGCCATCTGTAGACTTGATCCTGGAAGTTTCCTTTCCTTTTTTTCACCCCACCAAAGCTAGGTGTTTTGAGGTACATTATAAATCTTCTTGTACCTTTCCCCTGTTACCCATTTGTACATCTATGCAGCCGAGCTTCAACCTAGCTCTATGTGATTGCATTTCACCTTGTAAAATCATATTGTAGCTATTGAATATCATCTTTCCTCTTGAGATGTCTCCTCTGCTGTTCTCCTTTTTATTTGAATGTGTAAAAAATATTGACAAGAGAAGTTCTCACATGAGGCTCTTTCTCAGTTCAGGGAAGTTTAAAGGTCAAATATAAGAAGAAATTGTGAAAATTAGACCCTTGTTCACTATTATTACTCCCTTCCCCTTAGATACTTATTAGACCTATTCTGCCTACTGGGATGATGTTTTAGTTAGCATAAACTCTATGTTGATAATTTAGAAGGCGTATATAAAATTAACCATGATCACCCATTTAAAATTCCCTTAAAATTGGTAGAATGGAATGGGTTAGTCCAAATGACCATAAAAAGGGTGTCAGTTGGTTTAGTTTAGTCTGACTTAAATCACCTTATGCATTGCCTCTGCATTTAGCACTGAGAAGGTTGAGAGAGTTTTTTTTAAGATGGAGGTAATTAGGATATAGGTGCCCTTACAGTCATCTATATCCTATTATATGGAACATTCTCCAGTTTCAGGTAGGAATTTTCAGAGAGAGCTTCCTTCTGTAACTCATCCACAGTGCTGAACCTGCCTTACTTTCATTTAAAAAAAATAGCTTAAAATTGGAAATCAACATACATGTAACAAATGGGTAAAAGACCAGGGAATTAAATGAAAAAAAAAGTAAAGGAAAATAAAAGTACCATAACAATATCCTTGTCCAAAAAAATTCAGGAGAGATGAGATGTATTTCAAATATATTTGGAATGAAAAGAATTGTAGAAATGGTTTAGGCCTATATTCAGGTAGCGATGGTAAACTATTAGTAATGACACAGAAAAGTCATAAGAGTTGACAAATATTTCTATTCAGTATTTGAAAAGAATCAACATGAATAGCTTGCAACACATGAAGATATGGAAGTATTTTCTACTTCATTAGAAACCAATAAGAATATTAAAGATTTTATTAAGGAGGGAGGGGGGAGAAAAGTGGAATAACATCAGTGTTAGGTAATAAAAAAAGAAAAAAAGACAACCTCCTAAGGGATTTAACTAATAAAGAACAAAAGGATAGAAATGTAATTAATGACAGGTAAGTTTTTATGGAAGATAGGCTTTCTTTAACTTAACTGGTTTTATTTTGTTGAGAAAATTACAAGTTTTATTCAATATACCTGGATATTGTGAGGTGATTGATTTAGCATTACATGACATTCTGGTTAATAATAGCAGTATAAAATATTAACCAATCATATATACATGAATTAAGAACTAGCAAACAAAACAGATCTCTTTTCTCAATGACAAAGCATCAATAAAGAGGGTGCTTTTAGTGATCTCCCATACAGGTTAGGTGACTCCCATATAGATGAGACCTACACTTGATGATATTCAACACTTTCATTAGCAATTGCAACATGAATATTAAATCATTCCATAAATTTGAGGGGTACACATGGACAGAAGGAACAGTAAATAGCAGAAGGAATGGAATAATCACATAGTACAACCTATATAACAGTTAAAGGGAAGCTATTCAAAGTTTCCTTTAATAAAGCCAAAATTATACATACAGAAACTAGGAACACAAGCGGTGCCTACAGAGCAGGGGATTGAATCCTGGAAAACAATTATTATAGTTAGTATTTAAGATTTGGAGTAGACAAGTAACTCAACATGAGATCCTAGTTTGATGCTGTGACAAAAAATAATGCAATGTGTCAGGTGTATAAACAGAGAAGTAGTAAAGGTGAGTTTACATCTGTATGTAGTATTGGTAAAATTGATAGTGGATTAATACAGGCAGTTCTGATGTCCACATTTTAAAATGGGTGTTGAAAAATTGGACAAGGTGCAGAAAAGGTCTACAAACATGATTTAAGACCTGGAAGAAGTGAGCAATTTAAAGAGCACAACTTATTTAGCTCACTAAAAGAAAGATTTCTTGATTTTGATTATAATATAGAAGTACAGGGAAATGCTCAAAGGGTTCTTTAATCTAGGAGTGAAAGACATAAGACCAATAGTTGAGAGTTTAAGCTGTATAAATTCAAATGGGAAATATGACAAAAATTCAAGCGGCAGAAAAGGCATAAATTAAAGCAATGTGGGTTATTAACCACTGAAAGAAACTACTCAGGAAAGTTTAAGACTTTTTTATTTTTTTTATTTTTATAGCTTTTAGATCAAGACTGATGTCTTTCCAGAGGATATGCTACAATTGAAAACAAGTTATCAGATCACTGCAAGAATAACCAGATAGTATTTAAAGCCTTCTTATAAGCATGAGCAAATCAAACTAAATCTAATGATGCCTTTTGTCCTTCAGCTCTGTGAATCTATGACAGTTCCAATCCTTGATACACACATTTAGTCAGATGCTGGAAGATATCACATGTATTTATAGACACTACTGGGTATACACTACAAACTAAGGGAATGAAATAGTAGTAGTTTCTTCAGTAGAAGTAATTTCACTTATCCACTGCTGTGTCACTTGCCCCATTTTCCATAAGTGTAAGATACCATGATTGTGGTTACTAAGGAGATGTAATGTGTTGATGCTTTGGTTTGCTGAGTTCTTTTTGTCAATCCCTTTGAAACTAAAATTAGTTAGCAGGAGTAATAGTTTCCATCTTACCCCCTTAGGATCCTTAAAGTAAAGAACAATGAACAGATTATTTCCCTGCATCTGCTCACTAGAAAGAATATCACAACAACATTCTAATATGATGTAATGCTTTTCCTGGAGTATAGCCACTGATTCTTGTTGCAGCAATACATGATTTTAAATGAAAATCTTACCTTCAGTAATCAAATATTACCTGCTGCCCTTAAAGACACTAAAGGCACATCTACATAAGATGCTTTACTGCTCAGTAGACTAATCTACTGAGCCATAAAGCGTCACCATCTACACATGCATAGCATTCACTGTGAGGTATATTTGTTGATTGCGCAATTACATAGTACCTATAAATACAGGTACTAGATTAACTACACAGTAGTTACTAGTCAGTAGTGCTTGTGTAGACACTGACTGGGAACAAATTTGCTTCCAGCCAGACACATAAGCAGGAAGTCACAGAGGACAGGGGAGGTCTTTGTCTATGGTCCTGGCACTGCTCGGCTTTGAGCTCCCCCCAGCAGCCAGGAGCTGATCAGCATCAGGATGGGGTTGCTCTCTGTCCCCCCAGATCCTGGCGCTGAATTTCTCCCACCTCCCTATAGGAGCTGGAAGCTGGGAAGCACCAGGACTGGGGAGATCTTTATTACCCTGCCCAGCCAGAGGCTCTCTGGCAGGTGGCCCAGGAGTGGGATAATGCCCAGCCAGCCCTCTGCTGGGCAGGGAATCTCCACCCAGCTGGGGGCTCACTGGCAGCTGCCCCAGCAGCAGAACAGTTCCTGGTAAGCCCCCTGCAGGGTGGGAAATCCCAATGGGCATGGCACTCACTGGCAGCTGTGTGTCCTGATGTGCACAGTGGCAGGAGAGCTATGCCAACCACAGTGGCATCTGTCACCCCTCCCAATGTCCACAGGGCCAGGAGACAACTGCTGCTGCAGCTGGCAGAGTTCTCTTGACCCCATGTGCATTAGGACCAGCTCCTGTGCCCCCTGCCAGCTCTCAACCTAGAACTCCAGTAGAGCCTGGTGTTCCCCCTGGCTGCAGGGGGTCAGAGCAGGGCAGAAGTAGCCCTATACTAGGCTGCTGCCATTGGGAGAAAATTTGCTCCCAACAGGGTGCATATGTAGACATGCTCCTGGGGAACACTTAATGTGCAGTAATCCTGTATTGTGTTAATCGCACATGTAGATGTGCCCTAAGGATTTCAACTTTTGTTTTTCACTTTAATTTGTTTTTATTTATTTGGTAAAGTAAAAGGGCTGGAGCAGGCTGTATAGATCTGTGCATAATATTTTTAATATATGTGCCTTGTATGGCACAAATCTTAAATCTTTAAAATAAACTAAGTTATTTACATTTCTATTTCCCATTGAAATTCTTGATGTTAAAAATTTTCCAATTATTTAAGGGACATGTGAGGTTATGTTGTGAGTATACAGTACCTAAAGTTTAATTTAAAGTTACATCATTAACTTCTGTTACGGCTGTTAAGTCTTAATCTAATTACTGTATGAACTTTTGTTACCAATTGTATATTCTGTCTGTAATACACATCAGTCAAACACGTTGGGTCACATACACACTGAAAAAATATTCATAGCCTGACTGTATACACCTGTGAACCCTTACTACTTATCACAAAGGGCAGTAAGAAGTTGTACCATGGTAGATGTAGTGTATGAGGTATACTGTCCACCAAAACAAACTACTGGCAATAAAAAGCAAATTATTTAATCTAATTGATTTTAAATATCTTGATATATTTTGCTATCATGCTCTAAAATAGCATAGTACAAGCTCCTTTAGAAGCAATTAAAAACTTTGTAAAGAAAATCAGTTCAAGAAATGACTCACAAAAAGTATGCAGGAACCATTCCTGCATGTTTTGCATACCCAAAACTCCTCTTGATTGCCCTGGGAGTTACCAATCCAACTCAATTTAATTAACTTTTAACACCCAAAGATGGAGATGACAGGGTCAGATTTTGTGAACCAATTTCAATTCCAGGCCTCTTTCTTTAATCCATGTTAATTGCACCATAAATGTAATGTGTACCAGAGTCCTTAGCCACTCATTAAATGTACCTCTTTCTTTAAAAAAGAAACCTTGGGTACCCTATTAGGCTATTTGATAGGTGTTATGCTGTTTTGTACTGCTGTCACTATACTGACAGTGTATAAGTAGACTATGTAGCAGTCATGCCAAAAAGAACAACAGTAGGATGGAATCAGATTTGCTAAATTCACTGAGAGCTTCAGATCTCCATCTAAACCCAAGGTTGCAGGTACAATGTAAAGTGTGCAAACTGTGGATAGCTTTCAACCAGTTAAGCTACTGTAATCTTAGCAATATCTGAAGCACATTTGACAACTATTCACCAGTACTGTGGTTAATTGAAGCAGCTTGGCAGTGCACCATAAGCCTTCTGGAAGCTCGGGGGTGCTGAGGCTGTCACCCAGGGCTCAGTGTTTCATAGTTTCATAGTTAGTAGGGTCGGAAGGGACCTGAGCAGATCATCAAGTACGACCCCCTGCCATGGCAGGAAAAAGTACTGGGGTCAGATGACCCCAGCAAGGTGTTCATCTAGCGTCTTCTTAAAGACCCCCAGGGTAGGAGCCAGCACCACTTCGCTTGGAAGTTGGTTCCAGATCCTAGCCACCCTGACAGTGAAGTAGTGCCTCCTGATGTCTAGCCTGAATTTACCCTCTGCCAGCTTGTGACCATTCTTTCTAGTCACTCCTGGTAGTGCTCGGGGGAACAGGGACTCCCCCAATGCCTCCTGGTCCCTTCTGTCTAGTTTGTAACAGGCCACTAGATCCCCCTCAGCCTTCTCTTGTGGAGGCTTAACAGGTTCAGGTCCCATAGCCTCTCCTCATAGGGCCTGCCCTGCTGTCCTCCGATCATGTGAATGGCCCTCCTCTGGACCCTCTCCATATTGTACACATCCCTCTTGAAGTGCAGCATGCAGAACTGGACACAGTACTCCGACTGTGGCTTGACCAGTGTCGCATGGAGGAGGGGGCTCACCTCCTTGGACCTGCTTGAGATGCATCTATGGATGCATGACAAGGTATGGTTGGCCTTCCTGACTGCATCCCCACACTGCCTGCCCATGTTCATCTTGGCATCAATGATGACTCCAAGATCCTTTTCTGCCTTTGCACTGACGAGAAGGGAGTTCCCCAACCTGTAGGTATGGTGCTGGTTCTTCCTCCCCAGGTGCACCACCTTGGACTTGTCAGTGTTGAAACCTATCCTGTTCTCATCCGCCCACCCCTGTAACCTGTCTAGGTCTGATTGCAGCCTATTTCTCAATTCTAGTTTGCCCATATCCCCCCACATCTTAGTGTCATCAGCAAACTTGAACAGGGTGCTTTTTACCCCCTCGTCCAAGTCACTGATGAAGACGTTTAACAATGCGGGCCAGAGGACCGAGCCCTGGGGGACCCCACTGCCCACATGCCTCCAGGTCAAAAATGACCCATCCACCACCACTCTCTGGGTGTCGTTCTCCAGCCAGTTAGCGACCCATTTGGTTATGTAGGTGTCTACACCATGGTCCCCTAGTTTTTTAATGAGAATAGGGTGAGAAACAGTGTTGAAGGCCTTCTGAAAGTCCAGAAAGACTATGTCCACTGGTACCCCTCCATCTAAGGTTTTGGTGACCTGGTCATAGAAGGCCACAAGGTTGGTCGGGCAGGACCTGCCTCTAATGAACCCATGTTGGTTGCCCCTAAGCATAACCTCCCCCGCTGGCCCCTCATGGACATGCACCAGGATAATTCTCTCAAAAACTTACCCAGGATTGAGTCAAGACTAACTGACCTATGGTTTCCTGGGTCCTCCTTCCTCCTTTTTTTGAAGATGGGAACCACGTTGGCCCTCTTCCAGTCCTCTGGAACCACACCAGAGCACCACAAGTGCTCGTAAAGCCGTGCCAGGGGTCCCTCCATGACCTCAGCTAATTTCCTTAGCACATGGGTGGAGATCATCAGGACCAACTGATTTAATTATGTCCGGTCCCTCCAGAAGTCCCCTGACTAGATCCTCACTCACCCTTGGCCTCAGTGTCTCTCAGCCCAAGTGGCTGAAGCTCTGAGACAGTGTGTGGTGCCCTCCTGAGCCAGGCTGCACCTCTGCAATGTGGCAGCTGGGGTGCCAGGCAGCTGAGGCTGAGCCCCACTGCCTCCCACATGGGAGGGGCTGTTCTGTGAAGCCCTGAGTGGCCCCGATAGCTGCTGCTACTGCCAGTGAGTGGGGGGGGGGGGGGTGGCACTAGGAGAGAGAGCAGAGAGCTGGAGGAATGAATGGTGGGGTGGGGAAATGAATGAAGGTAGGGGAATGAACAGGGGTAGGAGGAATGAATGGGGGTGGGGGGAACAAACAAGGAGTTGGGGAAATGAAATGGGGCTGGGCAGGGCCCCCCCAATTGTCCCCTCACCCCTCCTCCAGCCCTCTGACCCATTTCTTACCTGGCAAGCCAGGTCCAGGTCCCTGCAGTCTGCACCAGGGGTCTACTTTTGCCCCTGTGCTGCAAATTTGCAGCTCAGGGAACTTTTTTTGTTCTGACATGTGCCCCTTGCAGCATCTCAAAGGGGTTTGTGATGCTTCAAGAGGCATGTGCACACTTGTCTGGATAGGCCTACTGAGTTTAATGGTGCAGGATCAAGCCATACCTCTCAGACACCACAAGGAATCATGGAGAAGTTCTTGTAGATATCAACAGAAATTGTTCATGGTTTTCTATAGTTAATCTTTGTTCATAAACGTAGGCAAGCTCAGGTCTTGTATTTTATGAACGTTGCTAAAGAAGTTTCTTCCCTAAAAGTGCTTTAAATAGAATTTTACTTTTATGGGATTTTTGTCCTCTTTTCTTTCTCTTAAAATACATGTTATTGTCATGACAGCTAATGTCCTTTGAACTAATGTAAAAACAGGATGCATAAGATCGACAAAACAGCAATTATTAGTAGCTATTCTTTTAGGAAAGATAGGAATGAAAGTAAATGTTACATAAACATCAAGAGGCAAAGGTTAGCATTGCTTCAACTATCATATTTAATTAATTTAATAAATTAATAATAAATTTATCCACCTTATAAAGCACAGCAGCTCTGTAATCTGCACTGAATTTTACAGACCTGCTGTAGCTCATTGATCGGCAAATGGGGCAGGAGTGGCTCTTAATTAAATTCATATGTGGTGCTACTGCTCTAAATTAGTGCCAAATGATTGGGCTTAAGGTGTTGTATAAATTTCTTAAGTACAACTAACTCTTTTCTTTGAGTTAAATTAACATTAATTTAAGTAAATACTGTACGTATCTTTTACAAATGACAGTTTCTAATGAAGTTAGAAATCCATACAAAAGGGTTTTCTTAATTATCTGAAAAAGTGCAAATTTCTCATATTCTATGAGTCAGTGTTTGCTAGTGATACTTCAGCAGAGCAAAGTACTAATTATATGAATAAGTTTTCCCTTCCTCTCTTCCTTTATGACAGTGATTAAGCAGCAATTTCAGCTCTACAAATTCATATTAAATTGGATGAGAAACTAGCTCAAATTTTAAAACTACAGCTATAAATTTATCTGCCAGCTTTACTAGATAAATTCTGTTTGATTTGGACTGTTTTCTTTGTAATTTATTTCACTCTGGGAAGAAGCACCAGTCTCCATTTTACATAATTTACAAGCTGTGTTGAATGTGAAAAAAAGCAAAGAGATCAAATAAACTTGCCTTTGTGGAATTGGTGGTTCAGCTGGGATTAGAATGCAAATTAGAAGAAAGATTCTCTTTGTTCCAACCAGTGGACTACACAGTTAGCTTAAAAAAGCACTAGTTGTAAGACTGTTTTGTCCTTTTTTACCTAATGGTAAACTACTTACATCTACTATTTGAGAAAAAACAGGGTAAAGCAGCTGCTAGTTAGGTAAAACACATTAACCTCACCTGTAATATAGAAGAAAATGTTGTAGAGACTGGATTTGAGAACCATTTTTAGGGACAGAAAAGAGGGATTTTTTTTTTTGAATGAAGCCATGTGACTTCATATGTGGAGGGGAAGAAAAATCTGTCATTCAAAGCTTACGACTTTTTATGAAAAACAAATATGTTAATTTGTATATAAAAAAACCACATTTATACTTATTCCCCTTTATTCAGCACTGGTGAGGCCACATCTGGAGTACTGTGTTCAGTTTTGGCCCTCCCACTACAGAAAGGATGTGGACAAATTGGAGACAGTCCAGTGGAGGGCAACAAAAAATGGTTTGGGGCTGGAGCGCATGATTTATGAGGAGAAGCTGAGGGGACTGGGATTATTTAGTTTAGAGAAGAGAAGACTGAGAAGGGATTTAATAGCAGCCTTCAACTACATGAAGCGGGGTTCAAAAGAGGATGGATTTAGACTCTTAGTTATGGCAGACGACAGACCAAGAAGCAATGCTTTCAAGTTACAGCAAGGGAAGTTTAGGTTAGATGTTAGGAAGAATTTTCTCACTAGGAGCGCAGTAAAACACTGAAACAGATTACCCAGAGAGGTTGTGGACTCTCCATCCTTGGAGGTTTTTAAGACCTGGCTACTAGGGCTGTGCAAAATTTTGATGGCTGTTTCATTTTTAAGCTATTTCTTCACTTTTTGAACTCAAAACAGTGACATTGAAATGAAAAAAAAAGGCTTTGAAATAGCGTTGAAATGAAATGAGGGCACTTGAAATGTTTTGAAAGTTTCAAAATATTTCAAATTTCAAAGCAGCCCAGTGACAGGAGGCGGGGGAGAGCCAGTGGTGGAGCCACTCTGAGTGCAGCCCTGGCTCTGAGAGCAAGCCTAGAAAATGGCTCTCCACCACCTCCTGCCACCAGGCTCAGCTACATGGGGCTGCACTTGGAGTGCAGCCCTGGCTCTGAGCACATTCCTGGTGAGCACAAACCAGTGGCTGAAGGCTCCACAGCCCCACAGATCTAAGCCTGGTGGCAGTAGGTGGTGAAAGGTGGTAGAGAGCCCATGGCAGAACCGCTCAGAGCACAGCCCTGGCTTCAAGTGCAGCCCTGGCCACTAGCTCTTCCCCATCTCCCGCCACCAGGCTCAACTGCATGGGCTGGTGGAGCCGCTCAGAGTGCAGCCCATTGCAGGGAGTCATGGATAGCTAGGACTATGCTCCGAGCAGCTCCAGCAGGCTCATGAACCTTCATCTGCCCTCTCAGCATTGCCACCAAGCACCAGGTAGAGCCTGGTGCTGCGTCTGCTGCAGCCCTGGGAGCGGCAGAGACCGGCTGCCTGCAGCCACTGGGCTGCATCATGCCCCAAGCCCCCTGGCAGGCGCACTCCAGCAGCTGTAGGCAGGCAGCAGCAGAAACCTCCTGTCACCCTGCACACAGATCCACAGTCCTGCACTCCCAGAAAAGTCTGACACAGCGTCACAGCCCTCCTGGGGGTGCGGGCCCCTGGATCCATGCTTGAAATAACAGGAGCAGCCTGCGCCCAGCACCGAGAGACTTCTGCTGCTGCTGTTGGTCCCAGGCATCAGTCTCCTGTCATCCAGATCCAGGGACCCACACCCCTGGGAGGGCTGTGGGGCTGTGCCAGACTCTTCCAGGGTGTGCGGGCTCCCGGATCTGCACACAGAATGACAGCAGGCTGCTGTTGCCAGCAACTGATATGAGTTTTGCTTTCCAATTTTGAAGTTCAGTTTCACAATAACCAGTATACCTATGTCCTTGAAACTTTGCAGGTTTCATGCCCTGAGAAGGGGCTACCATCCCTGCCATTTTGATCCAAATCAGGCAAGAACTGACAAAGGTATAGGCATTTTCATGATTCACCATTATAGCCTATGGGTGAAATACTGAACTGCATTGAAACAGCAAAAAATTTTCGACAAATCAAAATGGAACAGTGCTTTGAAACTAAACAAAACAATAAAATGAAACACTGGCCCTTTGAAATGGTGAAACAGAAGTTAAACTGAAATGGTGCTGTTTCACATAGCCCTACTGGCTACAGAAAGCCTTGGCTGGGTGATCTAGTTGGGGGTGGTCCTGCTTTCAGCAGGGGATTGGACTAGATGTGACCTCCTGAGGTCCCTTCCAACCCTAATTTTCTGATTCTGAGTCAAGGATTCATTTATTCTTAAAATATATCACACATTAAAGAATTTATTAGTAAAATGAAGCCCAAAAGCCCACTGCTTTTTGTCCCAAGACACATCCCTACACGTACACTTCAGCACAGCAAAATGGCTCAGGTGGGGCGAGGAAAGCTGAGGCCAGCATCTGTGCTGGCCCCAACAGCCTTCCCTGGGGTCCTGGGGGCCTCCTAGAGCAATTTCAAAGGTACTGAGCCAGGCATTCAGAGCTTGGCTGGCATCCAGGGCATGGGTCTGGTCAGCTAGGCTCCAGACGGTGCATGCTGTCGCTGCATGTGCCATGGCACTTTTTTTAGTCCCGGGTTTTTTTTTACACTGGGATATCCCAGCAGCAAAAAGCCCACAGTGCTCCAAATTAGCAGCATGGTGAATGGGTGCATCGTGCAAACCACATGTGTGCACTTATCTGGAGGGCACTCATTGGGTGTCCGACCATCTTAACAACGTTTATTTAGCAAGCTTCCAAGGTAATCATAGCTTGGTGTCAGAAAGTCTCTCTCTCGGTATTGTTAATAGGGAAGTCTTTTGGGGTCAGTCAAAAAAAAAGTCACACCATTGTTATTCATCAAAAATAAAAATAAAGTCCCTGACTTATTAAGAAGAAGAATATTTGAATCAAGGACAAATATAACATATCAATATGCAAAAGAAGATCTTAGTATTTATTCCAAAGAACCTTCCAGCTTCCCAAGGCAATAGAAACACCAGCTTAATTTTCTCTGATTCTAGGTCCTTTATGTTGTCTTCAAAAAATGCTACCTTACTAGAATTTACATATTTTGGGGTGAATTAAAAATATTTCAACTTTAAATTCGCCTTTTGTATCACCTTTTTATGCAGCATGTTACTTCATAAAGATCTGTACCTCCCTTGCCAGAAAGAACAAACTGACTGATTGACTTAAGTTGCAAAATCCATCTGTCAGAATGTCCTTCCCTGTCAAAGAATCAACTCTTTTCTTCTCTCTTCTAAATAAATAAATATCCTTCATAATATAACTTAAAACACACACACACACACACACGTTTCACACACTTCGATATGATGTGGCTAAGATTCATAAAAATGTGATAGATAAATTAGATAATGGCTGTGCTAGAAAGTTAAAGTTAAAAAAAATTTTTAAGTGTGCCTGAAAATGTGAATTGTTTCGTTAAGCCACATTCATAGTATAATAATGAATAATCAAAATTATAGCTAGCTTCAAAATGTGGATCCAGAATATTTCCCCAATGTCAAATCTAGATTTGACATTCAGCTATACAGATCATAGCAAGCAAAAGTTTTGTCTGTTGAGATTGGGGTTCTTGTTCCAACTCTAGTTGGTAAAAGGGCTTTAATATTATAAATTAAAACCAAACTGCACACACACATTATACTGTAAGTGCACCTTTCTGATATGCATATATATATATTTCACCTATCGTAAAGGATCACACTTAGGTATCTAACAGACAGAATAACATCTTTCCTCTTCTCTCAAGTTGCAGGAAGTGAGGTTTACGTTTAATGTTGGGAAAAAAATTCTTAGTAGGAGGGTGGTGAAGCACCGGAACAGGAGTTGGTAGAATCTCCTTACTCAGAGGCTTTTCAGGCCTGGCTTGACAAAGCCCTTGCTGGCATGGTCTCAGTGGCAATGTGTAGGGGCTGCACGGCGGTGCATGTTCACCCCATGAGATTGCTGGTGCACACCCTTAACAGCTGCATTCCGCACTTTGGCGACAGGCAGTTGGAGCAGGTGGGAGGACTGGTGCCTCCCTTGAGGGCACCAGTTGGGCAGTGGGGGCAGCAGGAGAAGTGCCGGTGGCACTTCCGGGTGCATCCCTGGCCTTTCTAGGTGCTCTGCTGGCATTTCTGGGTCGCTGACTGGTCACTGTGGGGGCAAGTGCCCCCCTGACTCAGGAGGCACCAGTCGCCCATACATGATCTAGCTGGGGATGGTCCTGCTTTGAGCAGGAGGTTGGATTAGATGACCTCCTAAGGTCCCTTCCAAACCATATTTATTATGTTTCTATGATTCTTCACTGCAAATGGTTCATACTTTCAGCCCTGAAGACCCCTTAGATGTCTCCTACAATGGCAGATATCACATTTTCAGGAGTTGGGGTATGCAGGGTAAAAATCCATGATGATGTTGATTTAGGAAATTTTAGCCAACCTTATTTTTCTGTTAATTTGCAGATGACTTTGCATTAGGGAAAGTGAGGGTTTAACACTATACATTTGGGTATATAATTTATATTTTAAAAAGCTAATATTTGACTATTTTCATGTTCTTGGTACAATTATTTAGCTACTACATATCAAACTGAAGAAACAGCTAAAACAGAGCTTGTTTACTTTAAACCTACTTAAAATACATGCAAGGGTTCTCATTGTTTATTCCACCTTTAGCATTTCTTTCCCTGTCAGTGCTATTGCAGAATTGATAATGCAGTAATCTTAATAATTAATGTCTTGCTGATTTGATGTGGGTTTCAAATGCTGCCTTTTGCACAACAATACTGCCACTTTACTGAAATAATAATAATAATAATACAAATACAAAGAACAGAGAATGCTGCTTATTATATCTCAGGCTGCATGACTTTGCAAAGGAGTTAATAAAAATCTAAAAAGGGCATGGGTCTATCAAAACTACATAGGTCCACTTGCATGTCTATTCTTTCTAAGATTCTTGCCTCGAGTTGTATTTTCATATATCTATCATGTTCTCCATAAGCTTTTCTCTTCCATTCTTTGCTTCCCTTTATCTAGCATTGAATATACTCTTGATTTTCTTCTGTAAAGCCTGATTCAGGAACAGATGACCAGTTGAATTGTCCTTCTCTTTAACTGGCCATTGAGTGGAGTGCATTCTTCCAGAGGTATACCTCGTTGTACTCTTTTCTGTCCACTATAATTTAGGAGTGCCACCACTGGAGACAGTATAGAGAGTAAAACAATAATCAAGACCTGTCTGTAAATGTTCAAGGGAAGGACCCAGCGCTGAAGAAAACCTGAATTCCAATAACTAATTGTAGTAAAAGGGAATATCAACTAGTGATTCACATAGTACTAGTCTCCAGTTCACCTATAAAATGGAGGTAGAGATCATTATGGCCACAAAGGTGTAGACACTAAAGGAATAAAGTAGTCATGAGTAGAAATATACAGTTGGGACATTGAAAGAAGAAGTAGTAAAAGGAACTAAGGGGAAAGAGTATATTAGAAAATATATTTTGAAGGCAAATTATTTTATTCATATTTTAATTTTCTTTTAACATCAAGACTATTAACCGACATGTCTGTTTTCTCGTGGGACAACACACAAGCATTCAGATATCCTTGTCACTTGTTGTGGGACAAATGCCTAAAAAGGTTTGCAGGATAAGAGGTACTAACACTTCGTCCCATGCTATCATGATAGACATTGTGATGGACATACATGTCCCATGAGAGTAGCAGAGGTA
Organism: Gavialis gangeticus; assembly: GCF_001723915.1. Classification (NCBI taxonomy): domain Eukaryota; kingdom Metazoa; phylum Chordata; order Crocodylia; family Gavialidae; genus Gavialis; species Gavialis gangeticus. Next base: position 19,282,192 of record NW_017729030.1, read on the forward strand.
CAGGTACTCTCTCAGCCTGTATATCTGAAGATCAGCTCCACCAGCCAGGAGTCCCTGTCCTGGCCCCCACCCTGGGTCCCCTGCCACACACCTTCTCTGTCTAGGCCCAGCCCCACTACTCACCCTGACTCTATGTGTCAGGAGCTGCCTGCAGGGAGGCCAAGACCATGTGTGGGCCCTGCTGGCCTGGCCTGCCAGTTGCAGTAAGGGGAGATGGGTGCACCATCAGAGCCACACCAGAGTCACCCCCAGGTGAGCCCTCCAACCACTCGTCTCACCACTGTGTGTTCACCCAGAGCCTCAGCAGGAGTGGCCAGCTGCTGTCACTGCCAAAGCAACTGGTGCTGCTGGTGCCAGGAATCCTCTTCCTGCTGTGCCTCCTCTGCCCGTACCTCACAGGAGAGCCCTCCCTGGGCCTCACAGATGTTATACAGCATGCAGGCTGTGGTGATGACTTCGGGATGTTGGCCTCTGTGACCTTGAGGCAGGGTATGCCTGCATCTCTTGAGGTAGCCGAAGGCGTACTCCACCAGGACATGGGTCTGGATCAGGCACCAGTTGAAGTGTGACTGGTGGGGGTCCAGCTGGCCAGTGTAGGGCCACATGAGCTGGGGACGAATGGGTAGGTGCTGTCCCTGATGAGGAAAGGCGGGATCACTACTGGAGGTCTGGCACCAACTGCAGGTCTGGCACCACTGGCACAAAGTGCCCACTATCCAGTATAGCTGGCAGGGTGGAGTTGTGGAAGATGCAGGTATCATGGACATTGCCCATCCAGCTGGGGCTCACATTGATGAAGGTACCATGGTGGTCGATGATGGCCTGAAGTATGATGGAGTGGAAGCCCCACTGGCTATAGTAGGGGCAGCCACCATGGGGTGGCAGGTGATGTGGATGTGGGTCCCATGCAGGGCCCTGATTCACTGAGGAAGCCCAGGGCATGGAACCTCACCACTGGTGCCAGGGGGTCATGCATGTGGAGCACGGTGTTCCCCCAGCACATCCTGGAGGGGCTGCACACCTCCAGGATGGCCTCTGGCAGTGGCATTGCCCACATCAAAAAGGTGGCTGATGTAGTGGAGGCTGGTGGGCATGGCCAGCTTGAGCAGGGCAATGGCCAGCTGGGTGTATGTAGGTAGAGGCTGCCACATGGTTGTGTCCTGCCACTCTGGGTGCAGGCGGAGCTGCTCCACAAGCTCTTGGAAGGTGGCTCAGGTCATCTGAAAGAACTTGAGCCACTGCTCGTCACCCCAGGTCATCTGAACAATGTGTAGTCACCAGTCCAGGTGGACCCAGAGGCAGTAGGGTTGTAGGCCCAGGAAGGTGTGGATGGCCCAAGTGGTGGCATTCAGGTGCATATCATCAGCGTCCCTGCTGGAGTCTGGGCAGCAGTGCAGGGTCTGGGCAGCAGTGGCGTGGTGGCAGGGGGCCTGGAACACCATGGGGAATCAGGTCAGGTGGCTGTGTGGCATGGCAGGACCACCAGGGCTGAGACTGCCCTGGGCCAGGCAGCAGTCCCTGTGGTGGGCCAGCATGGTGGCCAGCAGGAGCCTGAGGTGATGGATGTAGTCATGGCACAGCAGGCAGAGACTGTGGTGACAGAGTCAGTGCGTGCTACTGTCATACTCTGCATGCTGCTCCAGGCCTGGGAAGCAGGTGGCCCAGGAGCAGTATGTGACACTGCCTTTTAAATATGGTCACCAGCTTCAGGAAGCTGTGGCCAGCACCTCCAGCTTCCCCTGGTGGCAGCATTGGGCCATTGTAAGGTCCCCAGAAGTGGGAGCAGACTGCTGCCACAAGCTGCAAATCTGCTCTCAGTTCCATGCACATATAAATGCCTGGCCAGAGTAAATTACTCTAGAGTAAACCCACCATGGCACAAATGCACGTGTAGACACGTCCAAAGATAACAATCATTTTCCATTCCTTTTTGCCTAATATGGCTATATATTTCAAAATCAGTAGGCCTTGATAGCTAGCACTCAGTAAGAAAGTAGGCTGAGGAGTACTCTGGACTACTATTTTTAATACATTTTGAAATTCCATAGAAATTCCCTGACTGAGTACTAACGCCATGCCAACATTCTAAAAGGGCAAGTACAATATACCAATTAGCCTGGCATCAGTCATGGCTAAAATGCTGGTAAGGCCAATTGAGTCAATAAAGAATAAGAGCATAGGAATATAATGAATGCCAGACAACATGGCTTTGTGGGGAAAACAAAGTCTTCTCATGCAGTCATATAGTATGATCTCAATGGCCTGAATTGCTTGGTTGGATAACCTCATTCAAGCAAAGAAAACCAAATGTAAACTTAAACATAATGACATTAAAAAAAAATAATAAAGTGGGCTGTATATACAGAAAGAAAAGCCATGTCTGGCAAGTCAGTAATTCTGACAAAAAAAAGTGCTGAACATGAGTTCCACTACAACTTTGAAGAAAAATGCTAATTTGATTCTGGATTCCCAAAGAGGGAAGCAGTTAGCAAAAGTAGGGAGATGAGCTTACCTCTGCATACAACACTAGAAACACTGATATCCAAATATTTTGTCTAGTTCAGGTGTCCACATTTTAAAAAAGATCATCCAAAAGCTGAAAACTAACAGATGTTGGAGAAAAGGGACAAAATTGATTTACAAGCTGAGTAAAGTGCCTTACTGTGAAAAAGAAAAATCTCAATCTATTTATCTTATCAGAAAGAAGACGGGGAGGTGAGTTTTATTATAGTGTATAAGTATTGTCACGGGGAGAAAATAACAGGTAGTAATACACTGTTTAATCTAGTGAAGAAAGACAGTAACCAGTACCTAGAGGTTGAAACTGGACAAATTCAAATAGAAAGTAAGACATGCATTTTTAACAGTGGAAGTGATTACTCAAAACAGAGTGCCAGGGGAACTTGTGGGTTCTCCATCCCTTGATGTCTTAATATCAAGACTAGATTCCTTTCTGAGAATATGCATAAATTATTGTGCTCAATACAGGATGAAATTCTTAGGCTTGTGTCATCCAGGATGTTGGGGAAGATGATCTAATCATACCTTTTGGTCTTAAAATCTATTAACATAGGTATTGTTGATGTGATCTATCCAACAAATAGTTCTATTATGATTGTTTTTTTCTATGCTGTGGCTTGAAGGGAAATTAATGACACTGCACTCGGAATTAATGTGTCTCTATTTATTTTATTTTCTTCCTCTAAGCCTATATGCTTAATCTTTCTATAGTGTCCTGTTAAACAGATGCAGTCTTCTGAGTCTTAATCAGTTCTCCTATTCTGGAATTATTTTTAAACATAATGAGGTTCCATGATTAACTAATTAATAAGAATTTTTAAAAGGCCTATTCCCAGTAAGAACTTTTATATATCACCAACTTGCAGAAAAAGAAACAAATAGTACCTATTGCTTTTTCGTTACTAAACAAACATCCAAACCTCATTGGTTTGTAGTGGATCTGAGAAATGCTAAGCTCCCTCAGCTCAGTGAACTCTGAGCTTAGCAGCTTCCAAAGGGGCTTAAGTTGCTTCTTTATTGCTCAGTCCCTAATATTCTCCCTAATATTAAAAAAAATTGCACAGTAACTTATTACATGAAACACTGAACATACAATTGGAATGCTAGACACATAGGGCCTTTGTACACACCACAAGATTGGCCTTTAAAGGGCTTAAATGCCCTTTTGCACTGCTTTAATGGTGCAGCTGTTTACAGTATCGGCAGTGTCTTGTGTGTTAAATGACTTTGGGATATGGCAAAATAAAACACCTCTGAGGTGTTTTAGTTTTCTGCCTTATAGCTGCAGAGGGAAGCACCGGGCCCCATGCAGCTCAGGGGCTGTGCAAGCAGCCCTTGTAGGCAGCCCAGCAGCAGCCCAGGAAGTCAGGCTACACTGAAGAAGAAGAAAAAAAAAGCAGAGAGCTTGATCTTTTTTGTTCCTTCCCAGAGCCTGCCTGAGCTCCATGGGGTGCTTCGCTCTGTGGCTGCAGGGGGACTGGTACTTCCCTCCACAGCTGCAGTGGCTCCCAGGACTGCTCGGGCCAGATGCCTGTGGGCGGGTGGTGCCACCACCATCGCAGAGGGAAAAACCCCCTCCCACTAGCTCAGGGATTGCTCAGCCCGCTGATAGCTTGCTCTCTCCTCTCCCCACCCCACCTCTGTTGCCAGAGAGGCAGGTAAGTATCGGGCCTGACTCTTGTGTACGTGCCACAGAGATTTACTTTTAAAAACCCACCGCTTCAATTTAGGGAGAAGTAAACCAAAGTAAACCCCCATGGCATGTACAAGCAGCCATAATGTTGGAAGAGGTCTCTAGGGCCATCAAGGGTCAGTCTCTTCTCTTTACAGGAATTACTTAATTGAATTCAGCTCCAAAATGATCACTTCAAACTATTACTCCGAGCTACATTCCCTAAAGCTTCCTGAAATTCTGGTTAAGCTAAATCAGTTGATTCCTCCTTTTTATTTTCACCTATCCACTCAGAATCCTTACACTTTGTTCTTTGAACATAGCTTTGAACTGTCTAGCTATATATAATTTCAAAGGGCAATGCTTGTTAGCCTTATTTACTTTACAAGCAGATCTGGGCCCAGATCCATAAAGGTACTTTTGTTCCACTGGTCTCGGAATTGAAGAAGCTTATTTTTAAAAGACTGCTCCCCATAATAGAATACACACCCTTGCCTAAGGCATCTACACAGTACAATGCAGGAGAACAGGGTCATATTTAGGGTCACCAAAGGCAACACATTGGGCATGTCTACATGTAACACTACATTGCTGCAGCAAGGCACTATAGCAATGTAGCTTCTGTGGGCAAAAACTGTAACGCCACAGCTATGTCACTGTAGCAACAAACTCCCTTATTATAACATGTCGATATGGCAACATAGTGCCTAAAAATAACAGTGTGTGGTGCACATGGCATAGTACAGGCTGTTACTGTGCCATTTTTTAGTTAATGATGGCTCAGTAACAACAGTGCCATATCAGCACGTGTAGACTTGCCCACTGAGTACAGAGCTTACTGAAATAGCCAACAGAAAATGCTGAGACAGGTCACGTCTTAAATTCCCCCCCCCCCCTTTTTTTTTATAGTTTTAGGCACTGTATTCAGAAGTAGCAGCATGGGCTTCCATCCTTCCATTTAGTATTCATAATTTTGAATTGTCTCCTGAAGGTATAGGCCTAAATAGGAGCTAATCCAGAGTGGAGTGACAAGGCTGCACACCTACGTTTGATTAGCTCACACCATGGGAACCTCTTTTTAAGGACCTTAAAATGAGGAAGGTGAAGATCCTCCCTCCCTCCCTTTCCCTTCCTGCTCAGGAGGCAAGTCTTCTTTCCTCACTTACCTGTTCCTCGGCCTGCTGCTGCTGCTTTCGCCACTGTCCAGGAGCAGGGGAAGCACTAGAACTGTTCTTGCCCACCGGGTGGGGGCTGGACTGATCTAGGGATAGAGACAGTGGCAATGGGGGTCAGCAGGGATTCCCGTTCCCAGGCTTGCTCTCAGGGAGACAGGGCATGGTGGAGGGGAACTACTTTCCCACCACTGTTGCTGCTGTCCCCTCCCGAGCTGAGCCCAGCCCCCACTAGCTAGCTCCATAGCTTTTCTGCCCCTGAACAGTGCCCCTGAACTCAGGTCACTAGTAGGGAAAGGACTGTGGGACCAGGGGCCAAAGGTGAAAGGAGTTGATGAAGAGTATTTGTTTCTTAAAGACATAATCCACAAAGCACGAACAAAGTCCATTCCCATGTGGAGGAAAAGTAACAAAAGGGCTGGAACATTCTTTTGGTTAAACAGGGATGTCATGGTCCTCTTAAGAAAGAAGAAAAAGGTGTACAAACAATGGAATATACAACAACCCACATTGTACAACCACGGACCACATTTGAAGGGAAAAAGGGCAAAATCATGCCAGAGTCTGCACAGAATGAGCAGGGTAGGAATAATTGCCTTCCTACTATTACCACAGAACTGGTATGTGATCCTTTGAAAACTTTTAAGATATATAAATCAGCAGGACTGGATGAACTTCATCCGAGGGTGCTGAAGGAGCTGGCCAAAGTCCTTGTGGGATCACTTGCAAAACTTTTCCAAAGCTCGTGGCACTCTGAAGAGGTCCCTGAGGACTGGAAGAGGGCAAATGTTGTGCCCATCTGCAAGAAAAGGAGAAGGGTAACAATGGGCCAATCAGCCTAACTTCTATCCCAGGGAAAATCCTGGAAAAGTTCATCAAGGAGTACATGCAATATGGTTGCAGAAGGTAAAATTCTGAATGACAGCTAGCATGGCTTTGTCACAGGCAGATCTTGTCTTACCAACTTCATCTCCTTTGATAGTCAGATAACTCACCACTTGGATAAGGGAGAGGAAGTTGACATTGTATACCTTGACTTGCAAAAGGCCTTTGATCTAGTATCCCACAATGTTCGCATGAGTAAATTGGAGGACTGTGGGCTCAACCATGCAACAGTTGAGTAGGGAGCAGGTTGCGGGTTAGGATCCAGAGATTTATAATGAATTAGATCTGGGTCATCTTGGTGAGAAGTGGCCAATGGTGTTCCTCAGGGGTCAGTGCTTGATCCAGTACTTTTCAACATGTTTATCAATTATTTGGATGTGGGGGTGAAGAGCTCAGTGGCCAAGTTTGCAGAGAACACCAAGTTATTCATAGATGCCAGGGTCAGAAGGGACCTCAACAGATCACCGAGTCTGACCCCCTACCTAGGCAGGAAAGGGTGCTAGGGTCATATGACCCCAGATGCCTATCCAGCTTTCTCTTAAAGACTCACAAGATAGGGGAGAGCATCAACTGCCTTGGAAGCCCATTCCAAATTTTGGCCACCCTTACCATGAAGAAGTTTTTCCTGATATCTAGCCTAAATGTGTTCTCTGTCAGTTTGTGACCATTTTTCCTTGTTACCCCAAGAGACACCCTGGTGAACAGAGCATCTCCAAGCCCTTGCTGCATTCCCCTAATGACTTTGTAGGCAGCCACAAGATCACTTCTCAGCCTTTGTTTGCAGTGGCTGAAGAGGTCCCTCAGTCTCTCCTCAGAGGCCTTGTCCTGTAAGCCCCTAACCATATGGGAGACCCTCCTCTGGACCCTCTTGAGTCTATCACCATCCTTCTTGAAATACAGTGCCCAAAACTGGATGAAGTACTCCACCTGTAGACTGACCAATGCTGCATAGAGGGGAAGTATCACCTCTTTGGTTCTATTTGTCATGTATCTGCTGATGCATGATAAAGTGCAGTTAGCTTTGCTGATGATTTCATCACACCAACAACTCATGTTCATCTTGGAGTCCACTATGACTCCGAGATCCCTTTCCATTTCTGTGCTGCCGAGAGGGTAATTTCCTAACCAGTAGGTGTGCTGGATATTATTGCACCCTAGGAGCAGCACTCTGCACTTGTCCTTGTTGTACTGCATCCTAATGTGTCTTGCCCACTTCTCTAACCTGTCCAGGTCTGCCTGCAATCATTCCATACCCTCCAGAGTGTGCACTTCACCCCACCATTTAGTATAATCTGAAAACTTGGACAGAATACACTTCACACCCACACCTAAGTCACTGATTAATATATTGACTAGTACAGGTCAAAGGACTGAACCCTGTGGGACCCCACTATCCACATCCTTCCAAGTCAATACCGACGCATCTACTACCACTCTCTGGGTGTGACCGCTAAGCCAATTTGCCACCCACCAGACCGTGTAAACATCTATGTCACAGCCTCTTAATTTATATATGCGAATAGGATGATATACCATATCAAAGGCCTTGCTAATGTCCAAGAAAACAACATTCATCTCTACTCCTGCACCTAAGCATCTTGTGACCCTGTCATAAAATGAAACCAGATTGGTCAGGCATGATTTACTTGCTACGAATCCATGCTGGTTTCCCTGCTGCATTATTTTTCCTGCTGGACTATAATTACTCAGATCTTCCTTCCTCCCTTTCCTGAAAATAGGGATCACTTTGACACTTTTCCAGTTCTCCGGGACCTGACCTGAGCACCACAAGCACTCAAACAGCCATGCCAGTGGTTCTGCTATGATACCAGCCAATTCCTTCACTACCCTCAGGTGCAGCTCATCCAGACCTGCTGACCTGAGCACATCCAGTCCATCCAAGTGACTGTGCACTAAGTCAGCATTGACAGTTAGTGGACTGGTATCCCACTGATGCCCATCTAAGAACCCATTAGGAAACTTATCTTGATCCCTGTTCAGGAACACTAAGGCAAAAAACTCAGCCTGGTCCCCCCTCTCTGTCATTAATTGCTTCTCCTCCTTCAATAGGGGTCCTATGCTGCCCTGTACCTTCCTTTTACTCCCTACATACCTAAAAAAAAGACTTTTTTTGTCTTTAATTTGTGTTGCCAGCCTCAGCTTTGTAGTTACTTTGGCCTTTCTAACTGCCTCCTTGCAAGTGCAGGCCAAGTAGGTATACTCCTCCTTGGTAGCTTCCCCCTACTTCCACCGCCTATATGCCTTCTTTTTATGGGGAAGTGTGGTCACACGTGAAGATAGGCTGCAGATACAGAGAGATCTAGACAGGTTAGCAAGTTGGGCAGATCAGAATAAAATCAAGTTCAACATCAAGAAATGTAAAGTGCTCCAGATGGGGACAAAAAACCCCTATACACCTATAGACTTGGCAACACCAAACTGGCCAGTACCATGAATGAAAGGGACCTGAGGGTAATAATAGACCACATTATGAATATGAGCTGGCAGTGTGACACCATAGGCAACAGGGAAAATAATACCCTGGCATGCATCAATTGATGCATCTCCAGCAAAACTAGAGAAGTGATTCTTCCGCTCTACTCCGCATTGGTGAGACTGCAGCTGGAGTATTGCATCCAGTACTGGGCACTGCACTTCAGCAAAGATGTGGTAAAGCTCAACAGAGTCCAGAGAAGGGTCACTCCTATGACTGGAGACTTGCATGGCAAGCCATATGAGGAAAGGCTGAGGGACCTGGGACTCTTCAGCTTGAAAAAGAGAAGGCTCAGAGGGGACTCAATAGCAGCTTACCACTACATCGGGGTGGACATCAAGGGCTCACTGAACAACTCTTCACCAGGGCACCCTTGTGGATAAGCATGAATAAAGGCCATAAACTCCTGGAAGACTGTTTCAAGCTGAACATTAAGAAAACCTTTTTCACAGTCAGGGTGTCTAGGCTGTGGAATAGGTTCTCTCCAAAGGTGGTACAATCACATACCCTGGAAATCTTCAAGAGGAGACTGGACAGTCACCTTGCTGGGGTCACCTGCCCCAGTTGTCTTTCCTTCCTGGTGCAAGGGGCTGGACCCAATGGTCTTCCAAGGTCCCTTCCAGACTCGCAATCTTTGAATCTATGTGTACATGCCCAAGTGTACACTTTTAGGCCCCTGGTGAACAATCATGTCAAAAACTTGGGTAACTAAGGCATTCAGGCAACACTAAGATCACATGACAGATGAAACAAGATTCTGAGGATTTAAAAACTGAATTTACATACCTAAAATATTAAGCGTGCAGAAATCCACATGCTTAAGTCCTTTTGTGAATCTAGCTCATATTCAACATGACCTATCAGAACTGTTAACTTTAAATCCACATTCTACTTTTAATAGTTCTGTTAAAAGGGTAAGGGAGAACTGGTGCTATCCAGTGACAGTATGCAGAATGTGGTCTTCACAGGTTAGAAATAATTTGCTTCTTGCTCATAACCTATTTGTAAATCCCTATCCCTATTTATTTAAATCCCTATTTATTAATCACTATCAGTTACCTGGTACTTTTTTAATATTAAGGAACTCTGTGAAAAATAAAGTGGTTATAATACTGGTAAATGTAATCTCCCAAATGTCAAAATGTAATCGGGTGTTTTCTCTACATTGAATAATATCAAAATACTTGTTTACTGTTACTTTCCTAATCTTTCTGCCTTTCAGTTAATTCTTACAAATATGCATAGATTTCTTCTACAAGAACACATTGTTAATAATCTCTTTATCAAATACAGATATGAAGAAACCTTTTAATTCTTATCATTTCATTGTAAAAAAAACCAAGCATTTTCTACTTAGCCACTTTAGAAATGGCTCTGTTGCTTTTCTTATTTTTCAGTCTCCTGTTATACATATCTTTCCCACAATTTTGTTTTTTCTTTGAAAATTCTCTTGACATTTCTTCTTTCCCAGCAGTATACACTGGGTTATGTCTTCCCCCTATTCTTCTGTTTGCTCATTTCAACAATGCTGCTTTTTATATACGCTGAATTAAGATTCAGATTTTAATTTTTATTGTGTGTGAAGCATGTTGTATTCATTCCCCTATTTCCATGCTAGGAAGTCAAGTGGCTGAAAATGCTTCAGTAACAACTTTCAAATAAGAACTGGTGCTAAGAAGCGGCTGTAAGAGCTATTTTACAAATGTAACAAAAAATTAGGTCCAAACAACTTGTGGTTGTTAAAGACCTCATCGTCTTTTCTGAAACAGAGATGACATCCTAGACAAAACCTGTTTGTGTAATTGCAATCTGCTAACTTCAATTTCTGCTAGTTTTATTTTTAACTTTCTTTCCTAAAGCATTTTATGTTTACTCTCTGCTGATAAATACCTGCACATTTTCATTCACCATAATCCATGTGATAGCCCAAATCCTATTCTATCTCTAAAAGATCAAAGGGTCTGAACATACATGTTTATATTGATGTGATCACCCTTTTCAAGGTTACATAAAAAAAGAATGGACATGGGGACTGGGGACATAAATTACACATAAACCAGTATAAGTGATCGGAAACTGGTTCAAATCTGTAACACAACACAAATTCAATGTACATAAACTGCTTTCAAAAGGGCCAAAGCTGATTTAAGATAAACCTGGATGGATATTATATCAAACTCAACTGATTTAGGTTCAGTTGGTTTATTGAACTTCTGTCCCAGTCTTCACATTCATCAGTGGCTACAACATGTTGAGCCAGATGGGAGCAATCTCAGCTGGCAGGGAGCCCTGGGGATCAGCCAATCAGCTTGCCAGCCTGGGGCTGCTCTGACCCAGTTCAGTGTGCTGTGCAGGTGCTCCAGGGTGGGGCTAGCCACCAGGCAGCCCCCACACTGAAGCACCCTCATGCCCTAGCCAGCTGGGTCAGTATCTACACATGCATTGCTATACACAGAAAGGCTTTGCATCAGAACAGTACTTGTATTTACAAATACTAATCTGCTCTGGAGTTTACCTGCAGCCTAATAGGGCTACATGCGTAGACGTCAAGACATTAGCTATGGAGTAAATTAGTCAAATCTGCAGTAAATATCATGTGTAGACATGCCCAGTCTGTACTTAGCCCAGGTGTAGACCCCTGCCATGGTTTAACTTACTAGAATGTGATGTAGAATTACTGCATAAAAATAACAGTGGTGCAAGTTACATGAGCTGGATATTGTGTGTCTGCAGTTATCCCAGGCTAGCCATTTGGTCAATGCAGACCGATTGTTACAGATTTCTCTGTCACCGGCCGATGAGACACTTTTATTTAGCCTTATAGAAAAACTACTTTTGGTTATTCTGTTCAAGTATTTACTCTGGATCCCATTGCAATTTGTCCTGGTATACAAAGCCTATGTAAGTTACACCAATTAATGTGCTGTACAGAAGTGCTGTGTGCATGTTGTATAGTGCAGTGTTTGGTGGGGGATGCCTTAGGACCTCCCTGCACTTTCCAGGTTAGGAGGCAGGGGGTGTTCTGCAGTTTCCTGGGGCTTCTCCACTGGTCAGAAATTTGACCAGGGTACATAAATTATTTAAAATGCTGTAGGTTGCTAAAGTGCTATAAAATACAATGCTTCAAATTTAATGCTTCTTTTAACAAGGGTTAATTTAAAGTGCTGTACTCATTTTTAAAGTGCTGTAAACCTGTGCACTTCTGTTAAGTTATAGCAATAAAGCACTTTAAATGGTGAAAAAAGCAGCTCCTGTACACACCCTAAGTAGCCCCTAGGTAGCTTTTAGGTTTCTAAATCTCTCCTATTTCATTCAGTTCAGGTCCCTAAAAAACACGTACATGCTGAAAGAAAATGACACCTCCTTCCATCTTTTGGCTAATAGTCTACTGTTTAGGACACCACCCAAGAAACAGAAGGTCTGCTAGCTTCCAGACCATACTCAGACTCAAGAAGATTGAACTAAGGTTTCTTACTTCACAGTAAAGTGCCCTTTAACATGTTAAATCTTTTGGTTGATTTCAATGGACTTTGGATCAAGCCTTACATCAGGAGTTTATGAGGGGCATGAAATTCATGTATTGGTTCACTAAATCTGAAATCTTAGGGCTCCTATACACATGCAGAGAGACGGCTCCAATGTGCTGTAATGACAATGTGTTGGAGCAGACTCAATTCATTGAGTATGCTGAAAAGTGGTAATTACTGTATTTCAGAAGACTCCAGCATCACATGTATCAGTGGTGGGGGCACTTTTACTAAAACTCATTCAACAAACTTTAAAGTGCTCCAACCACCGTTTTTCAGCACAGGGATACTGATACATGTGACATCTGAGTGCTTCAATTATCGTGGCTCCCAGAGTAGGCCCCTCCTCCCAGCCTCCCAGAGCATGTCTATAAATGTCCTTACTGCATAGCTGAATAAGCATCAGTTGTTACAGGTTTATACTTTTTAGAAACCTTAACGATAATAAAATTTGAACCAAGCATTGGTGTGAAAGGTGAAGACATAATACAAACCTGGCATTCCAATGTACTCAGATCCCGGAGAAAACAGATCCACCGCCCCCCCCCCCGAGAAGTCCAAAAAATTGTATTGGGATAGAGGAGAGCAAGGGGTGGTCATAGAATTCTTTGAGATGGGAAGTAAAAATTCAGTTTTACCTAGTTTTATTTAAGCTTTTTTTTCCTAAACCTATATCAAAACCTTTCATATTCTACCATAGGCAGGGAATTTTCCATCAGTTTTATTTTATTTGTTAACAAACTGTGCGTGTGTACAAATGCTCATATCACCTTGTCTACAATCACACAGCTTGCTTTAAGCTGTGTGATTGTACACTGGAAGTGGCATGTATAGGCATTTTCTGGTGCTAAAAGTCATGTGGGAAACTCAGTGTAAGTATCTCAGAGCAAGGAGAGGGGCAGGCAGGACTGGGGGCTAGAATATCAGTGGTAGGGGTTGGTGGGTTTAGGGAGAATTGGTAGGATAGGGGAGGGATGTGGGTCTGTAGAAGGTGGGTGGTGCATGGAAGGGTTGCCTGTCCGGGTATAAGGTGGTTGGGGAGCAAAAATAGCCTGGTTGGGGTAGGAAGAGCACAGAACTGAGGCTGAGGTGAGTGGCTGGGCTTTCCCAATTCCACGGCTATGCTTCAAATGTGTGCAGATATTTACTAGGTTGGGTTAACCCATTCCTCATCTAAGTTAGTTCACCTACTTAAGTATGAATAGATGAACTGACTTAGGTTGGGCCTGACATTTTTCGCACAATTGAAACCCCCAAATGTCTACACAGATGGACATCTAGATCACCCTAACTGCATTTAGGTCAATCTAAATGTAATGTCTACTCTATACATGCCTTGTATCTCTAATTTGGCAGCAAGTGTGAGGAAGGAGTACTGAAGGGAAGGACAGCCCAGAGATAAGGATGCTAGCCTATTACCCGGGGGAATCTGTTCAGTTCCCCACGTTGTCACAGATTTGCTGTGTGACCTTGGGCAAGTTAGGTAGCCTCTCTATGCTTCAGATCCCATGAGTACAGTAGCACCTCCTGTCTTACTAGAATGTTGTGAGGATAAGTATATTGAAGCTGATGGGAAAGGAAAACTATGGAGGCCACATATAAACTTAGATCAACTCGTGACTCATCATATCCAGTGAAAAATGAAAATTGTAATAGATCTGAATTTTGGTAAGTAGCTCATTAGTATAAAATATTATAAAATCTTTATTATAATAAGCACCATTAATTTGTTTATGTTGAATTTAAACAAAGAAAATGTTCTATAAAATGTGCATTATGCTTTGGTTTTGTAAACAGAATATAAACAGTATGTTCTGACTTTGTAAACAGCATACATCCAGTTAGTATGCTCACTAGTGTTTTGGCAGCATGAACAAGGTCAAGATACCTAGAGAAAACAATACCTTGCTACATGATCTCTACTGCAGTAAGTTTGGTGCATAGCCTTAAACGATCAGGTTTGTATTCTACTGTGTGCTTAGAGATCTGAAAATGGTATAATCCCAAACACACATCAAAACATGAAGTTTTGAAGTTGAGTCTTTTAGTGCCACCTTCTGGTGTAATTTTTTTAAAGGTATAAATTGTAGCAAAGGTTTCTATTAATAGATAAAATAGAGGCCATGTTTCTTCAGAATCTCATGCCTTCAAAAGAAAAATGGGTCAGAGTTGAATGAGGGAGGATGAAAGTATGAATTAAAGTGATTGCTAGAATAATATTAAATATCAAAGCCTGCTAATTAATTTGTATAGACAGAGTAAAAGTTATTTTCAAACTCTAGCTAAATATAAAATTAAAAACTACGGTTTTCGATTGAAAGGGCTTTCCAATAGTTCTATTTATTTCTCCCATGTTTGGCACTTAAATACAAGACTTACTAAACAAATTGTGATATTTTAACAGCTCAGTCTTATTCAGTACATCATCATAATTTTTATAAATACCACAAGCAATTACCTTGTTCCCACATTAAATTATTTACATAATTTAACAATGCCTATTTTATTCTACACTTTTCCTCTCCAGATAACATTAATATATAATCATTAATTTGCCATTGACTTCAGTGGGAATGCTATTTCACTCTGTGTCAATAGCTTGCTTTTATATAGCTGGAAATTATTTCTAGGATAAGGATCATGAAGTATCCGCTCCTAAATGTTATCTGTGTTTCACTGATGCTGCTAGATACCAGTTGCAGTACATTAACAGTTGATAAAACGGCTAGCCGGAAAGTTCATAAACCACAGATGCCCTCTGACATATTTCATGCCTTTGATGTACAGTGCAGAATGAATAGGGTGGATTAGTGAGGTTCAGCAGTAGGTGCTCCAGGTTCTCTGCTGGCACAGTAGTGAGCACCATATCCAATTCCATCTTGGAGAACAGATGGTGCATCACCTTGTCTTGTTTAGCCTCTTCATCACTTTCTGAATCAACATGTCATAAAACATGTCATAGTTTTAGGATCCATTTTAGCTGTACAGAAAGATCTTTTATTCCCTCTGAAAAGTGCAGCATATTTTGAGCTAAGAAATGACAGTTGGACACATCCTCATGTGAAATGTCAAAGCTCCACTGAAGTCAGCGCTACCTGAGGATGCAGTCTGACATTAGAATGACGTTTGAAGTAATTGGCTTCCTGTGGATTTTTCCCCAAAAGACTTAAGCTGTATAAGGGGGTTCTGGATCTTTCCAGCAATAAAGGGCATAGAATTAAGCTATAAACATTTCTGAAGCCATCACCTATTGCAGGTAAAGCACTGAGGTACCTTTAATACAGACTTTGGCATGTCACCAATTTATCAGTGCAAGTTTTGATAAAAATATTAATTTGAAATGTAAAATTACATATATCTAATTTTTTAAAAGCTTTAAGTGAACCAAAACATACTTTTTAAGCATTTTGCTGGTTGTGACGTTCACTGATCCTGCTCTTGATTACACTGGTAAAAATGAACAGGAAGTCCAGTTATGTCAATAAATTTAAACATGCAAAAATCTAATGTGAGATCAGAATAAGCTCTGTGATGTTTGCAGACTTTTTCCTGTTCCCTCTGTAGCAATGTGCATGTGTGTGTATAGCACAGGACAACCTGATTTATATATATATATCATATATCAAGTTATCCTGTTGAGCATGTATAACGGGGACAGAGATCAGTGACACTTTTTGTATGATTCTGATCTTTGGACAGAAGTGAGGTGAGTAGGCAGAAACTTGCATTCTGAGTGAGGTGTACAGTACTGGAAGAATTATTTTTGTTTGTTTTTTAATGGGCAGAATTTATCAAAACTAACTTGAAAGAATATTGTTCTTTCCTTATATTGTACAAGCTTCAATGCCTAACAGCTGAAGAGGAAATCAACGTACAGTAATTCACACGTTCTGCTGAATCCCAGAAGTAGAAGCACTCGATTGTTTTTAGATAAGAACTAGAATATTTGCAAGAGACTGTCACGCAAAATTGCCTGACTAGTGAATATTTCACTGTTAAAGAGTTTTTTAGATTATTTGAAGAAAGGTGAATATGTGAACAAAGCTCAAGTGTTATAGATTCAAAATGATCTGTATATTAGAATACGTTGAAAAAATCTGTGTTTTCAGGCCCATTGAATGCTTCTACTTCTGGAATGCAGCAGAATGTGCGAATTACTGTACAGTTGATTTCCTGTTGCAGGCACACCTGGACAGGTTAGAAAAGTGGGCAGTACACAATAGGATGCAGTACAACAAGGACAAATGCAGAGTGCTGCACCTAGGGCACAAAAATATCCAGCACACCTAGGAAGTGACCCTCTCAGCAGCACAGAAGTGGAAAGGGATCTTGGAGTCATAGTGGACTCCAAGATGAACATGAGTCATCAGTGTGATGAAATCATCAGCAAAGCTAAGTGCATTTTATCTGGTCCTCCGAGGAGAGACTGAGGGACCTGGACCTCTTCAGCCTCTGCAAGTGAAGGCTGAGAGGTGATCTTGTGGCTGCCTACAAATTCATTAGGGGGACGCAGCAAGGGCTCGGAGATGCTCTGTTCACCAGGGTGCCTCTTGGGGTAACAAGCACCAATGGTCACAAACTGACAGAGAGCAGATTTAGGCTAGATATCAGGAAAAACTTCTTCATGGTAAGGGTGGCCAAAATTTGGAACGGGCTTCCAAGGGAGGTAGTTCTTTCTCCTAACCTGCGGGTCTTAAAGAGAAGGCTGGATAGGCATTGGGGGTCTTCTGACCACAGCACTCTTTCCTGCCCAGGCAGGGGACTGGACCTGATGATCTGTTGAGGTCTCTTCTGACCCTAGCATCTATGAATCTTTGTATTTTCATAAAGACATATGAGGAACATGGTCATCTCTGGCATCCTAAACTTGATGCACTTGAAATTAACAATAAAAAGTGGATCACTTGTTTGCTACAAGGCTGGCACAATGACAGTATGGTCCAAATACTATATTTGCTGACGTTGCCTAGGTGCTTCAAAGGCACGTTTTACTCAAAACCCCTAAGATGCTTAGCAGTGAAGCAGTTAATTTCTTTAAAAATAAACTGTTGGGATAGGAACATGACAATATTTCTACATTTTTGTAGCACACTTGGAACAAGAACAGCAGGAGATAATCCAGAAATCGCTTAAATTCTTTGAATCCAGCTTCCCATAATTAAACTTATCATGCTTAGCAGAGGAATTTGATTATTTTTAACAGGTAGCCAGAAGTTTTCTACGATATGCTTTTAAGTCCCAGAGCACTTTCCATATCATTAGCACAGCACCATGAATCGGATTTTCTTTTCAGTAAGCTGGTTATCCAACTAAAGTAGTAAACACTTTTTAACTTCTCTTCTACCACTTTCCACTGTCCATTCCATGAGTTTAGTAATTTAGTTCCAAGTTGGTCTCACTTCACATAGTTTCTGCATTATTTTTCAGGTGTTTCTACATTTGTTATTACACTTGATGTAGCTTACCCAAGATAGAAGGCTAGTCCAATGAAGCAAGAGCCTTACTTACATCATCTAGATTACTAGAGCCACAGCTTTTTGGTAACTGAGGTGAAAATTAACCCTTTTAGCACCATCAGTTACCAGACTGCTAACTTAATGAATATTTGGATTAATATTCATCTCCTTTAGATTACTTATTGTTTAATGCAATTCATAATTTATATTATAATTTAATTTAATATATTCTGGGTTAAACTTTTTCATTGGCACAAAAATTGTATCTATCCCTTTGTATCTATCAATACTAGTTTCGTCAGTTCACTGCTATTTAAAAGATATCACAAAGAATAACACATTTTCCCAAACAAAATGTACCATAATAAAACATCAACTATTAGCTGTTAATTTTACTATTTATTTATAGTGTGATCACCTAGTGGCCTCAAACAAAGAATGGAAGTCCTCTGTACTAAGGCACTGTGAATGTATCAAATGATACTGCCATTTTTTCCTACAATGGTAATATTAAAAAAGGGGTTCCCCTTCATACATATAATTTAAATTTCTCTAATGATGATATGGTTCTATAATATTGGTTCTGAAGATGTCTTGTTAGTGGATTCTATTTGAAGTTGAGTGAACAGTCTGTTTTGGATCTGAGACTTATTGTAACATGGACCTGAAGATGAATAAAGCAATAAGAAAGTCTCTGGTCAGTATCTTTTTCAGATAAAACACTGAACATGAATTGCTGCAGTGCTCTTATGTTTGGCTGTGTGGCAATGAGGATCCCATTACAGAATTTGCAATTGTCCCCGGAATAGCCTTGAAGTTCTAGTCTAAATTCTTCCTAGTAACCCTACGCAGCATGTCTAGCCCAAGTCTAGATTTTTGCTCTTTCTTCAATGCTGATGCTAAGTTCACTGGTGTTGCTACCTCCAAAAAAATCACTTTGTTTTGAATGTGTTTTGACAATATATGAAAAGTATGTTGCGCAGTACATGCTGATGCAAATAAAAACAGTATGAAAATATTCCCTTTGTTCTGTATACCTCAATTTTTATTGTTGATAATTATGAAACACTTCAAGGAATTATATTTATTTAAACTTCATCATAACTTTTGACTGCACATTCCTATTCTAATAAAATATTCTGCTCATTTTACTCTATTTGTTCTTCAAAGGAAATATGTAATTTGTTACAATTGGTACAATTTTGTATTCTGGAATTTAAGTATTTTATAGTAATAATGGTTAAAGCAGTGAAAAACAAAAATCAGCTCTCTAGGGGAAAAAATTACATCTTTTTTTAGGAATGTAGACTGTTTGAATGAAAAATTCTTAAGCTGCAAAATGTGGTAAAAATATCATAATTATGTTAGCTAAGAAGTCAGGCTAGGTAACAATAGGATGACCATACATCCTGGTTTGGCCAGGACAGTGGCAAATCAGCATGGTGAGCCAGGCATGCAGTTAGGCAGGCACCACTGCTGCTGTGCATGAGCAAAGCAGACAGACGTATGGTCACCCTTTCTAAGAATCCATATCCAAAGTCCCAACATTCCTTGTTCCCATGCAGCTATGGTGCCTGCCCGATTACCTTTCTTGTGCATTATGCCACTCCAACTCCCTGCTAGACTCCAGCCTGGGACTTTTGACCAAGTGGCCAGGACTAACCTATGGAATCCAGGACTATCCCAGCCAAACTGGCATGTATGGTTACTCTAGGTAACAAGCATAATGTAAGGCCCATGAATAATGGAGATAGTATCTATCCCCTTCTCAGTATTTCAACTATCCTATATTTGAAATTAGATACTACAGACGAATCTGAAAGATTAGTGTATGGTATATAAGAAAGGTTGGTGAAAGAAGAGATTGCAGGTGCTACTGGAAAATATGAAAACCTACTTGACATTATAAAGTAGGATAAATTGCGTTAATTTGGCTATATTGTAAACCATCCCACTTTGGGCAACACAATACCTCAAGGAAGAGAAAGCAGAAGGTAAAAAAGAGACTCAACATGGAAAACATAGACATATAACATTACCTAGTGGACAGAAAAGACTGGAAAGCCTCTTTAATTGGTTAAAGAATACTGAAAGTGAACAGAACTTGTCAGTTAGCTATTGTTACAGTGTGCTCAACTTTGAAGCTTATGAGAAACTGAATGACATAACATGTCCCTGTACGTTTAGCAGAACCAGCCCATAAATACAAGCCTAAAAACATATTGATTGTCTTCATGTGTGAAAAGTGATAATTATTCTTTGCAAAATATATATTTGAGTATTTTATGTGAATACTCATAGATTTTTTTTCTGTCAGATTCTGACATCTGGTTCAATGTTGGATACCTGTGCTAAATGTTTGGGGCCAAATTTGCTAAATGTGACTAACTTCATACATCTAATTTTAATTATACCAGAAGAAAATATGGTTAACATTCCATACTAACAGGCCAACTAGCTGACAAGAGGGATGAAAATAGTGAGTTTGTGTCCTGGGAAAAACTGCCAGAGAGCATGGGGGACAGTCCTACCTGCACCAGTTTCTGCTGCTGCCTCACCATGTCTCTGCACCCAGTTGATGTTGGCACAGTACAATCTCTGGGAACATCATTCTGGCCTCCCTTTAAGTTGACAACCTAGGCTGGTGCCCCTGCTTATCTACCTCTACTGTTGATATATAAGTGTTTGTGTGTATATGTCTATGGACATGTCTACTTATTTAAACAGGCTTAAATTTAATGTGCATTAAGCTAATGCACACACATTAAGAGTTTTTTGGCAGGTGTCTACACATGGTGAGACTTGGGACTAACTTTAGTCCCAGGCCAGTCCAGCCCTGCCATGTACCCCTGTGGCCACTGCGGGAAGCTCCAGCCTCCAGACACATAGCTGCTAGTAGTTGGCAGCCATGAAGAAACCAGAGCCAGCTATCAGCACTTGGCACCCATCTTGAAAGCACACCCTCAGCACTTTGACCTCTGGGCTAACGCTTCCTGTGTCAAAGCAGCAGTGTGGCAGAGACATAGGAAGCATATGCCTACTCTGCTTCTGATGCAGCTATGCTTCCCAGCCCTGCCTGCCCCAACTTCTTGCCCTGGCACACAGGTGTAGGGTCCCTTGCTCCTCAGGGCTGCCACAGCTGTCCTGCTCACCTGCCGCCATTTTGAGTCCATGGTGCTCAGTCGCCTTGTGCTGTCTGACTCCCCCACCCACCCAAGTGCAGGGTACTACATCTAGGGAGAAAGAACCAGAAACACACCTATAGGCTGGAGAACACCCTTTTTTTTGTCAACACAGTGGCAAAAAGGGATCTTGGAGTCATTGTTGACTCCAGGATGAACATGAGCCGCCAATGTGAAAAAGTGGTCAGAAAGGCTAGCTGCACCTTGTTGTGCATCTACAGATGCATCACAAGCAGGTCCAGGGAGGTGATCCTTCCCCTCTATGTGGCATTGGTCAGGCCGCAGTTGGAGTACTGCATCCAGTTCTGGGTGCTGCACTTCAAGAAGGATGTGGCTAGCATTGACAGGGTCCAGATGAGGGCCACTCGTATGGTCGAGGAACAGTGGGTCAGGTCCTATGAAGAGAGGCTGAAGGCTGAATCTATTCAGTCACCACAAGAGAAGGCTGAGAGGGGATCTGCTGGCCATTTACAAACTCACCAGGGGGGACCAGCAGGAATTGGGGGAGGCCCTGTTCCCCCAGGCACCACCCGGGGTTACTAGGAAAAACAGCCACAAATTGTTAGAGAGAAGGTTCAGGCTGGACATCAGGAGACATTACTTTACAGTTAGGGCTGCCAGGCTCTGGAATGGACTCCCAAGGAGGTGGTGCTCTCTCATGTCTTGGGGGTCTTCAAGAGGAGGCTGGACAGATATTTGTTTGGGGTGTTATGACTCTTTCCTGCCTGGGGCAAGGGGACGGACCTGATGATCTGTTTAGGTCCCTTCTGACCCTAAGCACTATGTAACTATGAAACTAGGAAGAGAGGATTAGGATATTGTGTGACTCTTATGGTAGAACATTATACTAGGATGTAGGAAATATATGTTCAGTTTCTTATTTGGTCACAAATTATTCTATGTGAGGTTTCCATCCTTGGAGGTTTGTAAAACCCAGCTAGACAAAGCCTTGACTGAGCTGATATAACTCCATCATCTGGGACAGTGAGCAAACTTCAGTCTTGATATGTGATTCAAAAAATCTTTATTGATTTGTTCTAAAAATGTAATCAGGTGGAAAATACATGCAGAGATCATCCAAATTCATCATAGGTAAGGCTGTTAATACAGTGAAGTAAATTCCATAAAAATCAAAATAACACTTATCTTACAGATCAGACTACAGTCAAACCAGATACCTAAATAAATGGTGAAATAAATTACTCCTTAAATATTTTACAAAGGGTACTGTTAAATTTCTTTGGAAAAAAGCTTTTACAATACACCAGCAAGTTATTTTTCCAGTTTGTTATATGCTGAAGGATATCTATCACATAATATTTATAATACTGAAATAATTATTTGACCTTTATTATAGTCCAAATCTAATCGTTCCCCTGTCTTTGAGCAGGAGGTTGGACTAGATGATCTCCTGAGGTCCCTTTCAACCTCAATTTTTTTATGATTGTATTTAATAGTTTCATAGACGTTAGGGCTGGAAGGGACCTCGAAGATCATCAAGTCCAACCCCCTGCCTCAGG
>NW_017729030.1:19309619-19310305 GCF_001723915.1 Gavialis gangeticus
CCCTGCCCCAGGGGCGGGAAGTCAGCTAGGGTCAAAGGACCCCAGCAAGATAAGCATCCAAACATTTCTTGAATGAGTCCAGAGTAAGTGCCTGCACCACTTCTGGAGGGAATCTATTCCGGGTCTTGGGGGCTCGGACAGTAAAGAAAATTTTTCTTATGTCTAGCCAAAAATGGTTTTGGAGGAGTTGGTCCTTGTTTATCTTTAGGGCGCTCTGTTGAACAGATCCTGATGTATACCCCTTATGTACTTACAAGCAGCCCCGCTGAGCTTGTGGTTTTTCCAGGCTGAAGAGTCCCATGGCTCTCAACCTCTCTTCATAAGGCCTATTCTCTTGCCCTCTGATTATGTGCATGGCTCCTCTGGGCTCGCTCAAGCTTCTTGACATCCTTCTTGAATTGTGGAGCTCAGAATTGGATGTAGTACTCCAGCTGCGGCCTCACCAAGATCGAGTGCAGCAGGAGGATGACATCCTGAGATTTACTGGAGAAGCATCTATGGATGCAAGCCACAGTTTTATTTGCTTTACCAGCTGTGACATTGCATTGGTGACTCATGTTCATCATGTGGTCAATTGTGACCCCCAAGTCTCTTTCAGCCGTGGTTTCATAGTTTAGTTTCATAGTTTCTAGGGTCGGAAGGGACCTGAGCAGATCATCTAGTCCGACCCCCTGCCATGGCAGGAA
>NW_017729030.1:19315305-19320044 GCF_001723915.1 Gavialis gangeticus
CCTTCCTAGCCGCCTCCCCACATTGCCGACTCATGTTCATCTTGGAGTCAATAATGACTCCCAGATCCTTTTCCACCTCCGTGCTGACAAGAGGGGAGTTCCCCAGCCTGTATGTATGGTGCCGATTGTTCCTCCCCAGGTGCATCACCTTACACTTGTCTGTGTTATGGTGCTAGCAAGCGTAGCACTGCTCAGCCTATAAGTATGCTGTGAGTCTTTTTTCCCCCAAGGTGGACCCCTGGCAGGGTCTTGGGTCCTCTTGCTCACCCTCCTATGCAAACTCCCATGCTAACTTGTGTGCCGGGCAGACAAGCATGCCTGTTTGCATGGCCTGTTTGTGAGGCTCTGGCTGCATGGGTCCCTGGGGGGTGGTGAAGTAGGAGCTGGGGGTGGGGGTGTGTCCCTCCACAGCAGTCTGGGTTGTGGTCCCTCCCTCCCTGCCGTGGGCCCCACTTACCTTTGGCTGCACTGGGGGTATGGTTTGGGGTCCCACAGGTGGGTCTTGGGGTTCCTGGGCTCATCGGGGGTGCAACAGGCTTCTACCCATGCATCTCTTGCTGGAGCTGGGGACAAACTGATTTTATGAAAAATACATTTATGAAAAATGCACAACAGGGAAATCAGTTGTTTGCATCAAATATTCAGGTGGACCCTGACTGGGTGAACTATATTTTGGTTCCCTGTTGTGAATGGATGTGTCAGGTATATCAGGCACTGTATCATTCCTGAGTTTCTAACTGATTTGTAGGCAGACTAAACAATGGGGAAGAAGCTCTTTGCAGTGATTCCACCTACCCGCAGAGCCCTGTTCTGTAAATTCTACCATGAAAAGGATGATGTTATCTGTAGGCTTGTCACAGTCCTTACAAATTCATTCCCAGGTGATAAATCATGAGAGCAAATGACAAGCAGAACATCTCTTAGAAGATCCAAGCCCAAGCTTCACCATCTTTTAGACTGCAAGGATGGAAGCACAAAAGATGGGAGAAAAATAAGGCTAGGCAGAAAGTACAAGGTCAATGATCTAGTTTAACCAGGATCAGATCGATGTAAATGTCCACTAATGCAGGCAGTTGAGTTTAAATAGGCCCCAAAATGGCATGCCTGGTCTAAGCTAATTCACCTCAAGAACTGAACTAACTTATATCAAGAGAGTATTAAAACCCAATCTAGGAAGAGTTTAACCCTATCTACTGAACACTTGCATGAGTTCATAGAACAGACCCAGAGATGAGAAAGCCCAGCCCCTTGCCTCAGACCCATGGCTATATTGTGTCTATCTTTATGACCCTGCCTGGGCTTTTTTAGCCCCTTACTTCCCTGCCTCAACTGGGCAACCCCCATGGATCTCCCATCCTCTGCATGCCTGATAGCCCACCCCAGACCCACCACCCACTCTCCCCAACCCAAGTTTACTACAAGCTGCCCGTGCTACTCCTGGCATTAGTGAATGGCTGCATGTGCCACTCCTTGTCTAGGTTTAGGTGATTTAAAGCAAGCTACCAAAACCTAGACTAGGTGTGGCAAATGCTTGTTCACACTCATGGTTAGCATGTTATTACACCTGTCTTTGACTCCCTAGCCTAAGTGATTAGGTGCCCATTTATAGCTAGGTCTATTTTGGTGACCTTAAGTATAAGTCCAGAGAAGAGCACAAATTCATAGCTATAGAGCCATAGGTATTATACCTTATCTGTTGTGTCAGTGTTTTCAAACAGAACATCAGTACCCATCAACTAACCTAACATGGAAGACTTTTTTTTTCAGTAATCTGTTCATCAATATATGACTCATCTTCATAGTAGAGATATCTGGTAACAAGGGTGAATGCCTCCCTCACTGTCTTTAAATCACCACTTCTGTTTATTTAAAAAATAAACTCTTGCTAAATATATTTCCTTGCTGATAAATACCTTCTATCCCAGTGGACTCCTGGGAGTCAGAAGGCTTTTTGCAGCCTAGTTTGGGGAAGGTGCAAGGATTGTTAGTTGAGTGGTACTGGTAGTGAAGAAACCTTTTTACCTTTCTGTGTGTCGTATTTTGCCTTTTGGCCAGTGCAGTAAGCCCTCGGAATCTGTACTGTCCCACAGTGGGGAAATCCAGGCATCGCTCTATTTCTTATTTTAGTCATTAGCACTCCTGACCCACTGCATCTCAGGTGCAGATATTAGTCCAAGCAGGTAACCATTAGAGGCTGTTTATCTTCTCCACTGTCAATAAGATAAATGCTATAGCTGGACTCATCTGTTTTTCAGATTGGGTATGAACAAAGCAAGTTCTTATTTAACTGCAACATTATTATGGACTGCAAAGTCCAGATGTTATTAGGGAAATGCATGTCTGTGTAATACCAAAAATGGTAAGAATGGATGGAAAAAAATCATTACAGTTTCAGTAACCAAATCAAACCATAACAATGAAGGTTTTCTTCTACTTTAATCAGTTAATTGGACAAGGCATAAAGTGAATCCAGTCTTCCATGTGGTACTTCAAGATAAAATAGCAAGGAAATTTATGCAACCAGGAATGTAGTTAATTTTTAGCAACATAACATTTCTGTTGTTAAAAAAACAAAACAAACAAACAAAAACAGGTGCAAAAAGGGAATATCTTAACTTTACAGAAAGCAAAGTGAATGAGGCTGGAGAGTTGACTGAAGTTGAAATTAAGGTACTGCTCTAAATATTATAAGATCTGAACTCTTGAACCTTCTACAGCTATTCTCAGTGTCATTGAACTTACCATATACTTTCTTTGTCCCAAGTCCCATATTATAAATAGGAAGTAATAGTGTTTCTTCTTTCACTGTCTTTGTCTGCCTTGTCTATTTACATTAGAAACTTTTTTTTCTCTCTCAGAAAGTAAAAAAAATGCAATTTTCAAATTTCAAATAGTTTTAAAGGGTAACTGGGTTAAGAGCAAGAGGATTTGAAGCACATAGATTAGAACATGAAATATTTATTTCTGAGTACAACAGGAGAAATAAAAACATGATACATCAGAAAGGATTATAGAACCATTCAATGGACACATCTATACAAAATCCTTAACTGCACAGCAGCTTAGTTTACTATGAAGTAAGTATGTGCATTGGCATGTACACATGCTTACTACACAGTAAACCTTACTAATCATGAGTAAATTTTCTACCTGCAAATGCAAGTAGCATATTTACTTTCAATTATTAATGGCTCAGTAGTGCTCATGTAGATGACAGACCAGGAGAAAATTTGCTCCACCAGGGGGCAGGAGATTGCTCCCTGATTCCAGAAGCTGCTGCTGCTGGGACTATTTGATGTCCTCATGAACGCAGTGGAGTCTACTAAAAGCTGTGGGCTGCTGTTGGATGGCGGCCGGTGGTGCGTGAAGGCACGGGTGGTCCAGAGACAGTCCAGAAGTAGCTGCCCCCGGCAGGGGGTGGATCCAGGCTGGCCGCTGCTGCTGCTGCTGCGATGGACGCTGGGGTGGCCTCTGGCACCAGTGCCCAGGCAAGGACTATGTCCCCCTGCCCCATCAGGAGGGAGCTCCAAGCCCCTGCTGTGAGATTATGATTGAGAAATGGGGGCTGGGAGATCCTTATCTCCCAGCACCAGCCCCATGACCACAGAACTGGTGCTGGGAGATAAGACTCTCCCAGTAAGTACGAGCCCCTTGGTCACAGAGCTGACACTGGGAGATAAGAGTATCCCAGCCTGAGCCCCATGGTGCGGAGCTGGTTCTGGTAGCTCCCTGCAGGTGGGGAATAGGCTGGGGAGCCTGTTACTTTCTCAGCTCTGTGAGTGCAGAGTTTGGTGGGAAACAAGCTTAGGAGCATTGTTTCCTGCCCAGCTCCACAGTGGTGGAGCTGGAGGGCCTGGAGGGACAAGCACCCCTCTCCCCCACACCCCCTGAACTCTGCACTCATGGAGCTGAGTGGGGAACAAGCTCCACAGCTTCTTCCTTAGCTTGCTCCCAACCTACCTCTGTGCTGGGGAGCAGGCTGGGGAGCTTGTCCCTGCATAGCTCCACACTGGTGGAGCTCACTGGGGACCAAGCCCCCCAGCCAGTTCTCCACGCAGCTCTGCACTCAAGGAGCTGAGTGGGGAACAAGACACAGTTAGGAGCTGCCTGTTGCCTGGGCAGGGGGACTTTGTCTCCACCCAATCAGCAGACAGCCCTTGGAGGCAGGGTGTAATATCCCATCCTAGTCTAGGATAGCCTGAGCTTCTCCTGGTGGTGGCAAAGGGGACCATTTCAGGGCCCCAGGAAGCAGGAGTTGTTTGCTGCCATTGCAGCAAATCTACTCCCACTTCTCTGCATGTGTAGACACCTGCCCAGGACCATTTACTCATGAGTAGTTTACTCATAAGTAAACTGATCCCGGATCAAATACATATGTAGACATGCCCAATGACAGTCCCAGTTTCAGCTGAAAGCAAGAAATACAGAAATGAGCAAATAAATATATATATATAAAAAATCACAGATATAAATGTACATATAATAAATATATATAATAAATGTATATTAAGCAATGTTTCATAGTTTTATAGTTTCATAGTTTGTAGGGTTGGAAGGGACCTGAACAGATCATCAAGTCTGACCCCCTGCCATGGCAGGAAAGAGTACTGGGGTCAAACAAACCCAGCAAGGTATTAGTCTAGCCTTGTCTTAAAGACTCCCAAGGTAGGAGCCACTTTGCTTGGAAGTTGGTTCCAGTTCCTAGCAACCCTGACAGTGAAGTAGCACCTCCTGATGTC
>NW_017729030.1:19321426-19322276 GCF_001723915.1 Gavialis gangeticus
TTCTTTTTGGCCCCTATGTATTTAAAAAAAGACTTCTTGTTATCCTTGATCCATGTAGCTAGTCCCAGTTCCATCTCAGCCTTGGTCTTCCTGACCGCCCCCCTGCATCCCCAAGCAACCACAATATAGTCCTCCCTGGTGATGGCCCCTCCCTTCAATTGGGTGTATGCCTCCCTTTTAGCTAGGAGACACTCCCGTATGCTTTTGGTGCACCATGGGGGGGTTTGTTCCCTCCTGCTCCCTTTCATCTGTTTTGGGATTACGTCCCTTTGGGCTTGGAGTATCGTCTCATTAAGGAGCGACCACTTCTCTTGGACACCTGACTCCCCTCCCCTCCGGGACCTCAGTGCCTCCCCGACTATTCTCCTTAGCTCATTGAAATCCGCTATCCTGAAATCTAGGGCTGCTGCCTTTCTGCAAGCCTTTGCCACCTTGTGCTGGATGGTGAATTCCAGCAGGCAATGATTGTTGTTGCCCATGTGGTCGAGCACCCGCAGCCCCCTCACCAGGTTGTCGCCCGTAGCCAGCACGAGGTCCAACAAGGCATCTCCCCTGGTGGGGCTGTGCACCTCCTGAGTTAGAAGGAGGTCCTACATTTTGGCTAGGAACCTACGTGAGAGGTCGGACCTGGCTGACTGCTCTTCCAAGCAGATGTCTGGAAAGTTCAGGTCACCCATGATGAACATGTCCTTTGACCTAACTACCTCCATGAGCTGACTTAAGAATTCCTGGTCTAGCTCTTCCCCTTGGTTGGGTGGTCTGTAGTAGACCCTCACCATTAAGTCTCTTTCCCCTCGACTGCCTTGTATTCTAACCCAGAGCACTTCAGTGTGCCCTTCCTCTGACTCTG
>NW_017729030.1:19322418-19329587 GCF_001723915.1 Gavialis gangeticus
AACTACCTCCATGAGCTGACTTAAGAATTCCTGGTCTAGCTCTTCCCCTTGGTTGGGTGGTCTGTAGTAGACCCTCACCATTAAGTCTCTTTCCCCTCGACTGCCTTGTATTCTAACCCAGAGCACTTCAGTATGCCCCTCCTCTGACCCTGTGCTACTTGATGAGGATGTGTATGTTGATACACAATATATATAAAATATATAAAAAATACAGCATGTATTATTTTTGTGCTAAAATCCCAGCAACAAGATCACCTGGCAACATTTTCAAAAGTGCTTATATAGAAATATGAAAGCACCATAAAGGAAACAGAAATTGGAGTAATATTAATGTTAGCATTGTTAATTTATTATCTTAACACAGCAAGAGTTTGATAGTATAGTATAAGTAATATTTTGTAAATATATATGGACATTTGGGGAAGTGAGAATTTTTTGTAATGTAGGGAATTGTAGGCAGAATTAGTAGCAACAATTAAATTTAAATTTCTAATACATCGCATTACAATTTTCTGTTGCTTTTAACTTTACAATACCTTCCATTTTATATATCAGATACCCTGTAACGTGGAATATCTTTTTAGATAATTTCACCAGGAATTATTTTGTCATTTCAGAAAGGGATATTTGGGAAACTATATGGTTGTGTGCATGTTAAAAAATCTTGTAACTGATCCATTGAATTCCAAGCTCTAGCACCTCCAAGCTTTGGAGAAGAGACTTAAAATTTAGCAGGACAGGGGTTGCATTTCTTTCAGGAATGTGCCTTTTGTTAATTCTGTTTGATATGCCAAATGTGGCCAGCTAAGTTTCTACGCCATTTGCACATGCTCAGTGGAAACTTGTTAGAGCTGCAGCTAAATTGGTGATTCCATTTGCACTGAGGCTCTAATAGGTTCCTGCTTGGAACCATTCTGTGCCTGTGCAAAAACCACAGAGCAAATTAAACTGCTCCAGTCCTAACAGGGCTGATAAAGCACCTGGCACTAGCCCTGAGAACAAGAAGACTCATACTCCTGTTAACACCCAGACAGTAAAATGGAGAAGGACAAAGTACTACATTCAAATGCAGAGGGGAAAAGCAGGTGGAAAATATCAACTGTGGAAAGTGAGGGCTACCAGGATCCTGAAAGTGGAGAAAGGAGAAGAAGCAAAAGGAGGTACTATGACTGAGGGACATTTATAAATCTAGATAGATGACACAAGCCAGGACATGGAGCTAAAGAGGATAAGTAGTAACTGTAAGGCAGGACCAGTCTGAAGCAGGAGCAGAAGTGAAGAAGGTTAGAAGCATCTCCAGTGAAGCACTCAGAATTACTTATTATGTTATTATCTTTGCCTTTCAGTTCCGAATGTGTAAAATAGTATAGCAATTCCACCTGGAAAGGTTGTAGGGATACATTTACCAGTATTTGTTAAGAATTCACAGAATCATAAAACCCTTAAGAAAATGGATCATTCCGTGTTCAGGATTTGTATCCAGATCCCCAGGTTGTGTACAGAGAATTGTATAGGTTTATGCAAGTTGAGGACTTGGCCCCAAAACTTCTAAAATGTTAGGCAACACCTTGACATAAATATAAAAATGATCTGTCTGGAACATATTAGAATAAGTGTTTCTTTGTCCTATGCATATGCATCACCAGCAGTGGGAGCATGTGAGTAGCTCTGTAGCTTTTGGGGGGTGGGGGGAGAACCCACAAACTATTTAATATGTGTAATATTCTCCTTGTTCCATATTGCTTTTCAAATGTAATAGTTTTCTCATGAATATGCTTGGGGTCCAAATTAAATATTTCATTGGCATGTTTATACATGTAATTAAAGTACCTGAATTTTCTGTGAAGAAAATTTAGGTGCATTAAATTGCACCCCTACATGCACCTGAATGGGCTCCCATTGGAAGCAAATTTGATCCCAAAATGAGCAGTTCAGTCTAGGGATGCCTTGCTCTGTCCCCCTGCAGCAGACAGAGGGAGATTCAGGCTCCCCTGTGTGCCAGTCCCAGGCTGGCAGGAAGCACAGGGGCTGGTCCCCATCCTTATGGGGCAGAAGAGTGCAGTCCCAGCTGCCAGGCGGCTGCCTCCCAGCCACATGGGAGAAATCAAGATGACTCACAATCTTCCTTCACGTGGCTGAGAGACAGCTGCCCAGCACCTGGGAGAGCTCTCCCCATCCTGTAGAGATTGGAGTGGGTACTGATGTCCATGTGACTGAGAGAAAACATCCCACTGATCCAGGACAGCTCTATGCACTCCCTATGGCTGCCTTCTGCCTAGGCTGACCAGGAGCAATTTGAACATGATCAACATGTACGCTTCCATGCATTAGTTTAATGTGTCAATTTCTAGTACTTGTACCTACAGGTACTAGAAAATGGTGCATTAGATTAATCTACTGCACAGTAATTACTGTGCATGTGTAGACAGTGAAGCTTTACTGCACAGTAAATCATCTCATGTAGACACACCCACTGGTCACCTACTTACCTGTTCCCAACATCTTTTCAGCTTTTCCTAGCCTTCTTTTCTCTTAGCTACTCTGGTTGTTTATACACACATTTTGCATCCACATCACTAGTCATTCAAGATTTCTCTATTTTTAATTCTTGTTAATGAATTGGACCTTTCCAGTATACATTACTCTATTACTTCCACATCAACAGTTGATGTCCCTGCAATAGCAGCCATGTCTACATGACATTAACTGCCTGAAGTTTTCATAAAGGGCAGGGATAATTCAAATTACTTTCTAATGCAAACACTGATAGTTTACATAGAAATATACACACACTTAAAAAATGGTTTTTACAGATTGTTTCAGGGTCTTGTACTTACAGCTTTTATAGTAGCATTTAAACATCTGTTTTATGCCATTATGTATGAGTTGTACAGTATTTCAGTCATGGATTCTGATTCTAAAGAGAGCTGGATGGAATAAACAATGGCCTGATGAAGATATATGAAAATTTTGCCTCAAAAAAGGTACTTCCACTTGTAAAAAACAAATTATGTTTTTCAGCACAAGTGGAGGAATTTTTAAGGAAGATTCAAGCACCTTGGAAATTTGACTAGGATTATATGACTATATAATCCAATATTATGTGATAATATTATCCAATATTATATAATAATCCAAGAATTCTGAAATATCAGTTCTTTTATGGACAGCAGTACAGTTTGACATCTGTTTTTGTAGTGAAGATTTTTGTATGGGCACTAGAAAAAATATATTACTATATGATATGTTTAAGAGGATGTTCATAATACAGTGCGTTGTATTGTAAAAATGTAATATCAATTCCAACTGCCGTAACAGCCATAGCAGAACCGCTCATGTGATGGCCTCTGTCAGATTCCAGTGGATCTGTTAATACTTTTTCATCAACAATCTCAGATGTTCATGATTCTAGAAAAAAAAAAATCCAGTTTATGACAAGGAAATGAGGAGAAGGAGAAAGAAAAGGAGAAAGAGATTTCAGGTTCATATTATTTTGCCAGTGCAGTGTTTTAAGATAGCCTACCATATGTATGGCTATGTGCTTCTTTGTCTTTGGGAAATTATAGTTTTGAGAAGATAATTTAAAGGCAAACTTTTGCAGCATTTATGGTTTCTAAAATGCACATGATCCACCACCTATTGCAATGATTGAATTAAGTCCTCTTGTTACAGTTTTGGGAATTAAAAAATGATCAGTGACTTTTTAAAAGGATGTTCAGCTGAAGACATCCTTAAAACATTCAAAGCTAGAATGTAGAGGTTCAAAGGTAAATTTGGAAGAATTTAAAAGCAAATTAAGAAATAAATTGTACAGGTCACGTTTTTTGGTCAAAGCTGCCACTGATTTCAACTTCAGATGGCCCATCCTGGAAATATCTGAATTATCCCATTTCCCAGATGGTCACCTGTGGCTTGCTGTGGATGAGGTCATATCTTGTACTTTGATGCTTGCATATTAACTTATATGTAACTGCACTGCCTCAGGGGCATGGAATTACTTGCCACCAGATGCTATTCCATCTATTGATGGTGCCTAAGTTAACTTCTCTAAGTGTGATCTTATTCCAGCCTTCTCACTTTCCAGAAAAAAATGTTAATATGCCCACTTTGTTATCTGCCAACATGTTGGCCTTGAGGTTACATCACAGAACACATAGTTATTAGATGAAAGAGAAAGATTGAATGAATTTGCAAACCACTTTGAAGCACTTACTCGTATACTGACATTCACAATCCTCTAGAAGGCACAGGAAGACTCATAATGGGATCCAAAACATTCAGTGTATTGAACAGGGCCCCTCCTAAGTAACCCAACAGGAAATAGTGGCCAGAAATGGTCTTAAACCCTATCCATTTTAGATATCCGATTCAGTGACACAGGAAGGTATCCATCTATATTCAGAATTCACATCTGGAATTAAAGGCCAGATTATAATAAATCTCTAAGGCAGGGCTTTGGTAGAATTTAGGCAATGAAAAAAAACAATACAAGTCAAGAACACGGTGGCAAAACTGCTAGATGAGTAGATTCTATTAGGTGACTTTTTTTGGCTAAAAACTTGGGCTATATTGTACATTCAGAAATTATTCAGACAGTCTATCTAGGCATCTCACTCCTGATTAAGCTCTGTTGTGATCCAAATAGATGCTGAAAGGCACCTAAACTCCACCTATAAGTTTGTCAGGAGTGCTCATCAGGATCTGGGGGAATGACTGTTCACCAGAGACTCCCAAGGGATGACAAGATCGAACATTCACAAACTCCACTGTGACTGGTTCAGGCTGGACATAAGAAAGAACTTCTTCAC
Source organism: Gavialis gangeticus (assembly GCF_001723915.1). NCBI lineage: Eukaryota > Metazoa > Chordata > Crocodylia > Gavialidae > Gavialis > Gavialis gangeticus. The sequence goes on from NW_017729030.1 coordinate 19,327,227, forward strand.
TATCCGAGCTCCCAAGGTTTGGAACAGACTGCCATCTGAGGCGGTTCAAGCGCCCACTTTGAACCCCTCCAAAACACATTTGGATGTTTATCTTGCTGAGATCCTATGATCCCTGCTGACTTCCTGCCCCTGGTGCGGGGGCGCTGGACTCGATGATCCTCCGGGGTCCCTTCCAGCCCAAATGTCTATGAAATCTAAACTTCCTTCACAAATTGTGTTCCTTACAAGGGAAGCTCTGCCTCAGGGCTCCCAAAGAAGAAACTTTGTTTGGTCTCTTTAGCAGGGTGGCTGGCAAAGGCTTGCAGCAGATTGCACTCTTCAAGCTGAAGAAGTCTGCAAGCTTGTGAGGACTACAGCCAGCTTCAGGCAATCAACTGATTGCAGAATGCCTAGGAGAATTGGACCAGATGCAGAAGATGATTAGCTGGCTACAGGAGGTTAAAGGCTCCAGGTGCTTGGCTAGTGGTGGCAGAACTGAGCCAAGGACTCTCTCAGGTCTGGCAAAAGACCCAGGGCTGCAAAGCTGGAGGCAGCAGCACCACAAGATCTGGAGAGGGAACTCATGCAAAAGAGAGGAGGAAGACAGCACCACAGTGCTTGGGAAGCATCTTGAAGTCAGTCCCAGTAAGGCTTTACAAGGGGCAAGCATCTGACTTCGAGACATTGGCTCTTCTCTATCCCTGGCTTCCTCAACAATCCACAGTAGCCCCAGCTCTGAGAGCGTCTTCATTTTGGTTGTTTCCTGGGGGTGCTTTCTTCTTCTTCAGATGGGGAAGGGCATCAGAGTACTGATGTCCTAAACCAGCACAGCAGACTGCTCAACTCCAAACAAACCATCCTTACCATGCCACTGCAGTTCTGTTCTTCTGGAACTACCCTTTCTCTCTCAAGCTCTCTGAGCCTCATGCTTTCTGGCACAGACAGCCACACTGTTACAAACTATAGTAGTCAATACAAGGACTAACACTCATCCAAAAACAATTAAACGTACTGTCATGGGGAATCAATCACAGAGCAATCTCTGTGGCCAGCTGCCAGATCCAAACTGCCATCTTCCCCTGAGGGGAAAAGGCCTTCTAGATATCCTATTTACAAAACCATTTACAGCAAAACATGCTGACACGGAGCCCCCAAAAGACATTTAGCTCTGTACAAGAACTGTAGGCTACGAATCAGCCCACATTGCGTTTTTCATCTTATGTCTCCCTTGTTAAAATTTGAACTGAGCTGTATCACCTCAACCAGAGACCCAAGGAAGTTCAAGTCCTGCCCAAAGGTGGAAGGCTACCAAATGCTCCAGAAAATACACAGAGTAATGTAGTAAGTATCTGTATGTGTATCTTACACAAAGCAAGTCTGTGTCTAAGATTCCTTTACCAACCTTCTCACTGCAGCAGTCATCACCTGGAGGACTTGGTTGATACTTTGATACATTGTACCTTGGCTACCCTCCAATCACATTCAGATATTTTGACATTTAAACAACAACATATATTTAAACAATTTGACAAGTAAACCCATCTCCCCAAATCTTTCTGGTACATCCATCTCACAACTTGGGGGGCTCTTTTCAGCTGCTTCTGTGCATGGTACTGGGTCTAAGGGCCTATGTAGGCTCTTTCTCATAAAATGGTAGTAATGGTAATTATTCAATTATGATAATGCTGAAAAGGTCCAACTGACCAATTAGATTCCACAGCCAGAATCTAACTTACCATTTCACAATAATGATGCAGGTAATTAAGGCATGTAAATTCTGTTTCAGAAAACATAAATCATGAAGATAGCACATATAGTAGATACACATTAAGGCGATGTAAATGCCATTGCATACATAGGTTATATAAGAGGCAGAGAGAGAAAATATGTGAATAAATAGTATTTCTTCCAGGTTTTTCGAGTGTAGTCATAGTAACTGACTTAGTTTTGCCCCTCAATCAACTCTAGAAAATTTTGGGAAGATGTGTATAACCACCCATTCCATGATTGTAATTGCTATTTTGCAACTATATACTATAGAATAAGACTTATTGGTATAGCAACATTAATCAGTAACAATCAGTAATACTAATCAGTAATGACTTTCCATAAATTTCACCAGGAGCAGTCATGCCTTTCTGGTTTGGGACCTGTTATAAAAAATTGCCTTCGCTATCTAAATCTCTGTGCTAAACAGAGCTGAAAATGCTAGCTCAAATTAGTTTGTGATAGAAGCAGATATCTCCATTTTGACATGCCTGAGCTTGAAAAGATCTTCGTATAGCAGAAAATTGGGTAAAAGCTTACTATGTCTTAATCCTAAATTTGAGATTCAGTTTACAAGTTTATAGGGGCAATTTTTGTATCTATATTTAATTCTTT
>NW_017729030.1:19334587-19361054 GCF_001723915.1 Gavialis gangeticus
TCTCTGTGCTAAACAGAGCTGAAAATGCTAGCTCAAATTAGTTTGTGATAGAAGCAGATATCTCCATTTTGACATGCCTGAGCTTGAAAAGATCTTCGTATAGCAGAAAATTGGGTAAAAGCTTACTATGTCTTAATCCTAAATTTGAGATTCAGTTTACAAGTTTATAGGGGCAATTTTTGTATCTATATTTAATTTTTATCTAAAGCTGGAAGAGCTATTTAACCAGAGAGGTGTATTTTGCCCCTTCTCCCTCATCCTTCCACAGCCCCTTTCCCCCTGAAAAAAAAATACTTAAGCTCAACTAAACTATCCAGGTTGGGCCCCTTTTCTTCATCTGCAGTACTAATATTGTCTCAGATGATTTTAAGAAATGGAAAGGATCCTATTAAGTCATCTACTGCTACTGTTATTCATGTATGTTCAAGATAATTCCCAGTATTATACTCTCAAGATATTTGTCCATTCCCATATTCAATTAGTCAAATGATGAAATTTCTACTACCGTTCTGGGGAAAGTATTGAATAGACTACACTATTATGCAGTTTTTCTTGTTATTGTACTCACATTTTGCTTCAACTCCACTTCATCCACTTCATTTTGGAAAAGTCCTTGTGTGTCTGCTAATCTCAATCATATCAATCATCGTTTTTTTTCCAAATTCTTCCAAAGTGTCTCAGCAGATTACTCTTGGTTGCCTTTACTCATACTGTGTACTTCAAAAAATGCTCTAGAGCTCTAAAGTAATTTTTCCTTTTCTTCTCTGAATCTCTCCAAGTTACCTGACATCTCTCTTGAACTGGAGTGTTTGCGAAGTATGTGAAGGAGAAAAGTAATTGTGGCCTTATCAAGGTATCTGATGTGCTAAACCTTTGAATACACAGCTCATCACTGCATCAATACTGAAAACTCCTGTGCCATTGACTTCTTATTAACTTTCTTTTTAGGTGAGATGAATTTTCAAGCAATTCTCTTGCTTGCATCTGGACATTTCTGGATTGTGCAAGTACAATGCAACTTTAAATCAGCTTAATTGGCTTTCTGAGTGGGAGAATCCCTGCCTAGTATTTGTAACTGATTTTATAGGAGCTACATTGCAACTTCAGTATAAGGGAACTTTAGTACATAAGTAATTCCCAGACATTCTTCACCTACTGTCCCTGACGGCCACAGGTAGCAAATGTAAGAAAGATGCTCCGAGGCTTCCTTTTCTGGTACCAAGGTTTGCTCTAGCACCTCTGGGTCTCCAGACCTTCCTCTCCCTAAGGTGTATAGGAAGAGCATGAATGTTCACAAGGATATGTTGCATTGGTTATGTCTCATTAGCTTCCTTTTATTGGCTATATTTCCATTGATTTCTACTTTGCATCATTTCTCTGACACCTCTATTGTTTATATCCAAGACTGTTTGAGGCTATCTTGTTCTATTTCTTGAACAGTACAACTTTTTTAAAAAAAGGAATAATATTAAGGCCTATGGATTTTAGCATTCCAGAACTGATTTGCACAGTATCTCTTTCCACTGGATTATATATCTAGGAGGTTCCATTAATCCTTTTATATGGGAGTGGGGTAGGAAGGAGAGGCTAAGAAGTACTGTTCTTCAGCAATTCAGCCCTTTTTGTCATTTGTGTGACCTCCAACAGAACTAAATTCTGTAACCTTCCAGGGCTTGTTCGGCTTAGAAGAATATAGATATTTTGGGCATAAATGCTAGGTGCAGCTGATACATTTTCTGATGCATGTTAATTGAATACATATTTTAAGTGCCTCATTCTGTTTACAAACCATTTTGGCTCCATTAGCACTCCACTTTTGCTTGTTTTTCCATGTACAGTCATGGAGCTAAGTATTTCAGATTTTAAATTCAATACTAAAATCAGACTTAATAAGAACACAGATGCTGTTGCTGAAAGCAAATATCTCTAAAAAAGGTAAAGAGTATGAAATACTCTCAGTAATACATTTTCAAAATTGTTCATCTTCATTTAACTGTATTTATTCCAACTATCATTTCCATCACTCTTGATATCTGCAGCACAGTCTGAATTTGAACCCCAAAGTCAGAGGTAATCATTTTCATGTTGTCATTTACACTTGCTAATCTGTAAGATGTTCATTTATTTTTGGATTCTGTCATAAAATAGTTTTAATGCAGTTTTGAATCTATGCTTTTTTCTAGTTTGGTCTTACTACTTAGCTGTATTTATTTCAGTCTGTTTTAAATTTGATACTTCTAGCAGGTAAATCAAATTTTCTGTAAGTATAAATGGGAAAACCACCTTTGATGATCCCCCTGCCTCTGTCCACCCCTGTGTGGGCTGTACAGATAGTGTGTGAGCACCTGGGCTCTCTTCCACGATGCAGCAGTGGGAGAGGTGGCTTGCAGACTGCATGCTAACTGCTTGCAGGCCACATGTGGTCCACAGGCTACATGCTGGTCCTTTGTGGGGCACTTGAGGTGAACAGTCTGGTGTTAAGTAATTACTATTAATTAGTACAGAGAGAAGGGTAAAACACTGGCTCTATAATCAAGCATTTAAGGTACTCAACTAGGATGTGAAAAGTCCAGAATTAAATCCCTGCTCCAATCTTTTTTCTTTAGATCTTTTGGGCCCCATCATGTGCAGTCTAAATATTTTTCTTAGTTAAGCAACTTCTTTCAACTGTTAGTAGTCCCAGTGTTGTGCAGCATGCTACTTCTTGCCATGATTATAGACCAAGAATGAACCATTAAGCTAGTCTTGTATCTTTATTATTGCCTGATAAACTCAGTGGGCTATTCTGATTCTTTTAAGTATAATGAACTAATCTCAACCTGGAGCACTAGAACAACTGAAATATTTCAGACACATAGGACAGATACAGGCATTACACTTTTACCAATATACATGATTGGAAACTGGTCTATACCTGTAACAGAACAGAAGTTTGGCACACAAAACCTGTCTATACTCATGACAGAACAGAAGTTCGGCACACATGGACAGGTTTAAAAATGGCAGAATCTGGCCCAAGATTCTCCTTCCACCACCCCCAAACAAAGGGCAAATGTGTATTCTGTTCACTACTGATTTAAACTATGCTGCTTATAGAAAATCATGTAACTTAAATCAACTCTGCCTCAGGATTTTTGAATGTCTGTACCTAGCCACAGACATTAGACAGAGATTTTCCATTTAACTATTTAAAATAAGCCATATGAATACAGTAAGGAGGAAATAAGTCATCATCTGTTTGGTCACCCCCAGGTTTTTTACCAAAAATACTGCTTCAGATAATATCACCTGCATAAATATGACAGATTTATTACTGTTTATCTTTTCTAAATCAAAGCTATTTACTTCCATTAAATATCAGTGGTTTCTTGTCTTAGAAGAATAATGATTCTTGGTAAAATAAAGTAATGGCGTTCTTTTTTTTATTGCTAACTTTATGATGGCAAAATTGATTCACATCAGACCAAGAAGAGAGGCATCAGAAAAACAAAACAAAAGCAATTAAAAATGAATTTCATGGGCCCAATGACTTAAACTCTGTGAACAGTAGTAAAGATATAAATGAACAGTTGCAAAAGGGAAGCCTAATCTAATACACTTCACTGTTAGTGCCTCAGGGCTATAGTGAGTTTTCAGAGCAATATAATCATGGGTTTTATGAACCTGCACTTCATAACAAGATTAGAAGCAGACTATTTGTTACTGTCCAGAAATTGAGAATAGTTGGCAAGATCAATATGCAGTTAACCTCATATATTTAAGAATCTGACCTATGAAAAATAATATGATCTTGATTTATATATGCTTGATTTATATATGCTTGATTTATATATAATTTGTTATATATAATTTGTTTGATTAGGAAACTACTGCTACTACTAAACTATATTAAACTATATAAACATACAGACACGTGAACAAATATGTAAGTGTGCATTATTACTAACATCCAGGAAATAAGAGTGTGATGATCCAGTTCAGTTGTGTGTGTGTGTGTGTGTATTTATTTACAATAAAGAGGAGGCATTGGCATTACAATGTAGATAGTTTACTAGGAAACTATGTAAACATTTAAATTGAAAATCTTTGGGTAAAATATTTCTTGGAACATGGTTGATGTGAGTTGTTTCTTATTTGTGATTTTTTTGTAGCCCATAGAGAACACCTTTTTCTATTAATAAAATGAATAACCTTAAATTGAAATCCATGGATTTTTACTGGATGGCTTACCTAACCTTTGTAGTACAGGGAATATTCCATTTTTTCCCCGGTCCTTGTGAATTGCATCTTGCCCCCGGGGCATACTTGAGTGACAGAAACTCTCTCGACTAAAATAAAATAGCCTGAGAGACATAGGAACTAAAATGACACAGAGAATGAAATAGAAAACCATCAGAAGAATTCTTACCCCACCTTGTACATGAGATGATTTTTAATCACCATGGTATGATCAGTGAATTTCTGCAGCTGAGTAGTTCAGGAGGGAATTAGTAAATTCCAGAAATGCTTACAAGTGATGAAATATCTTGGTTTCTTTGACAGAGAAGATTTTCACTATATTTGGGGAAACATTATTTATATGATAGTGCCTAGAGGCTCCAAATAATATCAGAGTTCCTATGTGCTGCGCCCTTTACAAACAGAGGGAAAGAGACAGACGGTCCCCAAACAGTGCAAAGGATGTGAAGGGAAATAAAGGCATAGAGGGGTGAATAATGTACTACAAAGTCTCACAGTCATAAGTAGGGCCCAAACTTATGGAATCCTAGTCCTGAGTTTGATTTTTGCTGGACTGAGCATTACTCATGCATGTTACATGAATATCCTGGAATATTATATTCACCAGCATATCCTGGAGTATTTCTATATATTTATTTTAATATTGTAGAGGACTTTTCTTAGCACTGGTAGTTAAAACAGTTTGTCTAAAGGACAAAGGTCAATCTTGCCTCTACGGATGGGTGATGACACCTGGGTCCAGTAGGTATCATTTGTCTACCTTCACATTTTTTTCAAGGATACTGAGTTTCTAGAACACCCAAACTTCAAGGCATTTAACAGAATTTTAGAGTTCTGACAGTTTCAATAAGATGAGTGTCAAATGATCTTTCTTTTGCCTGTTTTCTGAATCATAAAATATAGTGCTCCGATGTACCTTGATTAGTGGGTGGTATCCATTTTTTTGTCATCTGATCCAACACAGGAAGAGGCAGCCATGAAATATTCAGACATCTTTTTTCTTAACCTTAATCCACGATTGATTATTCTACAGTGTGCTCATCCAGCATGCTCCTATTAGAAACTGGCATAGGACTTCTGCAAAGCAAAGGGTCTGTTGTGTTATTGCCAATGGGGCTATGTGATCTCAAACCCTTCCTTAAGTTTATATAAGTATTTGTGCATGCTTTGGACTGTTATAGTTTAGATTTTTAAGTAATTTGAGTGGAAATGTGTTGAGTAGGGAAGTGTGGAGTAGAATCAAAACTCCCTCTATATGCACCTCAGTTCTTTAGCTGGCATCATGTTTTTCAAACAAATATTGTATAAAAAGGTGTTGTTTGGGTTTTCACATTTGCACAGCTTCAATCATTAAAATAAGTATCAAATATCTTGATTTCAGCCTGTTTTTTCTCTTTTTTCCTCTGTATCTTTGTCATATCTTGTTAAAAAATCCCTAAGGTTTACTTTGCAAAACACACATCCTTTATCCTTTCACCATATAAGAGGTGTTTCCAGTCTTGTTTGATCATACTTTCAGTTCTTACTTCTTAAAAAAGTATAGATTGGTTAAATGTTTAGTGACATATAATGTCCAAGATGTCCAATATTTATGAGTTTCGTATAAGCTATGTCTAAATTACTTTATGTTAAAAGCAAAATCAACAAATGTGGCAACTTAGAGACAGATCCTAATCCATTTGTTAGGTGCTTAAGTGGACTTAGATGCCTAAGTAACATTTTATTGTGTCTTGCTCAAGACCCTGAAAAACTGTTACTACAAAATGTATGTTAGTCTCTTCCTGCTGCTTTTTTATGACTCAGTCCAAAAGGTTGGGTGATACTGGGTACATCTATACATGCCTCTAATACTGGTGCTTATTTAGACTGTGTCTCTTTACTGGGGAGTTAATTAGTCAACTCCGCAGTAAAGCGCTCTTGTAGATGCACTCAGTATGTTACAAAAATAGTTGCATTAATGGATTTTCAGGGACTTGAATTGTGTGGAATAGGACTGCTTCCAGGCACCCAAGTGCATTTACATGCCCAGTAGATGGAATAGGATCCTAAATAAGCAAAGCAATGAAGTAATAGATGAAATATGTGTTTTGTATAGATGCTTAACATAAAAGTAATTACATATTTACTTCATTGTGTGAGAGATCATGCTGTGAAATCAGAAGCATTTTAGAATAAGCAGATAATGTAAAAATTGCAAGTATGCAGCCAAATTCTGTTTGCCCTTTTAACAAGATAGCAGGAAGTGAATAAATAAGTGAATAGATCTGTCTAAGCGAGAATAATGTATATAGTGAAAATATGGGCAAGGGTGCAGATTACAACAGTATAGACTCACGTATGACTTTGGGTCATGGACTTCCAAGTTGGATGTTACTTATGAAGTAACGTTTTACTATTCTTGCTAAAATATATTAATAAAATAGACACACAGATGGGTTTTCAAAACCCTCTCTTCAGAGAGATGAAAAGAAGTGCATAACTTAACATCTAAGTTATGAATAACAAAAAAACCCAGTGTGAAGTGAATTTAAAAATATGTAGATATATGCATAAGAAATACAAAGGATAATTTGTTTATGAGTACCCCATATCTTCATGTATTTAGCTATATGATATGGTTTAAATATTCTGTGAAATAAATTGTATGAAGCATCAAAACAACAACAGTGCTGAAAATTAAAATGTGAAAGGACTTTGGACTGAATCATTTAACAAGTAAATAGACAGTAAATGAACCATGTAATTTACTGTGGTTCAAAATGCATTACCTTAAAAACATACCCCTGTCAGCTGCATTTGTTTTTCTTGTTGTAGCTATAGTGGGTAATGATAGATTTAAAATAGGTGTTGTGAAAAAGGAGCAGAGCAAGAATATAATCATCTAAGGCAGAATCCAAATCTGACATCATTTCAAGTGTTTGATTAATGATTTCCCTGGTACTTAGCTATTGTATTGCCAAGTCAGTATTTTTTTCTAATTGGAAAATCTATGTACAAAGTGATGAACATGGACAGTGAGTTGGGCAATGCTATTAGTACACTAATGCAAAGGAAGTAGAACTTAGATATTCTGTCAGACTGAGAGTAGAGCCAGATGTAACATCTGAAGCACTTCAAAATGCAGCTCTACTTCAAAGGACCTCAACCACAGACAGATGTGCAGCCTTCTGCCACTTCCCTTGCTTCAAAAATCACAATGCAGCAGCGTGTTCTTCAACCACTAGCATGAAACGATTCTGCTCTGTCCTCAGCTCCACTTCCCAAAACTCTTCATGGGGATAGGGAACCGAAGCAGGCTGGCAGTGAATACTTTGCTATGCACTCAACCTCTGCTATCCTTGAACAACACCCTTCCTCACCATCAGGTCCAGGAGAAGCATGAGGAGGGACCAGGGTTGCTATGGGAAAGTGGAGGTGGAGTTCAGAGGAGAGGGTTCACTGACAGTTTTGTCTGCTTCCTTCAAGCCCCCTTGTGAGGCAACGTGGGGAGGAAAGTAAATTGCTGTGGGATGCTGGAGGACCAAGTCACTCCTGTCACTCTCTAAATATTAAATTTGGATAGTAGTTTAATACTTCTAAATAACAGTAGTTTCCTACACATTTACTTTGGGAACAATTCCGCAATTTTTAGGCATGTAAAGGAATGTACTTCTGCCGGTTCATCCTTGGAAGGGCTTCAAAGATGTTTGAAGTTCTTTAAATGTTATGCCTGTTCATAGCCTGAGATATATATAGAAAACACTGCATAAACTGTAATATACCTATAATCTGCTCTATCCAAAAAAAACTCTGGGTCAGTACTTACTTCCAATCATCCATTTTTCATTAACTATTTTTAGGGACTCATAGAGGAATGAGATCACACCTAGGAACCTAAAAATATACTTAAACACCTAATAGCTGCATTAGGATATGGTTTTACACATCTACAAACATTTTTATACCAAAATGGAGGAGTCCTAGTCCTAGATTCAGCATTGCATCCCAAACAGCTGTAGGAAGAAAGTTGAAATTTGTTGAAGAAACAGTCCTCCTTGAAAAGAGGCATCTTTGAAAGCATCTTTGAAAAAGTTTTGAAGAAAATTGGTTTACTTTAACAGAGTTATGGGCCTTTCAAAAATTCTACCTTACACATGTGTGCAAAACTAATGTAATTCACCTTTACTTCAATGCTTCAGCAATATTCACAATAATCTACAAAACGAGAATTTGTAGATTGACTCATCTGCATGGAATAAGACATATTGTGGAAGTTGTTCACAAGTGCCTCAAGCATATCAGAAAGTCCACTGGGCATTAAGGGCACCTATACACATGTAGTGAGGCTGCTCTGACACAACGTAATTACAGCATGTTGGAGCAAACTCGATTAATTGAGTCTTCTGTAATGTGGTAATTACTGTGCTCCAGCAAACTCCAGCATCATGGTATCAGCACCCTGCACTGAAAAATAGCAGCAAGGTTACTATAACTAAAGCTCATTCAATAAGCTGTAGTTAAAGTGTCTCCACCACCATTTTTCAGTGCAGGGATGCTGATACACGTGTCACTCTGGGTGCTCTAATTAGAGCAGCTCTCGGAGCCACTCTAATTAAAGCATCCTCCCTGCCACTCCCAGAGCACATCTATAAATGCCCTAAATAAGTAGGGTGGAAAACTCACCCCTCATAAGTATCAAAACAACAGTTTTGTTCAAATAAGAATTTGACCTTTCACTTACTGGATATCAATAATTTCTTTCTTCTGAGTGGACGGGCTAATACCGCTATCTCATGAGATGTATGTGGGGAACATGATCTGGCTTTGTTACCTCCTTCAGTCTTTTTTTTCTCCTCCACACTCCAACAAACATCAATACAGTCTTAATTTTAATGAATTCTCATCATAGGAATTGTCTTGTCTTCATAGGCTTTACACAAGTGCCAATACTTTAGGAGACTACTATCATTAGTCCTTCCCTCATGCCAAAGTTTCCTCCCTTTCCCAACTTTTCTCAGAGGAAGCAATACTGCTGCACTTTCTTCATTAGTGTGATTTTTGAAAACCTTCTCCTGCAGTGGCCATCCTCTGGTATAGAAATCACCAGCTAACAGCAGCCTTTGCCAGCATAAGTATTCCCTCCATCAGGAGATCGGTGGCCATTGAATTTTCGTATCTTTTCACTGAGGGAGACAGGAACATAAATCCAACAATAAGAAGGGATCTGCATGCCCTTCTATGATAATGACACTTTTTTTAATCTCTGTTGGAGAGAGAAACAACAATAAGCCTAGAGAACACAGTAATTATAGAATCCAGGATTTATTACTACATCAGTTCTTTATTGTTCATATACTACTGTGAGGTATAGAGAACTACAACAGGCTGGCATATGTACAAATGGCTAGTGGGCAAAAAGAGAAAAAAGACCACTGGTGGGTAAAAGGTCCTCAGCACAGGCTGAGCTGGTTCAGATCAGGCTGGGGTCAAATACAAACTCCTTTTGCTAAATCTTATTCTGGGATGTTGCAACTGGTAATTTCTTTCCAGTGGGCCTTTCAAAATCTGGCATACAAGTTACCCCAAATTGCATCCTGCTGTTAAATTAACATGATTTTAAAATACTCTAGGATTACTTCTTGAGTCTGTCTATCTGGAACAGGGTTCACCAACTTACAGTCCATGGGCCGAATCTACTCTGCAAAGAGTTTGGATCTGGCCCTTGGTCTTACCCACATTTTAGTAATGGCACCCTGATCCCCCTGTTGCAGCTGAGCCATTGGATCCAGGCCATATTCTGTGTTCTTCATTTTCCTATATGGACCAGAGAAAGGTTCTCTCTTTCACAACAGTCACATAAGCCACAACTCAAAATGGCTGTAACTACTACTGGCTCCTGTGGAGGGCTCCATGCAATCCTGGCCCCAGTTCATTCAGAAGGCTGTTTTCTTCCTCCCATATATCAGCCTCTGCTCACTGGATTAGCCTATTTAAATTAGCTCTCATAATGTCTTTAACAAGAGGCCACATTGGGGAGAGAGCCCCTTTCCGCAGAGAAGGAGCAAGTGGGGCACAGCAAGGGATAGTCAGCCTGAAGTGCTGGCCGTGTTTCAAGGGGTGGCCCATCCTTAGTAAAACGTTGCCAATTCCTGATCTAGAATGAGAAAGGTGTGTGGTTTATGTGCAACATTTTAAATATCACATGATTTATACATTGGAAAGAGCCCTGCCATCACTTTCCTCACCCCTCTTTGTCATCACCTCACCTTAGAAACATATCCAACATTTTGTGTGGTGAGGCATGACACTGAAGGTAACTCTGCAGTTTCCACCAGTGGAGACCTGCCTTATCAAAGGAGAATCTTACACTGACCTGTTGTGGTCATTTTGTATTGTGGCTTAAGTGGCTGTTAAGGGAGAGAAAACCTGGTCCATATATAAGAATTATGGCCTTGCCACATCTATGTTACATAAATCACAGTGATTTTCAACTTTGGTTTTATTTTAAAAATTACATAAAGAATCACCCCCAAAAAGGAATTATTAAGTTTAACATGCCTCTTCAATAAGATGTCTTGTAATAGTCCTTTTGGGCAAAATCTATGACAACCACTACACCAAGACAGCCAATATTTAATAAAATATTTATATTTGAAGAAGAAATTGAATATGTACCTTCTCCATGTAGTACAGAGCTAAAACAGTGAACTGTGATGAATGATTATTATAACGAACACTGATCCTATCGCAACTGCTGAAGTACACTTAAATTCCACTATTGGGTACCCGAAAGCTTGCAAAGAACAATATTCCAACTATTTATTTGATCTAATAAAAGATATCACATTTACCCAAAGAACTTTGCCTGCCTCTATCCAGTTGGTAAGCTATTTTCCCCCTCTTACCAACAGAACCCTTTGTTCACCCATAGTTCTTTACAGCTCAAGAACAATGATATCAGATAAGTGGTGGTCTAAATTTGTTTTAAAGGAGCTTGATGGAGCTGCTATGAAAATAAAAAAGTCTTAGGTGTTTTATACCACTTTTTAATGGTGACCAACAATGAAGGGTTTTCCATGACAATGAGAATGACAGATACAATGGCATGCAGCTGATGATAATCTTCCACCAAGAATTTTAAAAAATCCTGTGATATGAGGACAGCAAAGAAAGTAATCCTTTTGACTACCGTTCTTTACTTTGGAAAACACTGCTTTATGCCACTGAATCCCAAACCTTGAAACAAATGTAACACACACACACGCGTGCATGCACGCACGCACGTGCGCACACACACACACACACACTCTTTTGTGGGGGTGCTAAAGTGTGTTCTGGGTTTATGTCACCATGTATCTTGTTTGTGCTATATATTTTGCCTCCTCTAGGACTGAAGGAGAATCACCTCTCCGCCCCCTCAATGTGTCCAGGCCATTGTCTTAAGATTCCCCCCAAAGGACCTATGAAACCAGTTTGGTGACGCTGGCCACTTCACCCGGAGTGCTGACCACTTTTGAATTCACTGGTCTGCATTAGCAGTGTTCAAATGATGCTGTTTTTGGTTGGAACCAGGTGATGATGTCAGAAAAGTGATTTAAGGGTCAAGCCACCTGGGCTGGGTCTCTTTTTCCTCCTGGGGCTGCTGAAGCCTGACAGCTGAATTGGGAGCCAAAAAAACCTACTTCCCATTGTGTGTGTGGGGGAGAGGGGTCTCCGGCACTTTCACTGGAGAAGCAAACTGAAGCTATTTGAAGGGAAAGCCCCAGGTACAGGGAGAGAAAGTCTGTCTCAGGGCTTGAGGCCTCTATTCTCTCCCTTTTCTTTCCCCTTATGTTTTTCTGAGTTTTGAATCAGATGATGCTGTGTTGGTGCTATCAGTCCCTGCAGCAACCAAGTTAAGGATGGAGCCTGGCAGTTTTGCTGGCATGCTCTGGATCAGGTCTGAGAGCCTGGCATGTTTTACTTGCTATCACAACTTCTTTTGGGTTCAGCATAGCTATGTTGCTGGACCCCAGCTGTGACTCTTGCTGGCAGTTTTGGCTATGCAGGCCTTGAGTGGGATACTGCCATGAGTATATTTTTTCTAGTGCAAACTGACCAGGAGATAGGATCCTGGCAGTCATTGGCCCCTGGGTTGGGGACTGTAGTGTCTCAGCATAGTGGTATGGCTGAGACTACATGTCCAGGGTGCAGCTATAATCCTGGGCCCTTTTTGCTATTTCACAGCTGTTGCATTTCAGCTTACCTGTGTGGAGCTGAAACCCAGCCATATGTTCAGCTGGTGGGTTAGGGCAAGGGTGAAGTCCTGGAACTTCTTGTTTTCCAGGCCTTAGTGGTATATAGACCTGGCCAGCTTTTTGCTGCCCAGTCCAGACCCAGGGAAATAGGTCTGGGCCTGCTTTTGTCTGTTAGGACTCAGCATAGCAGTGTAGCTGAGGCTGAATGTCCAGGCCGCAGCCAAATAGGCCTAGTGCTCTTTTGCTGTATGTTCAGGCTCTGGTTCAGGACAGGCCTGAGTCCCTCTTTTATTGTTTTACAGTTGTTTTGTCTCAGCATGGCTGTACCGCCAAGCCCCACTGTACGTTCGCCACACGTCTGGGCCTGGCTTGGGTCCTGGCACGTTTTGGGCCTGCCACATGTTGTTGCTTTTGTATCTGTGTCCTGACCAACCAGTCTAGTTGGCACTGGTTGCAGTTCAGGCTCTTTCCACCGTTTGGGTAGCATTTCTTTGAGTTCACTTGCCATTTCCTGTCCCAGCAAAGCTGGGATTAGGACTAGAAATTTTGGAGTATGATATGCTGATGATAACTGCAGTTAACTCCTCAAAGCCAGCATGTGGAAGTGGAGATCAGTGCTACAAAGGGAGCAACGAGGGACCCTTTGCACTACAGAAGGACCTACGCTTTCTAGCACCTCCTTGTGGCACAGTGGACCCATGGACCAGCTCATAGGACTCTCTAGGTGGGCCCCGCTCTCCAGCCCATTGCTGAAGGGTATGTATAGGAGTGCAGGCCCCCAGAAATACTCATTGGGGAGTCCCAAGTCCCAGACTGCCTGGGTATGAGTAAAGCCTCCCCAAGAGGGTACTACATATAGATTTTGTTTTGTAGTTTGTAGTGTTTTAAAATTATGGTTAGTGTTCACTTTTATTTTTTCTTTATTCTTTGTAATAAATTTGGTTTTGTGTTTACACTGCTTGCAAGGGAAGGGTTGCTGGTTTTACTGGGCACCCTAGTAATTCATTTAGTGCTTCCCAGGTGGTCTGAATTGGGGCTCGAGCCAAGGTGAAACATATTTAGTACCCCAGAATTAAACCCGCGGCTTGTTGTTGCAGACAGGTGCTCAGCAGAAGGGTTACACACACACACACACGTCATCAAATTGATAAAACAAATGAAAAATCTATTCATATAACACAGCTATCAGACTAGGGACCATTTGTAACTAGTTTGTAAATATTCTTGGAAATATCTTTCTCGGTAATCTTCTTTTGAACTCTGCACTTACATGAATTTAGTATTACAAGTACATAGTTCCTTTAGGAGATGTATACAAAGAAGAAAAAAAAACAATTCCAAGGAGAAAAATCTGATACACATTTTTTCACCTTAGTCTTGAGAGTGCTATTCATTCATTTGAATTTTCTTAGGTATGTTGCCATAAATAACAGAGGAAAAAGGCATTTTAAGAAAAGCTGAATCCTATTGGAATATATAGATTCTAAACTTCTTGTCTGAAACAAACTATTTTCAAAGATTAAATGGTAAGAGTGATGTCTCTTTGTGGTGGGGAGGGGTTGTTTACATTTTTTAGCACTGAAAAATGGCCGTATTAAGCTGTTTCTTTACAACTGAAAACAATCTGCTGTACTATGTGATGCTGAATGTTGGCAAAAGATCACAGAAAAGTTTTTTTCTGGGCAGAAATGGAGTAAATTTTAAACTGAAGAAGCAGAAAAAGTTTGTAAAAAAGAAAGGAGATAGAAGAAAGAAGTGTATTATGTCTTTTGTTACATAATAAATTATTCAGGTTTTTCTAGTATTTTTGCAGGTCAGTTATTTCCTTATTTTAATGAATAGGAAAAGGAAATAACAATTGTCTTTTCAAATAAGACCTGTATAGGACATAGGACTACACACCAGTTTAATCTACTCAATACATTTAAAAGAAAATTTATCTAACTAATATAGAATAGTTTATTTTGTAAACTAATTTTCTTTATATAGCTTTAATAACAAAAGCTATCATTCAGAAAATGTATAGACTACCCTATCTTAGAATCCCAAATGGAAAATCATTACGTTTCAGTAACAGAATACCATGCAAATTGAGTTGCAAGATTAGTACTACATATATATCTGACTAAACTAATTGAGTGGATAATCACTATTGGCTTATAATAAATTGATAGCACAATAATGGGGAATTAAAGCTAATATTGTAAGGGTAACTGAAATCTCATTTCTAAACCACTTCAATTAGACATTTCTGTTTTCTTAAACTTAAAAGTACAATCTATTAGCATTTTCAGCTGTTGTATTCTTTGCTATGAACTATACCACATCTTTTTAATGTATGAAAATGCAACATTAACTGTCTCATATACATGGCACTGTCTCTTTTGTCAGATTGTTCTCCAAGTGAAGGTGGCTTCACTGATTAATGGGACAGTGAACTTGTCTTTCTAGTAGGGAAGGAATATTTGGTAATGAGCAGGTTATTCATTATTGTCTGTGGCCTACAGACCCACGTCAAATTGAAACGATGCGTAGTTCGGCAGTATCAGCAAGTTGGATAATAGTTCATAGATTACTCATAAATTGTATTCTAAAAATTCATAGTTGTCTCAAAGATGTGGATACTCAAAGAGATTCTGATATAACACTAGTTGTCAGTAATTTCAAATCCTTTGGTATGCATAAATGGGCCTACTTTGCCTTTTGAGACTATAGTAGAAGCAAAATTAGTGTGGATAAAACATATTTTTGCCAGGAACTACAAGGAATTATTATTATTTTTTACTTTGATCAGTGGAATGCATCCACAATTATTTCAATAACAAAAAAAAAGTCATTACCACATCAAAACATGCAGTTGAAATTCCAACTGAGCTGTCTGTATGCCTCCCAGAAAGAGAGATGTTTGAGCAATCCCTTAACAAAATTATGTGAATGTTTTGAAAACTAACATGCACATTGTCATTTTATTAGATAAAGACAGGAATCTCAGGAGAGAAGCTTTTATTAAAATAAGTTCTTCATGACAGTAACATTCTTTTTGTCTGCTCGTCCTTCTTGCCTATAAACAAATCTATGAGATAAATTTATTTATATAATTTCAGAAATCAAAGGTTCTCCCTACCTCATTTTTTTAAAGGTAAAACTTCAGAATGATCAACAAATAGCATACCCTAAAAACAGTTGGTAAGACTCTGAGCCAGAATCAATGGGTAGGTAGGTGGGTGGGGGTCTCAGCAACAGTGGCAGGGGGCTTTGGGGGCCAGCAACGCAAGGGTCTTTGATCTCTGGGCGCTGTGGGTGCCTGTAGATGTGTGGGGAGCCTGCTCTGCCATGCTGTAATTACAGCATGTCAGATTAATCGAGTCTGCTGCACCATGCTAATTAGCATGCTTCAGTTAGCCTCCGCATCTCACGTATTAGCATCCCAACATTTCAAAATGGTGGCGGGGTGCTTTAAAGAGCTTTAGTTAAAGTGCCCCCACCACCACTTTGAAGCATGGGATGCTGATACATGAGATGCTGTGGGTACTTTAATTACAGTGGCTTTTGGAGATGCTTTAATTAAAGCACCCCCCCACTTCCACCTCCGGAGCATGTGTAAAAATACCCTGTGGCTGGGCACTCTGGTAGGGTGCACAGCAGCAGAAGAGCAGTTACTGACAGGCTGATTCACTCCCCCTCTCCCTCCCTCAGTGTGGGGAGATGTCAAAAAACAGAAAAGCAGGTCTAAATAGTACATCATTCAGGCAGGTACTATTTTGGAGCGCTTCAGTTGCTTTTGGAGTGTTTCAAAGATTGTCTGCGTCTATATAGCTTGCCCTTTGAAATTCTTCTTCAAAGGCATTTGAAACACTACTAATGTGATATCTGTCTACACCCTGGAAGTATATTCAGTTAGGTTGCAAATAAATGCTTATTGGCAGCTGTATGGAGGTGTGATTCTTTTTAGAAGCTAAACATAAAGTGAGACCAATCTTTTCTTACTTAATGTTTTTGTGACCATATTACTATCGACAGGTTACCCACACGTACAAATAACATATTAAATCTGTTGAAAAACATTGAAATTAATCAAAAAAAAAATTAGCATGCAAATAGGGGCATACTTAGTGTCTGATTAGATCATTTAAAATAGGCTGTATGTATTTATCCCTCATGTGACTGTAAACCTTCCTATCTATCTATCCGTATGGATAAATACTTCATTGTAGAACATTGCAAATCCTAGCTGGAATTATTAGCTTATTGGTTACTATTAGGTTTTTGTGTGTGTGTGTGTTTAGCATGCTATTTTGGCAATTATTGTACTCAGGATATGAAATAATTAGCTACTTGCCATATTCTTGTATGAGAACTCTTGTGGTTATTTTGTGGACTCTTGTCACTGTCAAGACGGCTCTGCCATTCTCCCTGTCAGCTTACAATGTCTATAGGAACCTTTGGCATTTCCAGCCATTTGAAAGCTTTACTTGCCTCTATGCCTGATATTTTAATATTCTTTCAGTGTAGATTTTTTTTCTACTGAATTTTTTAGGTGGAGGGTTTTTGGAGGGGGGAGGGGCAGTGGGAGAGAAAGGGGAATGGGATGCATTATTTTTTATATTGGAAAATATACTCAGTTTCTAAACAGCACCAGGGTGATTTCTTATCCTAATATAGTTACACAATGAGTGAGGGGGTGCATCTGCATGTGCTATTTATACTATAAAGTCTTACTGCGTAGTAAAATACTGCACAGTAATCCATCCGTAGGAGCATATCTATAGGTGCTCACTGTTGGGAACAAATCTGCTCCCATCTGGAGCATCTCAGTACAGAAATGCTCCAGTAGTGCTCTGGCCCCCTGTAGCCGCCAGGGAGAGGTTCAGGCTCCACCAGTTTGTTAGCTTATGGGCTGGCAGGGAGAATGGGTCTTGTCCTCATGTACATGGGGCCAGGAGAGCTCTGCTGGCTGCAGAAGCAGCTGTCTCCTTGCCTTGTACATATCAGGAGGGATCCTGATGTGCAGGGGGCCAGGAGAGAGCTGCTGTTACAGAGCTCTCCCAATCCCATGCACATGGAGTCACGTCCCATGCCAAGCAGTTCTCTGTCCAGCTCATTTCTGAGGCAGCCTCCATCTAGCTTCAGGCTGGGTAGGGATTTCTGTGAGCAGCCCAGAGCTGGCCAGGAACTGTTCTGTTTCTGGGCTGCACAGGAAGCTGGCTGGGAACTGCCCCAGAAGCAGGACAGCTCCCAGCCAGCTCTGGGCTGAGCAGGGAAATCCTCGTGCAACCTGGAGCTGGCAGCTCCTGGCTAAGCAGGGAAGGAGAGAGCTGCTGAGAAGTGCCAGGACAGGGCAGGGACCAGAGAAGTACCTTGTCCAGGAGATGTTCAGCTCCCAGCTCTTGTGGGGAGCCAGAAGCTGAGTAGTGCCAGGACTGGGGGAGTTCCCCATCTCCTTTGGCCCCCTAATGTTGGGGCTGACGGGGAGCAAATATTTTCCTGGTCAGCATGCACATATGTGCTACTGCACAGTATTTACTGCACAGTTAGTTTACTACCTGTATTTACAGGTAGTAGCTAACTGCACCATAGACTAATATACTGAACAGTAAAAGATGTGCACTTGTAGATGGTGATGCTTTACTGTACTGTAGATTTGTCTATTGTGCAATAAAGCTTCTCATGTCCACACACACCCAGGGGCTCTTTCAAACTCAGTCTGATTTAAGTTTTAAATGGATTTATCAATGGCCCTTCTAAGATGTAGGTGCCAAAATGTACACAGAGATATGGAATAAAGTAGAGTGGTTATGCAGAAGCAGCCAAGACCTTTCCCAGTTTGTACATGTAAGCATGATACTGTCTCGTCCCCTCATTCCACCCTCCCAAATAACCCTATTGTGTTCTAGTTCAAATGTCAGAACACTATGCACATAAAAATAGTGGGTACCTTTAAAAAAATCCTTTGTATCACTTAGGTTCCAAATGAAGTGTTTGAATATAATATGAATGTTTATAAATTGATGCTTAGAAATAGTGCAAGGATTGGATGAGCATTTTATTGTAAATTCTTTTTTTTATTATTATGTGTCTTACAATTATACTGCTGACTGTTTGTATCAGTCAGCAAGATAGCACAACTAGGACAGGTGTCAGCAATCTCAGCCATCTGCTGTACTTGATTGTGCACACAGCTATTTAGAACAATACTATCATCTTAATAGTCCCAGATACCTTAATGAGTTTCTGACTCTAATTAAATGTGCAACTTGCAGAGATCATTGGATGCCAGATTGCAATAACTGTGAACAAGCTTTCGTTGTTTAGAGGCAGCTTTTATAATGATAGAGGCATGCTTCAAGTTTTAGTAGTCCTGATCACAAATGAGGTAAAACTTGATTTTAGATTCAACACAGTACAAATTATTAAGTACCTAAAGCTAATCTTTTTTCATGTTAACTTTTTCATGCTTTTAGTTACATTTCTGATTATGAATGAATGCTAATATTTATAGATGTTTCACGTTACCTACTCAACTCAACTCCATCGAAAGCTGGGCTACTGTAGAAAACAATTCCATGATTTTGTACATTTGTTTTTAAAACAATTTCCTCTTTCTTATACTCTGTTTTCCCCCTTTGTACTACTACTGTAGTGAACAAATTGCGTGACCAAAAGAGCAAATTTTAGGGGAAAGCCATCAAATATTCTCAGAAAGCAAATTTCATTTAAATCCTCAACTGTGCTCCAGAAAGTTGAGTCTAAGATGTTTATTTATCCATGCAAAATGTATTGAGTACATTAAATTATATCCTGAAAATAATACTTTTCTGATAAATATGAATTACATTTTCTTATATGAAAACAAAATGAATTACATAAGATTATTTCTGGTCATGTTAATCCACCTAATTTATTTACAAATCATAAAAGTTATATCCATATTGATAATGAACCACTGGATTCTGAGCATTTTCAACAGTTCATTTATTTTAGTCTGATAACTGAAAGGTAAGATGCCAATAACAAAGGTGAATGGTTTAACAGACTATCATAACGTTATTTATAAAGCTATAGTCCTTGTTTCATCAAGATATATGCATAAACTTCACTGTAAGCATAGGTAATTGTCATTGAACAGAATGGGATTACTTACATGGATTGTTTATGCATGTACTCCAGGAGTCGAGAATTGTAGAATTACACCCAATTATCTAGGTGTAATTCTACAATTCTTCCTTTCTTATAATGATGTTTCCTGACCCATGTAAATACAAATTAATACATTCAGGATTCAGTGTTTTTATTTTTTTGATCATGTACTACTGTTCAGTATGCTTCTGGGGCCTCTGGTAATTTGACACTCCTGGTTAGCTATGGACATCATGTAGTGTAAAGAAACAAATAAATTCCTGAATTAAGAATAAAGTCTTTAACATGTGCTTAAATGTTTTGATGGATTGAGTATTTTAACTGGGAATGAACACTGCAGCACGAGGGCCTGAGTACATCTAACATAGTAGGCGTGTCTGCATATGCTTGTACATGTACCTAAACTTAATGTGCATTTGTCTAATGTGCATTAAGGTGATTTAGCCATAATTTTACAAGTGTATGCTCTAAAGCACATTAACATGGCGTTCAGACTGATTTGGGACTAAAGTCAGTCCCAAGTCTGTTGACATACACAGTGTTAATGTGCCGTAGCATGCCCATACATGCGTTAAGGTGCTTTAGGTACTCATGCCGCCATTTGATACCTATGGGTATCAGATGGAGGCACGAATAGCCTAAAATTGCCATTTTAAGGTGCATTAAGGACATGTGTAGACCTGTGCCCTTAATGCACCTTAAAAATGGCTAAAGTGCCTAAAATTGGCACATGTAGGTGCGCCCAGTAAAGAGGAAAATAGTTCCCTCTTGTTTCCTTTAAATGTAGCCACTCCTAAGATTTTTATTATATATACCTCTAATGTGAGTTGGGTCCTCTCTTTTTTCCCCATTAGAAGTAAAAAAACCTGTTTTTACAGACTCTGACACCGAGTAGCTTCTGGTCACACCTTTGCACTTGGTAATCATTAATTAGAAAGGCAGGAGAACAGGGAAATGTGTATGGAGGGAAACACACAGTTTTATGTTGTCAAAAGTGGGCACTGGAAGTATTTTTCTACCCATACCTAAACACAGCTTTAGATGAATCTTAACACATTTTGCTTAAAATAAAAGCAGCAAAACAGCTTGTAACTGATTATTCTTGGTCTAAAAAGTACCTATATATTGACATGCTTTAAGAAATCTACTTTAAGTTAATATTTGCCAATAATCAGAAAAATGATCCTAAACTGTGATTCCAAAAAGGGGATGTGGCATTGTATTTCCTTAACTTTGACTGGTAGCTGGATGCATATATTTCATAAGGAGAAAAAAAGAATAAAAGTTAATTTGGGAGGAGAAAGGGAGCAGAAAGCAAGATAAGGTTAAAAATGATCTGTTACTAGCAAGCAAATTTAACTAGAATGGAGTCAATGTTGCATTGCTAACCACCGGAAGCCAATTTGCAAAAAGACCACCTCCTAGAATAAAAGAAGATACAATAGATAACCGCATGACCTATAACTCTTCCCCCTGCCCACCCAGTTTTCAACAATATTTACTAGTGGGCAAAAAGGTATTGAAAATTCTTAATCTATTAATCTATCTTCAGGTTCTCAATGGAGCTCCTTTTCACTAGCTGGGGATCTGGCTCAAATGTGATTCTTCAGTGTTTTTAGACTTCTGAGTCCCATTTGACTGAAATATTGATTCTTTCACTAAAGAAATATTTAGCCAGAATGGTTGGAATCCAAAAAGTATTGCTATGGAATGATTATGAACTCCCTATTAAAGGTGACTCTCAATCCTTCCCACGTTCCTACCAGGCATATAACCCCTCATGTGAACTGTTCAATGTGATACTGTAGATAAAGAACAAGAAACTTGGTAACTTCAACTCATTGTGTTCTTATTCCTAATTCTACTGCCTTACGTCTGTGGCTGGATATAACTTTTATGTGCTTTAAAAGAGAGGGAGTTGCCATTTAGGACCATGCATTCACTGTTCCAATTTAACTATGATTTCTGCGTGCTTCTATAGAAGCATATTCAGGGTCTAGGACAGAAACATAAAGTGGTTTAAGTGATCAGAAACTGGTCTAAACCTGTAACAGAACAGAAGCTCGGGGAACATAAACCAGTTTCAAAATGGCTGAAACTGGTTTAAGATAAACCTGGTTGCATGTAGTATCAGACTTAATTGATTTAGGTCAAACCTGTTTATGAAACTTATGTCCCAGACCCTTTCCTGGTTCAAATTAAATCACAGTCCCCCATCATGCTTTCCAGCCCTGAATTGTGCTGTGCTGTCTGCTACAGAGAGCAGGACTGGCCCTGCCCCTCTGCTCCCTAGCTGGGGCAGTGAAGGCTGGCTGATGGGGGGGCAAAACTGGCTGGGGATGCAGCCCAGTCTACAGGATGGGACTGTCCTGCTCTACGCAAACTCCAGCCGGTTTGGGGCCAGGTAGCGGAGTTAAATGCCCCTTTCCCTCCTCAAATGCTGCTGGCTGTTAACTGTGGACTGCAAATCTGAGAGGCACCTGGAAGCAGGAAGAGGAAGTGATGAGCAACTCTGCAGAATCCAGCTGCTGTAATTCTGGGCTGGAAATCCCAGAGACCCAGAATCCCAGAAGGGGCAGCAGGAAGAAGAAGTGAACACATAGCCATAGAGCTGTGCTGTAGCATTCCCCTCCCCCCAACCTGGCTTCTGGCCTGAGCCACTGCAGGCATGTGGCTGCATTTCCTGAATCAAAGGTAAATGTCTGTTCACTTCTGTTTCAATTTAATCTGTGCAGTTTAGACTAACCTTCAAAGACTGAATCAATTAAGCCCCGGGCTTTTTGATTGTCCGCACTTAGCCAGGGAGTTATTTGCTGTTGCTTTCATCTTGTTTTTCTCAGGGTTAAAGCTGCAATGGTTCTTATCTACTTATTTTATTTTAGGAGCACACAAACATAACAGTTATATCAGAACAGCCTGTGCAAGTAGTGTTCCAGACCAGCACAACTGTAATGTCTGAACACACCCTGAGTTTTCCTAAAGGGTTTCTACTAGTGATAGCTTATATTATGTCTAAGCCATTTTATCTACTTGTTTGCTGTCTTCAGAGATTCTATTCAGCTTTTATTCTTGGTTCTTTTCCAAAAATGGATAATATTTCTGTGGTACTTAAAGCACATGCTAATAATAAAATACTAATGCATGCATCCTATTTTCCTTCGTTGGCAGTGGTTTGGCCAGTACCTTGCTGTCAATACTGATGCACGTTTTAAAAAAATCTGGTAATTTAACTATTAAGAGAAAAACAAAAATTACCTTGATTATATTTGCAAAGTGAAAAAAAAATGGAAAAAGGTAGATGGTTTTCACTTGCATATGCATATGTTGCTTTTAAGAGTCATTTTTACTTTTTAGATACTCTAGAATTATTTTCTGAGTTCTACTATGGAATTATTACAACCTTGAATAAGTCACTTGAGCTTGAATTGACTTACCCATTTGTAATAGGTATATAGGAGTGATTACTGCTTCTTTATCTCTCTCTCATATATGTTCAGTGACTTACTATTTATAAAGTGTATTGCCCAAAGAAAGATGGAGTAAATATGGAATATTATTTTCATTTGTATGCCTTTTCTAGGAGGGAGAGGGTGCTTCAGGAGAAAGAAATATTCCCTTGACTAAAACTGAACACCTGAGAGTAATTTTTTTGAATGCATATTATTTGTTATTTCTTCCATTTTGAAAAGTACAGCTTTCTTTTTTGTTGTAAACATGAGAGATGGAGGACTGAGCTTAATCTTTGTTCATAATTGCAAAGTAGTTTGGTCATTTAAAAATGTTAGCTTTTGAAAGCACCTATCAGCTGTACTTTCTGAAGTAGTCTATGTTACATTTTCTGTTCTAAGGACCTGTTAACAAGTGATGCCACCTGTAGCTCGCTAGGCATTCTGTGTTACCCATTGTCTCTCTCTGTGCCTGATCCATAGATGTTGTGAGTGTGTTGTGGATTTGGTACAAGGGGGGCATGGAACTCCCACTGACCAGCGGGTTACACAATCACTCCCATTCAGGTATGAAAACAAACAACCATATCTCTCTCCCACAGGCTCCCTTTCAATGAATATAATTAAACAGAGAGTTTTGAATATAATAGGTGTGCTGAAAAGGAAAGAGGGAATAAGTGACTTATTTCCTTACCAGCTGGAGTCAGCATTACATGATTACTGAGAAATAAAGTATAGCATAATAGATGACCTTGTTCAGTACAAAACAGGTTTCACCATGTGCATTACTTAAGGGGATCATGACTTTGAAATCTGGGGTGACTGGATTTGATTGAGGGGAAAAAAATCATTTGCCTATTTATTGCTTTATATTATTAAGCAGAAGGGTCATATGTGTAACTCCTTGACAACTTTCAAGGCTCTCATTGGATAGAGGGCAATAAACTGCATAACATCTTTATAGGCTTCTCACTTACTTAGAAACTTCTTGTAATCTCCATGACTTCCTCATGAAGAGATGCTTGATAATAGTACTGAACAATATCTTTTCAAGACTTGTCATGAGAGAGCTTTTTTCAAAAGGCTGAGGACTCAACATGTTTCTGACTTACTCTCCATGACTGATAGCAGCTGCGAGGTAATGCTAAGGCAAGCAGCAATGCAGATTATTAGGAAATAAATTTAGGATTCAATTTTTTTTTCTTTTAAATTGTGTGTCATCATATGAGTCATGTTTTTTTAATCTAAGAGCAAATTGTGGAAAGGTACAGTTAAATGTTCTAAACCTGGAAAAAAGCTGAGTGATTCAATTGTTTTGTCTTGAGTGTGAAGAAAAGAAAACATAAATTTCATATTGTTTATAAATGGTAGTTAATAGCCACAGTCAGCAGGATATAAAGAATAAAGGGTAGATTAGGCACTGTGTATCCATCATTCATTGTCCATTAAAATATTAAATCATATTGTGATGGTGCCTGCAAATCCTCTGTGCATGAAAGGTATTGTCTTTTACCTTGATTATAAGTAAAATGGAGTCTTTTCTTTTACTCAGAGGGTGGCAGGACTGAAATTGCAAAATGAAATGAATTGCCTGTAGGTTACCAGGCAAAAATCCAGAGAACTACAGAGGGGTCAGTAAGATTTTCTGTGTGAAAGGGTAATAAAAAAGGAGAAGCTCAACTGAAACATTTCTAAAGAAATTTTGAAAATCAAAGAACTGCATCACTGTCAAGTTAATTGTTGCAACAATGTTTTGATGTTACAAAGTATAAAATGGAGTGGCCTGCTGGGGAAAAAAAATCTTGGTAGACTGATCAGTATAGCATTTTGAGTCTTACAGAAGTTTGAAACACTAAAGAATGTAATAGTTCTCTGACCTAAAAGAATTAATCTTTCTCTGCTAGGAACATGCAGCCTAACTCTGCATTCTAGTTAAGCTGGACCTCTGTAGGACTCAACAGGGTGCAAAGTGCCTTTAGCCAGCAGTCTCAGTTTTGGAAGCTGCTTATGAGCACAGACAGACTAACTCCCTTTGGGCTGGATCTGCATGATGAGCAAGGATCTGGATTTTCTGTTTTCTGGATTTCCCCCTTTACCCAATGAAAATGTGGATTTTTCATTTTAATGAAGAAAGCCATGGATTTTTTGCAGTTTTGCAAAGGGCTCTCTGCATTCCGGAAGAGTTTCAGCCTGCAAGAGGCTGGGACAGAGCAGGAGGAGGGCAGTCAGGCAGGGAGCACCTTGTGCATGTATATGCATATGGCCACCAGGCAGCCTGGAGAGCATGCCCTCAAGGTAAGTCTACTGGGAGGGCAGAGGTGGGGTTGAGGCTTCCATAGTGAGGGAGGGAATGGGATGGGCAGGGCAGGGTAGGACTGGGGCTGGAGCTGGGGTTGCTACCACTGCCCAACCAGGGGGTGCATTGGGCTTGGGGCCCAGGACCAGAATGCATGGCCATAGGGCCCCAGCAGGGAGTGGGATGGGGCCATGGATGGTGTGACGGGGAGCAGGGGTTGGGGCTGGCTCCCCACTGCTGTGTGCACTCCTGAGGGGCTGGGAGGACCCGTGCCTCCGAGATCTGTGCATGGGGTGGGGATAGGAGTGGGCAAGGGCTGTCCACTGTGGGCTCAGACTCCCTGTCCTGTCCCCCAGAGCCTCTGAAAACCAGTGGGTGTGATCCGGCAAAGAAAAGCAGAGCAGGACCATGAAGGGAAGCTTCTAGCTGCTGCAAGGTCTGTGCTGCCCCAGTGAGGCATCTTCTGTACACCCCACAGTCGAGAGGGACCCAACCCTGCACTGCTGCCCCTACTGCTGCTACATGGGCAAGGGATACCTCACCAAGGCAGCACAGACCTTGCAGCAGAAAGAAGCTTCCTCACATGGCCCTGCTCTGCCCTGCTGCACTGAGTTACATCTGCTGGTCCACAGAGGCCCCAGAGGACCCAGGGCAGGGCCGCAGTGTGGGGAGCTGAGCCCACAGTTGGCAGCCTACACCTGCCCCAGACACAGATCTGGTGGGCATGGGTCCCCCCTACCTCCTGGGAGTAAACACAGCAGTGGGGAGCTGGGCCTACTCCCTGCCTGAGCCTCCAGTGGGCAGGCAGAAGGTAGTGTAGTGGGGGCAGGCTTTGCACTCCACTACAACAGCTGCTGTCTCCTATGAACAGCAGCTGGGGCTTGGGTGCTGCTGGAGGCAGCAGAGGCCTGCAGATCTGTGTCCCTGGCCCCACAGACCTGGCACCTGAGAGCCCCCTCTAGTAGGTCTGAGGGGGCTGTGGGTGGGGAGCAAAAAGCATCAGCATGCCAGGGTGGAGCTGTGGGGAGGGAGTGAGGGTCACCAGCAGGGCCATGGAGCAGTGGAGAGGGGACTGAGGGGCATGAGCAGGGCCAGAAGACTGTGCGGGTAGTAAGGGGCTGGGGGGGGGGGGG
>NW_017729030.1:19366054-19370986 GCF_001723915.1 Gavialis gangeticus
GGGAGGGGGGGGGGGGGGGGGGGGGTGAGGGGAATCAGTAAGGCCAGGGGCAAGTTGCGGGGGAGTGAGGGGCACCATCAGGGCTGGGGAACTGCAGGGGTAATGAAGGGCATGAGCAGGGACTGGGGTGGGGGAGCAGTGAGGGGAACCGGCAGGGCTGAGAGGCTGTGGCTTGGGAGTGAGGGGCCTGGACCTGCATTCTATGAGCTTAGGGGACAGAAGGAGCTCTGATTTTTCCATGATAAAAAACTCAAAATCAAATACCAAAATTTATAGGCATTTAGAATTTATTTTATTATAGTGATTGAGGCACTGGTAGGCTTCCAAATTGCTTTAAAATTGTAAATATATCCCAAAAACATCATGTCCAACTGGTATGTATATATAGCAGGCTTTCATTTTCATCACAGATTTTGGGGGTTTAATCAGATAATTTGCATTTTTTAAATCAGAGAATTTGCAAATATTTTATAAGGGAAAATCAGGATCCGTGATGATGCGGCTCTTCACAGATTGCCTCTGGACTTACTTCTGGTGATGGGGCAAGCAGAGTCAGGGAGCTGCAGTGGTTACACATCATTCACTCCTCCACCACTAGTATTGATCCCCAGTGGGGTTCCATATGCCACAGTTCTGTGGTGGGCTATCTTTGAAACCACTGGCTTAGATCATACTCATGAATGCGCATATTTGTGCTAACAGTCTTAAGTGGATGCTCCCCTAGGGGTGGATTCATAGCGGGTGGTCATTCCCTTCTTTGGCTGTGCTGTTTGTGAGCTCTCAACACAGTGTCTGCCTGGAGCCCCTGGTTCCTTGAAGCTCCAGAGCACAGGGACTGCTATCACCACTATTCATCCCCTTCGTTCCCCGCTGCTGAACATAGTGGGAGTTGGGAAGAAGGGGAAAGGCAAACAGCATCAAGGTTCATCCCTTGGGCTCCAGAGTGTAGGGAAATCCGGGGCTCTGGCCAAACCATCCCTGGTGAGCTCAGAGCTCACACAAAGCTCTTCTGAGCATGCATTGATGTTGGAGGTGGGGAGAAGGATCTTTATTGTGTTCCCCCAGCTGTGATTCACATATCATAGTTCAGCATGAATGTCAGGGGTCTTTTTATTTCATCTTTTTCTCCAATACTGAGAGCTGAATAACATTTTAAAGTAAATAACTTATTTATTAAAAACTGAAATTCTGGTAATTCTAGAAACTATTCACCAAATATTCACCATATAATTTCAGCTAAGAAAGAAATGGGCTCAGTGGAGGGAAAAGACTGATTCAGAAAAGTGTGATTATTTCTTTTTACCCCATAGCTTAGTGGTTAGAACAGTTACCCAAACTGTGGGAAAACCAGATCAAATTCCCTCCTGCAGAGAAGATAATTGAAACTCACACCTGCCATCTCCAAATGGAGCACACTAAACACCTTTTGCATCTTGTCTCCTTTGTGTGAAATACTTAAGTACTCATTGAGTAAGAAAGAGTGTTGTCCTGTGGGGCCAGACCAACTCTCAGGATCTCAAAATTGCACTGTTAGATGGGAGGGTGTGACACAATTGCACATATACACACACAAAAATCATTAAGTGCATACATGCATATATGCTAGGTGCATACACACACACTAGGCTCATACACACCCAGGATTACCAGTCTAAGCAGATGCACACCTATTACCAATTCAAGCACATACACATTATACACACCCACAATTAGACAAAATCAGTTGTCAATACCCACACCCAATACACCTACATGGATCACACACATGATGATATAGATAGATAGATAGATAGATATCACCCACCTACATACTCACACAGGTGAGTTCCTAACTTGGGTGGTGTGGTGTTTATGTGTGTGTTTAGGGTATTTGGGATACTTAGGGTGCTTGGTGACAATGGAAGGGAGATGGATGGGGGTTAAGATGAGAGAGGGAAAAATAAGAGAGTGAAAGTGCCAGAAGTAAATGTTGCTGGGGCTGGGGTTAGAACCTGCAGGCTGGAGGGGAGCTGGGATTACTTGAGGTTAATTAATTAAAAGAAAATGCCCAAAGCAGGCAGATCAGAGGAGATTCTGGGGAGAAGCCAGCACAGAGGCTGGGGCAGGAGCCTGAGCTGTGGGGGAACCAAAAGGTACTGGGAGAAGGAAACTGGGAACTGGGAGGCTGCAGGGGAGCTGGAGAAGGGCTCTGGGTGCTGGGAGGAGCTGGGAGCTACAGCAGAGACTGCTAGGGAGTGGGGAAATGCTGGGAGGAATCGAGCTGGGTGGTAGGTCAGGGAAAGAAGGCAGAGACAGCAGAGAGAGACGGGAAGCAAGGAGATACAGAGAGAGATTGGAGAGAGAAATTGGAGGCAGCAGGGCAAAAACAGAAAGCTGAGAATAGAAGGAGACAGAGAGATCGTAGAGGCAGAAGGGCAAAGATGGGAAGCAGGGGAACAGAGAGAGACAGGAAAGGTCAGGGAGAGAAGGCAGGAAGAGACTGGGATTGGGAAGTAGGAAAAGGCAGAGAGAAAGGGACACAGGAGGAAGATCCAAGGGGCAGAGAGCAGGAATTGGAGTAGGGCTGCTAGGTCAGTAAGACAAAACCCAACTCGGGTTCTAAATGAACAGTTTTATTAAACAAACAATATACTGTACAGCTCACAGAGTTATTGGTTCCTACACACACACACACACAAAAGCAGTCACACACACACCTACACAATGGTAGCAGGGGAGAAAAGGCTTGACTGAAGTTGAAGTATGTAGGGACAGAGTCCAGATCCTATGTTTGGGGGAAGAAGGTGGGCGATAGCTACTTATCCTGAGCTGCGAGTTCATCCTCGATGGCCAGTTGAGGTCTTCTCCAGCAAGATGTTGTCTAGAGCAGCTCTCCTGGTGGATAGGTGGCAGGGTGTAGTGCTGGTCCAGATGGAGAGGGCATCCCAAGGAGGTCACACTCTACCACCCCTTTTATGGTGGGGGGGCTACCTGTGTCTCCTATGCGAGGGACATGTCCAGGCATGGACAATCCTGTTCAGATGCCTATGTGCAGATCCAGGTGTCCTCATTGTCTGGTAGGACACAATGGTGGGGTTGCTGGTTTCTGTAGGGTCTTTGTCTTCCAAATTCTGGGTTTCTGTCCTGTTCCTGGGTGAGGTACATGGTTCCTGGGTGAGTCAATGCAAGGCAATGGTCTGGTTGATCATTCAGTGGAAGCCTGCTACCATTGTACCTCAAGCACCCTTATTCATTCCCATTCATTCGGGAACCAATTTACATGAGACTGGTTAGCCAAGAGTCACAGTTACAACATAGGTTACATCTGGGTAGAGGACACAAGATGGAGGCTTGACATACAAGATGGAGGCTTGACATTACTTGACATTACTTTACAGACATAGGCCTGAGTCATAAATTCATTATAGAACAGTAAAAATCAATACAAACATAATAGGAACATGATATAATACAATATAAAACAGTAAAAATCAATGTCCTAATGGGAGATTATAACCCCTGAAGAGAGTAGAAAGGCAGCTAACAATGAGTGAATGATATATAAGCAAGAGCAAGCGGTGATCAGAACAAGCTTGTTACCAAGGAGGGGTAAGGCTGCTGTGCTGGGGTTGGAGTCGAAGGGCTCCATTCTTAGGGTGGAGTTACATATTACACTTAGAGCATACTAAAGACACTTGAAATGTGAGTGTCAAAGTACATTAACTTGTAGTAGGTGCCATTTATCATGTCTCAAAGATATGACACTTCAGGCAAGGTTTAAGTCTGGGCCATACTATCTAGCTTGTGTTAGACTAACTTCACTCTGACCCATGGAGATATAATGAGAAAGTTGCAGGTCTCCAGCATCCCAGCTACACCCCTACTTGCCAGTCCTTTAGTCTCAAGCCATACCTGTACAGGCAATAGATGGTATTAACCCTTATTAGGTGGCTGCTTACAATGTTCTGACTTAAACAGTAATTAACTTTTCAGTAAAATTAGTGCAATCTAAGTATCAAGTGTAACTTTACCCTGAGTTTCCAGAACAGGGAACAAGTAGTTTTGGTTTTTTGTTCATTTGCTGCTCAAAAAGCGTACTTTATTTGGGAGGATTGGCTGAGGAACTCCTTGGGGCAAAATCTGCCTGCAGAAACCTGCAGGCTGGGCATCAAAAAACCACGGGATACCAAGATTCCAATAACATTTATTTTTGATACTTGATATAAATTTGAATTCCTAAAACAGGTAAAACAGAGGTAGCCAGCCTCTTCCTTATACCAGTATATAGAATAGATCCACTAGGATAGACCAATAGATGTGAAAAATGCAAGTTACAATCAGTTTAACCTGATTCAAAATAGGGATTTGAATTATAGTCTCCTACCTCTAAGGAGAGTGTGCTAACCACTAGGCCATTGTAGGTGAGCATTTTCTCAGTCTCTCCTGTTTATATTATTTCATTTTCTATACAATCTGAAAATCTCAATTGGAGTAGGAATGGATCTTGGGTTTCCTGTATTCTGGGTGACTGTTCTAGCCACTGTGGTACACAGTGAAAAAGGTACCATTACCTCACTGTTTTTGTGGACAGTGCCCATATCAAATCCCTTGATTTACATTGTCTTGCTTTTGTTAAAAATGGCTGAGAAAGAAATGAAATATGTGTTTAGATCCA
Organism: Gavialis gangeticus; assembly: GCF_001723915.1. Classification (NCBI taxonomy): domain Eukaryota; kingdom Metazoa; phylum Chordata; order Crocodylia; family Gavialidae; genus Gavialis; species Gavialis gangeticus. The sequence goes on from NW_017729030.1 coordinate 19,370,709, forward strand.
AGTGAAACAGTTTGTTTGCAAATATTATTTCCCTCCCTGTTTCTTTCTCCCTCCCTTTTTCTCCATTTTGGTAAGAACCCCCCTCCCCACCCCACCCCACCCACCAATGCCAAAAACAAATGGCTGAACAACGATCACTGACACCAGGATACCCCTTTGTTAAGGTGTTAAGGGATGTCCTTAAATTGCCATAACTATTGGGATTTCCTATGTGCCACCTAGGGATTTCCTCACACAGAGGATTTTCAGGTGATTATTGAAGGATAAAAGACCCAAAA
>NW_017729030.1:19375986-19391959 GCF_001723915.1 Gavialis gangeticus
GGTGCATCCCTGGTTAATACTGATATTGTCATAGCATTTTATGAGAAAAAGTGAGTTGTATCTGACTAAATGATAGGGAGATTTAAGTAGGCAGATGCTTATTACCTTTACTGGTAATTTCTACAATGTCATGTCAGACAACTATACTCCTACAAAAATAAGAAACCAAATATTGCCATTAAAGTTTTAAAAGAATTTGGTCATGGCCTTTGTATTTAAGTTGCACCCAAAATCCTGTTGTGGCTTTTATAACCTACTAAGTGTTGGATGCAGTGGGATGGGGGGAAATATGGCCTTTTATTTATAGGTAGTTATTACTAGAATTCTTACCCACTGAAGAAGATCAGGATGATCATAAGTTAAGCATATGCCTATAGTGAAGTCACAGAAGTGACTGCAAGATAGTGTAAAGGTTTTAAAAAAAAAAGAAGCTAGTTTGGCTAGAATGGCAATCTAGCCAAGGTAGGATAGAGTTCAGTGTGGATTTTATCTTGCTGAGGCATAAACTTGAAGTGGCATGTAAGATGTGATTCTTTGATGAAATTTCCTAGAAACTTAGTTAGAAAACTCTTTTGATAATACTGTAAGCACATCCAACTGGTGAAAGCCAGTTATGCTGAGATTGTGCTTGACCAAGTATAGTACTTTACTCTGTATAAATTAGGTCATTCAAGAAGCTTATGCACTGCAGTGCCTATCAGTGGGGCTGTTACCAACCCCTTCTGTGCAGGTAAGCAGAATTGGAAAGCAGGGGATAGCTGAACTCTTGGTTTTGTGTGCCCAGCTTAACAACCAGCAGATCATCTATATAGGAGGAGGCAGTTTGCTTCTACAGCTAGCATGGAAGTCTCAGTATTTTTCTTGGTCTGGGGCAGCTATATTGCCTCCTAGTACATAATGTTTTATCATGTTTTCACCCTTGAAATGCTTAATGCATAAGCAGGCTTATGAAACTTCTTTCATCAGCAAGTACCACTCACCAGAGACCAAAGTGTTTGTCTACAGTGCTCATCCAAGTGTCAGAAGCAGTTTAGTTACTATAGCACACAGCTCTTCATGGGCTGATTTACCCTATAAGAAAGTTAGATGTAGGTAAACTATTTCTGTACTGCACTGCAGTTGAGACATCTTAAAACTATTAAACTACACAAATATTACCAAAATGTACATACTGCTTTTTTTTAAAAGAATTTTTCAGTGTTGCTAACATTTTTTTAAATCTGAAAGCCCCTAAATGTGTTTCTTCCCTCTTCACACCCTCTCCCTTTTGTCTTTACTTCTGTCACTTTGGAGTTTTGTGCTTAGTAGTAAATCTGTTACAACTGGTGAGAATGCAAAAATATGTTGATTAAATCCTTATGTGGAGCCTTCCTTAGTATTGAAGAAAGCTTATTTTAAATGTTATATTTTTACCATGCCTGGAAGATACTCACCAAAAATAAACCTTTTTGATAAATGATAAAAAACCAGTGAAGGAATAGTATTTAAAAAATGATTGCTCATTTTGGATGTGGCATGCAATGCAAAAAGATAAGACTATAATAGATACAAAGACCAAGATTTTCAAAAGTGATAAGAGTTTCTGGATACTCACCTTTAGATACTTGAAAGTCATTTGGTTTTCAGACTATGTTGTCTCCAATATTTGTGTGGGGGGTTAAGTTGTTTCAGCTAGATATCAAAGAACTGCAAATCACTACATGCTTTACAAAATCATAGCTAAATGTTGTTCTCTTTCATACTTTGCTATTTTGTTTCTGCTCAGTACCAGACAGTATGGAGAAATCAGTATGTTTCACACCCACACATGAATGCACATGCACCAGCCCTAGTCGCTGACTTGCAGACAAAGTTGCTGCCACTGCCACTAGAAGTGTATTGGGCTGTCCCATGCACCACCACTACCAACGGTGCAGAACTGCCAAGTTATACCTCTGGTTTCTGGTTCAGTTTCCACTTGAGGATAAGTTTTTTTTTTTAAGAAAAGGCAACAGGTTGTGGGGGTGAGGAGCCACATGGGGCCCCAACCCCCCCCTCCCCAATTCCTGGAGGTCTGTGAAGCATGTCTATGGGGCTAGGGTGTCTATGAAAGGTGGCTGTGCTGATGCTGCTCCAGCTTCCCTCCTGCAGCCAGAGGCTGGGCCAGCTGCAGCAGCAGGCAGCCAAAGGACAGCAGGCAGAGCTTGTTGCAGCTCCCTCCATAGCCAGAGGCTGCCTGTCTATTTGTAACACTCAGCCAGGGGGGCCTTAGGGCCCATGATATAACTAGTAACCCCATGTGGAGCTAATGAATGAGTGGTACAACTAAACTGTGGGACAACTAATGAATAAAACAGGATAGAAGTGTCATGTGGGTCAAAGGGTAAAAACATGAAAATAAGTGAGCCTGAGGGGGGACACTGAGCAGAGCCCCCTGGGATGCACCCATCAGTCCTCAAAGGCATCCAAGGAGCTGGTGGACACCTCTTAGTGGTGCTCTTCCCTGAAACGTGCACAGACAAGTGACAGGAGTCCCACAGTTTCTGGGCACCTTCCCGGACAGCGCCTCCTTCCTGGTCATGTACAGGGCCCACTTGGCCAGGGCCAGGATGAGGTTGATCAGGAGGTCCTGGGACTTGGTGGGGCCACAGATGGGGTGCCCAAAAATAAAAAGGTGGGGGGTTAAGTTGAACCAGCCCATTGTGATGTCTCTATGGAGGAGCCACCCGCTGAGATCCCCAGTGGCTTGTAGGATGAGGCTGGAGTACAGGCTCAGCCACTGAGGTGCCCCAGCTATGTCCTCACTGAACAGGTCCTGCCACTTGGTGTCTGGGTGGGACATGAGGGTGGCATGATGGAATGTGCAGCACACAAGCATGTAGAAGTGGCAGCAATGGACGTGGAAAAGCGTATCAATTTGGTTTCCTCCAGCTGTCTCAGGTGGTGGAGCGGGGAGTGCTGGGCTGGAGGACATGGAGGGGGGCAGGGACTGCCACTGTGCAAGACCTGGTCAACAAAAGCAAGGGTGTCGGGACGTAGGGCATATTTCTTCTCCCGGACCAAACAGCAGGTCACGCATGTCATGGGTAGACCCACGCACTGAGCCAGCACAGCGGGGTTCACCCACTCCTGCCTTTTGTAGTCCAGGAGGCCTCTGATATGGGTGACACCAGCCAAGATCAACCTCTGCCACAACTGGGGCACCTCTGCCATCAGCACCTCCAGCTGGGGGTTCCAGAGGAGGGCCTTGACAAGTAGGTCAGCACCCTGGGTGAGTGTTGCGGGGGATCTGGAGGTGGAGACCAGCCTCAAGGCCTGGAGGAGGTCCTGGTAGAAATCTGGCAGCACTTGCAGGTCCTGCAGGGAGAAGCCCCACAGGCTGAGGAGCTGCCAGTCATATCAGAGCCCCTGGAAGTGACGGAGGAAAGTGTGCCCTAGGTGGTCCCATGCCCAGAGGCTGCCTGAGCACCAGCAGCAGAGCATGACTGGGTAGCAGCACCTCATTCTGACCAGGCTACTGCCTCTGGTGGGATCTGGTGCCACTGAATGAGAGACAGAAAGAAAGAGATCTAACTGTGATCCACGCCACCATTCTCCATTTTTTTAGGGTTCCATAATTTAAAAAAAAGATTGACAAACCACTGTTTTATTTCAAAATATGACATCAAAAGTAGCTCTAGAAATCAAAGCTCCTTTGTCTTTTGAGTACCTGCCCTGAAGCTTGCTGCATAATACCACCGCCTTTAAACTGTGCCCTCCCACTGTCAACTGTTACAATTTCCCTGTGTACTCAGGGCCTTCTTAGACCTTTCACTTTAAGCCAAAGAAATGTTAATGAGCTTAGTGTTGTTCAGCTTAGTGGAGGAGTCACAGGTTACACAGGTTAAAGCAAAAACCCTGCTCTGACTGTACTTCACCGGCACAGCTGCAACTTGCTACTAGAGGCTTGGTGAGCAGCTGTTGGCTACAAAGGACCAACTTATGGGATCATAAAAAATTCTAGTTTATTGGATAGGAAGTTACCAATAACATAAATGGAAACTTTGAGTTATGGGTGGTACTGGTCACCTTAGCGCGCACGCACACACACACACACACACACACACACACACATGCACTCATTCAAACCCACATAGTATAGTGTGTAGTGGCTGCTGTAGTGATTGTGAAAGCACTGATGTCAGTGTATCTCCGAGGCCCTGGAGTCTGCTGTTGATGGTCAGCTTCCTTCAAGGTGATGCCTTCTGCAGAAGGGGGTTGCCTACTTGTCCTTCAGTCTCAGTAGGTCAGATGCTGGATGAGAGGGTGCCACTGAGAATTGTGCAATTTCCCCCAGCATCATCTTGGCTGCCAATCTGGAGGTCACTGTCCTACATGGGTCTTGAGTAGTGCCTGACAGCTGTTAGTCACAGGGGTCTCTGCCTGCTGGTACCTGAAGTGTCGGGAGTCCACCCTTGACTTATTAACTTAATGGCTGTATTGTCATGGATTACAGGAATAGTCCATAGGGTGAGTGCTTAGTTCTAGGAATCAGTTCTTTAGCTTGATTAGCTTAAAATGGAGTTCCTTTGGCTAGGCTATTGTCTGTCAAAGATCAAAGTCTTTGATTTCAGATGCCGATGGCAAAAGATCAGATGGCAAAAGGTCAGAGGCTAACACAACAAACTCTGTAATTGTAGTCTCACACTATTATTTTTTAGTTTGTAACAGTGCTGCATATTCACACCCCTGTCTGTGCCTCAATTCAAATCACTTGAGCTTTTCATACGAGAGAGAAACTAACCTTGGATTGTATACAACTCAGCGCTATGACGTCAAAAAAGATATCGTACCCATAGTAACGAGATACCAAATTGGCTGAGTTTAACGGAATTGTAAAATTAAATAATATGCTACACTTGCCCTCTTGTGACCAAACAGGACCAGTACCACCCAACCAAAAATATAGCCCACCTTTTATGAAACTTGAGCAAACAAAGAAAGCACAAGTGCCAGCCAGTTAATTATTCATGCCAGGCATATTATTATTGGCTATTTTGTGTCCTATAACTTTGAAAGAACTTCTGCCCAAAATCAGAGAACTGCGTATACATTCAAGAAGGGAGATCTCGGAGCATTCCCAAGAGACACAGTTTGTAACCTGATCAGTTAAAAATATTATCTCTCCGCCTGCGACCTTGATTCAGGCGTACCCCCGTTTTACTGGCTCGTGTCGTCTTATCTTTTTTGCTCATCTTATCTTATCTTTTGTACGTCCCTCTCGTCAAGCGCTCTCGGTAATCTGCAGACCGTAGTAATTTGTATAAACTGTTTGAAACCTGTACTCAGCAAGTCTTCAATCCACTGTAATTGCTGGGTGACAGAACATCTGCATGCTGTAACTAAGAAATCAACTGCTTCTGCCTATGCTGCAAGTCATCAGTAGCGTAAGTAAAATAAACTCTCTGGGTAACCAATGCACTTTAAATCCTCTGACTCCTGCTTGCCATTAACACCCGTCTGTCCAGTCATAAATCCCCCCTCACACCAAGCCGGTCGTACTGACCCAGGCTCGCAGGTCAAGGGTGCACCGGCATCTGGGCACAACATTGTCTACTGATGATCATCATTCACTCACATTCACTCAACAGAATTTATCACTTTACAATTACAATTTCAATGCAGTTTTAACAATGGTCCAAGTTGTAACTTCATTCTACAGGGAGTACATTCCTTGAGAGTTGAAAAGTATAAAATATAAAATACAAAATGCCATGGTAAAGACAAGAAATACGAAAATTGACTGTGAGAAATATATAAAAATGCAACGTGAGGTAGTGAGGATCAAAGGCTACTGGGGGCAGTAAGTCAGTTAGCACCAGGATACTGTTTTTGCAGTAGATATTTTAGCTCCTTTGTTTTCTTTAGCGACACTGAGCTTAATTGATATGTAGATATAGTTTCTAGGTTGCTCCTACAGAAAGTCACTTCAGCTTTCTGGCTTGCTCTGAGCCTTGCCACACCCATGTAATTTCTGATACACAGGGGCAGGACTAGGAGCATTATCAGGTCTCTGCTTCCACCCACCAGAGAGCAGACCCACCACTGTGTCAGTTGAAGCAAACCCAGAGAGTCACAGGGCTCTCTGATCTTACTGAAAATGCCACAGTAGCTCCACACTGAGAATGGGGCTGTTGGGTTTAAGCCCTGGCAGACCTGCTCTCAGCACAGAGCAGCTGAAGCATTATGATAGCTGTAGCAGGGCACTAAGATGCCTGCTACCTGGAAGGCAGCAGCATGGACTCAGGTGCTAGTTGCTAAGGGCAACCAAGAGGAGCTAAGGGCCCACACCTGGTGAGTCAGCTGACCGGAAGGGGCAGGGCTGACCACCATAAGACCCAGACAGGAGGGTAAGGGCTCTCTCTCAACTAGCAGCCAAGGGAGAAGGAGCTCTGCAGGAGCAAGCAGAGCAGAGAAGCCTGATGGCGTGAGCAGCTTCTGTTCAAGGATACTGGGTGGAGAATTCCCTGGTAGGAATTTGAATGATGGTTAGCCAGGCAGCTTAGATTTTATGTGATAGCCTAGGGGCTTATGTTATTGTTTTGTTGTTGTTGTTATACCGGGGGACCGGGTGAAGCTATTAGGGGTCGGAGGAAGCCTCATAGAGGCTCCACAGTAGCATGGGGACCCTGGTGCCAGAGGCCGTGCAGGCGCCGGCTGGCTGTGGGGGGTGCCGGCCAGCTGCGGGTGTGGTACAGGGGTGGTTGGAGCCACGTCTAGCCCATAAGGCCGGGGTGCACTGAGTCACTCAAGATGGGACGAAGACTGAGACCCATCAGAGCACCATGTCAGACAGGATTAAGGGCAGCCTCCCTTAAACATTATTAATATCAAAGACGTGGCAGGAGAGATTGTGAGGGTGCTTTCAGTAATACCTTGGCATTGTATGGGGTGCTAGGGGAATTCACGGCCACCCCTAGAACCCCACTCTGCTACAATAGCAAACTGCTTCCATGGGGCTTTGTGGTCTGGTCAAGCTTCAGCGGCTCTGTGCTGACAGGAGGACTATCAAGGCTTAAGCCTGGAGGCCTTGCTGGCTCTGAGGGGCCTGATCCTTTTTTCTCAGGAGCTCAGGTGGTGCCCTCCCTCCCCCTCCCCCCCATACACACAGTCACTGGCAGGAAAAGAGCTGGTCTAGGTGGTGGTGGAGACACTACAGATGCTGGTTGATCTGGGCCTGTGGCACTTGCTATGCCCACCATCCCTGAAGGGTGATGCATTGTACCTGGCCCTGCTGCACCCCAGCATCCCCATTTGCCATGAGTCAGGAGAGGCCACTGAATTCTGGGATACTGAAGGAATACAATCATAGAAAATGAGGGTTGGAAGGGACCTCAGGAGGCCATCTACTCCAACCCACTGCTCAAGGCAGGATCATGCACAACTATATCAATCCCAGCCACAGGTTCGGGTCTTAAAGACCTCCAAGGATGGAGCTTCCACCACCTCTCTAGGTAACCTGTTCCAGTGTTTTAATACCCTCCTAGTAAGAAACTTCTTACTAATATCTAAACTAAGCTTCCCTTGCTTCAACTTGAGACCATTGCTGCTTGTTATGTCATCTGCCACCACTGAGAACAGTCTAGCTCCATCCTCTTTTGAATCCCCCTTCAAGTAATGGAAGGCTGCTATTAAATCCCATCTCAGTCTCCTCTTCTCTAGAATAAAAAAGCCCAGTTGCCTCAGTCTTTCCTTGTATGTCTTGTCTCCCATCCCCCTCACCATTTTTGTTGCCCTTCACTGGACTCTCCAATTTTTCCACATCCTTTTTGTGTGTGTCTGGGGGAACTGAACACAGTACTCCAGATGTGGCCTCACCAGTGCTGAATAGAGGGGAATAATCACTTTTTCCTTGACCTGGGGCAACACACCTACCAATGCAGCCCAGTATGCCATTAGCATTCTTTGCAGCAAGGGCACACTATTGGGTCGTATTCAACTTATTGTTCACTATAACCCCCAAGGTCTTTTTCTGCAGAGCTGCTGCCCAGCCAATCAGCCCACAGCGTGTACTGATACATGGGATTGTTTCATTCTAGGTGCAGGACTTTGCACTTATCCTTGTTGAACCTCATTAGATTTATTTTAGTCCAATCTTCCAATTCATCTAGGTCACTCTGAATCCTAGCTCTACCCTCCAGTGTATCTACTAGTCCCCTCAGCTTGGTGTCACATCATCATAGAAGGCAATCAAGTTGGTCAGGCACCACTCTGAAACAAGGTTGCCTTCCCTGTTCAGTAAGGGACCCACACTTTCACTGATCCTCCTCTTGCTACCAACACACTTGTAGAAACCCTTCTTGTTACCCTTCACATCCCTTGCTAGCTGCAGCTCCAATTGCACTTTGGCCTTTCTGACTTCATCCCTGCATCCCGGAGCAATGCTCTTACGTTCTCCCCCAGTTATTTGTACAAGTTTCCACTTCTTATAAGCTTCCTTTTTTAAAATTTAGTTTACTAAAGAGTTCCCTGCTACACCAAGCTGGTCTTCTGCCGTACTTGCAAGTCTTCCTGCACATTGGGGTGCTTAGCTCCTGCACTATCAATAAGGCTTCTTTAAAGCTTGCTTTAGGTTTGCTTCTTTAAAGTTCACTTTTAACACAGAATGTAAGTTTTATTTTATATCAATATTCTGTTTATACCAGAGTATCAAAATGAGGCCCATGGTCTGAATCTGGCCTCTGAAGCCCTATGATTTGGCCTGTAGGTCTCAGACCAACCCCACACACTGCATGCAGTATTCACCAGCCTAAGCCACATGCATTACAAGTGGCACAAGGAGCTGATCTGGTGTGTGCTATATGCAGTGTGCTGGCTTTGGTATATGGGACTGGTCTGTGGGCCTGGTCCAGCCTTGATTTATTTACTTTACAACCTGCTAGAACCTAGTCATACAATTATTTGCCCCTCTATCTTCCCTGCTCTGATTAAGGGCAGTAAAGACAGAAAGTAGGGTAGCAAATAGTCTGAAGGTAGGTGCTAGCATATTTCCTATATCCTCAGTCTTCAGGACTATAAAAACAGAGGAATGAAAGTGAGATCCTGGATTACTGACTCCTGCCACCCACATTTACAGGAAAACATCTATCCAAAAGTACCTACAAGAATATCTCTTTTAACTACCGATACACAGCACAGCCACTAAATGTCCTAGAAAATGTCCTATAACATGACACAGCTACAGAACAGGAGACGTGTACCATTGTCAGTGCTCTGCCACTACAACGGCAGAAAAACAGACAGGTAAAAATGCACTGACATATTCCACGAAGAAGATTGTGTCCCAAACTAGAGGGAAAACTCCCCCTCTGTTCATGACACGCTGATCTGAGGTTAAAATTCCTTCCTGACCTGGCAATAAGTACCAGACCCATGAGTTAGACATCTGAGATGTTCTTAGTACCATTAGGAGCAAAAAAACATCCTAGCCAAAATCGTAATGTAGCTCCAGCCAGTGGCCAATGTCCAATGATGTAAAATAAATCGAAGTGCATTTTCTCTCCCTCTTATCTCTAGGATCCAAAAAATGTATCTAGGGAGGAAAAATGTAGGGATTCCTTTAGCTTAAGGACTCTTAGTGGTGGGGGGGGTGGGGAGGGGACTCCATGTAGAAACTTAACTTTGAGGTTAACTTTGAGGTTTGAGTTTTGAGGTTCAAGAAACCATTTGGAGACAGGCTGAACTGTTGTAGGGACAGTGTGGAAAACTACTGTGGATGGTCATGTCAGTCAGTCTGGGCTAGATGATAGGCCTAGGAGCAGTCCTAGTTGGCAACATAGTCTCTAGGAGCACTTTTACATATGTTCTGATGTGTTCCAATTCAAATACATTGAAGGAGACTTCTCCGATGTGTTCAAATCAGAATGCTCCAGTATGCTTCAGCATCTCTTGTATTGTGTCCTGTGTTTCAAAATGGCAGCAGGGGTGCTTTAACTAACGCTTATTGAATTAGCTTTATTTGAAGTGCCCCACCACCATTTTGAAATGTGGAATGCTGAATACACAAGACACTGTGTGCATTTGAATTAGAGCAGCTTTTGAGAGCTTCTCTGATTAAAATGCACACCTCCCCCCTCACACCAGAGCTCTTGTATAGGCATCCTAAAAGCTTAAATCTTTAAAAATAAACTTCCTTGTATGTTTTTGTCCATCCATCTTCTCTCCCCACAATTGGGAGATCAAGATTTGTGATTGAAAGAAGTTCCTTCTTGGACTAAGATCAAGTTTAAACCACTCTTACACTAAGTATAAATAAAGATAATATGTTAATTTATAAGTGAACTGTAGCATTTGTATTCCTATTTCTTATCTACTAATGATATTATTATTTAAAACAGGATAGGTAAATGACATGTTTGATGTATTTCATGTGGTTACTGAATAAAATACAAAACATACAGAAAATAAATGTAAACATAATGAAACAGAAAAAACAAAACAAAACAGTAGGGCCTCCTCTTTGAGTGGAAGACAATATGCTAATTTACCATTTATAACATTCTGAGAGTCACTACCTTCTGACCCAGCAGTGTACTAGTCTGTAGTGGTAGGAGTGTCATTTGCAAATCAAGGGAAATGATTCTTCTGCTCTATTCAGCACTGCTGAGGTCTCAACTGAAGTACTGTATGCAGTTTTGGATATCACAGTTCAGAAAGGATGCAGACAGATTGAACAAAATGCAGTGTACAGAGGGGAAAAAAATTAGGCCCTGGAAGCATGAATTATGAGAAAAGGCTGAAAGAACTAAGGTTATTTAGTTTGCAGAAGAAAAGATTGGGGGGGGGGGGCTTGATCACAGTCCTCAAATACCTGAAAGGTGTCTTTCCCGACCCACTCCACTAATCGCCTCACATAGGTTAAAGGAATTCTTACAAAAAGGATGGAGATAAACTATTCTCTGTGGCCAGAGGGGACAGGACCATGTGCAATGTCCTTAAGATGCAGCAGATGAAATTTAGGTTGAAGATAAGGATGAACTTCCTGACTATGAGGGTGCTCAAGCCTTGAAACAGGCTGCCTAGAGAAACTATGGAATCTCCATCCTTGGCAATTTTGAAGAACAGATTGGATACACACTTGGTGGGGAAGGTTTAGTCAAAGATGATCCTGCCCTGAGCAGGGGGCTGGACTAGAGGACCATGAGGTCACTTCCAGCCCCTATATTCTATCATCCTATGTTCCTTACTCCTATTTATTGTATAGGGTATATTTTGTGAATTTACCTTTTAAAAATATGTGAATATAAAATATTATGCATTCTTTTTTCTAGGCATGCAGTGAAGAAATGGGATAGTTTTATGGTATATCCAAGAGGATTTGTTTCCCCTAAATCTAAAAAATAACAGAAAGCTTGAAAAAAAGTTGAGGGTGTTCAAATTGATCTGAAACACTATTGCCAATACATAATTTGTTAAGCTGGGAAAGGGGAGATTTATTGTAATCTACTTATAAAATAAATGTGTTTCTAGAAGTAACCATGGGCTGAGTCTAATGACTTTGCAAGAACTGTGAAGAAACTCAATTGATTATATGTTGCTGTTGTGATACCATGAAGGGAAAAGCATGACTATAACTATATATTTATAACGGATAGTGCTATACATAGTATTTAGTTTAGCAAAATGGGAAACCCCCATCCAAGCTTTGCCTTGCATTGATTCCAGTAACTGGCAGGAGCAGATATGCATAAAATTGCAGTGTCAGCTGGAATACCCTTGATCTTGCATCTGGAGGTGGTGGAATTACTTATTGGTGTTCCAACTCTGATTCACAGCATGGGTTTCACCTCCTCTATGAGAACAATTTCAATATGTTAGTGCAATGAAGTTTATACAAGGCTGTAAGTAGTAATGGGTACAAATTTGTAGTGGAACACTGTAGTGGATGATGCTTGTGGGGAATAAAATAAATATTCCGTTCTATTTGCCTTACAAACACTTTACCAAGTAAACAATAAAAATAGTTTTATACTATTCACAAGTCCAGTTAGTCATTTGCCAAGCTCTCTGATGCTTCAAAATGTGAGACTAATGGTCTTTATAGTAACAAGATACAACAGATGCAATAAAATATCACCAGGCATTTCAACTTGTTTTTAGGCTGAGTTCAGGGAGACAGGGGAAGTCAGATGTATGGTGAATGTATGGGGGCATCTTACAACAGTAACTTAAATCCGCTTGAAAGAGCTACAACATGTTGATAACTTATTGCACACAATCAGACTATAGGAGCAGTTTATTCAGCTGAGTGACATAGGAGATTCAGTAAAGGAACAGCATTATCTGTGCCTGATATATTCCTTTCTTTGTTCCCTAGACAACTCTTTTTCCTTGCCTTTGTCTCCTGCCTTAATTATCTTGATCACAACTTCCTCCTGTCTCATTCTCCTTGTTTTGACTAGATGAGGAAAGAAAGATTGGCTGGCTGGTGAAACATATTGTTCAACTTTCATTCACTGGCAGGGGATCTTCAAAGACAAACCTAGACATAAAATCAGGATATTTTTCCTTTCTTTAACCTTTAAATGCCTGACAAGAAGGCTATTAAAGTTAATGGAAAGCTTTCCATTGATTCAATAGGCTTTGGATCAGGCTGTTAATGTGGCTCCTTAATGAACTAAGAGATGAATCAAAAAGGGCCATGACACTTGAGAGAATCATTCCTGGCTTGTTTATAACCAAGCACAAAAGTAAATCCAATAAAATAGATCTTTCCTAAGGGTCTTGTTACATGATAAGTTTAGGAGGTTTCTGGAACTCTTAACAGGCTGCACATGGACACCTTAACTTTGAGCTGAGTAATAAGTGTTTTATGCCACTCCAGGGCAGAATTATCTCCAAACTGCCTAACTTTGTTCCTGCTCCATTACTGTGTGGCCACTTCCCACAGCTATTCCACCCAAGTTGAAGTCTTCGATGCTGGAGGACACCTCCAGGACTGTGGATCAAGAACTGCCAGAGGCAACACTAGAAAAGAGAGCGGACATGGACTCCCAGGAGGGTGGAAGCTGGAAGCTTGTGACTTCTGACAGCAAATGGAAATCTTCACCTCCATCTGCAGCAGTTCATCCAGAGTACAGCTATGCAGCCCTGGCCCAGGAAGGGAGGAGCATGTTCCATTGGTGGAGAAGGACAGGGCAGGTTGCACCAAGTGGGAAGGACTGAGACAACTGTCATCAAGAAATGGGATAGAAGCAATGGGTGGCGGTGGTTGAAGACTCCTTTTCTGTGGGACATGGAGGGATCCATCTGCTGACCTAGCCTATTGTTGTGGGAAGTCTGCTGCTTACCCAGAGCCTGGATCTGAGATGTCACAGAGGGATTACTGAGATTCACCCGGCCCCCCAACTACTATGCCATGCTGCTTATCCATGTGGACACCAATGATATTGTTAGGGGAGACCCTAAGGAGATCAAAGGTGACTACAGGGATCTGGGTGCAAGGGTGAAGGGGTCTGGAGCCCAGGTCATGTTCTCTTTTATCCTTCTTGTCAAGGGAAAGGGCCCGGGCAGGAATGGGTGCATCCTGGAGATCAATACCTGGCTGCACATGTGGTGTCATCAGCAGGGATTTGGCTCCTTCAACCATGGGATTTTCTTCCAAGATGAAGGATTACTGGGAAGAGATGGGATCCACCTGATGAGATGGAACAGCATCTTTGCAGACAGGCTTGCTAACCAAGTGAGGAGGCCTTTAAATTAGGTTCACTGGGAGATGGAGACCAAAGCCATGAGGTACACGGAGAAGCAAGAGACCTGGAGAAAGACCAAGCAGGAGGGGGGAACAAGAGTATTGTCATAATTCCTGAAAAATCAGGGCAATTGAATAGTTAGTTCAGGTGCCTGTAAATGAATGCACAGAGCCTGGGAAACAAGCAGGAAGTGTTGGAAGTCCTTGCACAGTCATGGAACTGTGACATGATTGGAATAATAGAGTTGTGGTGGGATAGCTTCATGACTGGAGCCCTGCTATGGATGATACAAACTGTTCAGGAAGGACAGGCAAGGAAGAGGAGGATGAGGAGTTGCACTTTATATAAAAGAGCCATATGATTTCCCAGAGCTCCAGTATGAAACTGGAGAGAGACCTGTTTAAAAGTCTGTGGGTTAGGTGAGAGCAACAAGGATGATGTTGTGGTGGGTGTCTGTTATGGACCACCATACCAGGAGGAAGTAATGGATGAGGATTTCTTCAGCTAGCATATGTTTCCCAGTCACAAGCTCTGGTTCTCATGGGGGACTTCAATCACCCTGACATCTGCTAGGAGAGTAGTACAGCAGTATGCAGGCAATCCAGGAAGTTTTGGAGAGTGCTGGGGACAACTTCCTGGTGCAAGTGCTGTATCGGTGAGCTAGGAGCCATGCTCTTCTTGACCTGCGGCTCACAAACAGGGAAGAATTGGTGGGGAATGTACTAGTGGGTGACAACTTAGGCAGCAGTCATCATGAGATGATTAAGTTTAGGATCCAAAGGAAACAAAGGATGGAGATCAGCAGAGTAAGGCCCCTGGACTTCAGAAAAGCAGACTTCGACTCACTCACAGAACTCATGGGCAGGATCACCTGGGAAGCCAGACTGAGGATGAGAGGAGTCCAGGAGAGCTGGCTGTACATTAAAGAAGCCTTACTGAGAGTGCAGGAACACACTTCCCAATGTGAAGGAAGACTAGCAAATATGGCAGAAGACTGACTTGGTTTAGCAGGGAACTCTTCGGTAGACTAAGTCTTAGGAAAAGCCTATAAGTGGAAACTTGGACAAATAAATAGGGAGGAGTATAAGAGCATTTTTTGGGATGTCCCTTTTTTCCTCAAAATAATAGTTGCCCTCTACTGTTCGACACACATGTATTGTACTTTGTCTTCATACAGTTTCAACACATATAATCTGTGATAGTATTTATTTCTATCTAATTGGTAGTTGTTTGAATAGATTGTAGTTACAGCATTTCCTTTTTACAGTACAATAAAATAATTTCTCTGCTGCCATGTCGAATGACATCTGTTACTGAATATACTGTTATGAATCTTACCTCAGATATATTGAAAAATAGTGTAAATTAACAAAGCTGAAATCTTGGATTTGTAATGAAATCTAACCTTTAAAATATATTACTTTGGAGTATTTTCATGGCTAGTTATTCTCATTCTTATCCACAAAGTTCAAGCCTGGGATGCCATTTTCTGGTTTGGAGAAGAAAAGAACAGCAATGTTGCAATAATGGCATTTGCTTATTGATGAAAAGAGGATAAAAAATGACACTAGGGTTTCTACAGCACATATAACACCACAGGGAGCTTCAAGTCTTTTATAAATATTTGCTCTTTGTTGCTAATTTACTGAGTTAATTTAATTACCACAGAATGAATGTAAAGTGAAGAGCTTTTGTTGTAATTTGTATTTTATGCCTACTTTTTAAAGTCTCATATTGAGAATTGCAAAACTAGCCATTATCACACTGTTATGCCAAAGGAGAGAAAAACTTGTTAAAAGTTTGATTCATTACCTAAATTCATTGGTTGCTTGTGTAATGCATGTGTATTTTATATGAGCAAGGCTTCATCAACAGAAAAAGATGACACACAGTGCTAGTCTCAAAACCTGGACATTTAATTGTGTGTTATGTGTGAGATGCCTTGTTGGACCTGGTGCTAGCCACGGGTGATGACTTGGTGAGGGGGTTGTGGGTGCTCAACCACTTGGGCGACAGTGATCATTGCCTGCTGGAATTCACGATCCAACACAAGGTGGCAAAGGCCTGCAGCAAGGCAGCAGCCCTAGGTTTCAGGACGGAGGACTTCAATGGCCTGAGGAGAATAGTTGGTGAAGCACTGAGGTCCCAGACGTCTCCAAGAAGAGTGGTCGCTCCTTAAGGAAACGATCCTCCAAGCCCAAAGGGAGGTAATCCCAACACTGATCGAAGGGAGCAGGAGGGCGCAAAAGCCCCCATGGCTCACC
>NW_017729030.1:19396959-19415921 GCF_001723915.1 Gavialis gangeticus
GCAGTCAGGAAGGCCAACCATACTTTTTCATGTACCCACAGATGCATCTCAGGGAGGCCCAAGGAGGTGATCCTCCCCCTCTATGTGACACTGGTCAGGCTGCAGCTGGAGTACTGTATCCAGTTCCGGGCACCGCACTTCAAGAGGGATGTGGACAACATGGAGAGGGTCCAGAGGAGGGCCACTTGCATGATCAGGGGGCAGCAGCGCAGGCCCTATGAGGAGAGGCTCAGAGACCTGAACCTGTTCAGCCTCCACAAGAGAAGGCTGAGGGGGGATCTAGTGGCCTGTTACAAGCTAGTCAGTGGGGACCAACAGGCACTGGGGAGTCCCTGTTCCCCCGAGCACTACCAGGAGTGACTAGAAATAACTGTCACAATCTCGCAGAGGGTAAACTCAGATTAGACATCAGGAGGTGCTACTTCACTGTCAGGGTGGCTAAGATCTGGAACCAACTTCCAAGCGAAGTGGTGCTGGCTCCTACCCTGGGGGTCTTTAAGACAAGGCTAGACAATCACCTTGCTGGGGTTGTTTGACCCCAGTACTTTTTCCTGCCATGGCAGGGGGTTGGACTTGATGATCTGCTCAGGTCCCTTCCAACCCTACTAACTATGAGGGCAGGTAAAAAGGTATATCTGTATCTATATCTATACAACAAAAGTCATGTACAGAAAGGAAGATGATAAAATTGTCTCTTGTAGTTAAAAATGAATTTTACACTTCATTGATATTTAGCATTTGCCCTGTAACGATAAAGGAATTATCAGTGAGCTTCAGACCCTGAAGAAGTAAAAAGAGGTAGATATCAGTACATTTTCATAAAAGTAAATAAATTATGTCTGCTTCCACCTGGTGTAAATCCCCATAATTCCATTAATTTTAATGGAATTATGACTTATACAGGTTGAGGATAGGCTCAGCATTTTTAAAAAAAAATCATTAAACCAATCCTTATCTAATCAAAGCTCCCACTGATGATCATGTGAAATCTTCTTGAGCAATAACTCGGTAATTTATCTTCTTGTGAGCTCAGTGCATGGACTTTGGATTTCAAGTCCCTTCTCTCTCCTACAGACTTCCTGTGTGAATGAAGTCTTTCCATAACTCAGTTCCCTACTTCTAAAATAATAGTACTTCCTTACTTTACATAAGTTCTGCAAAGATAAATGTATTAAAGATTGATAGACATTTATTTACCTACTAATGGAGTGGGGAGTGGGGCATTGTGTACATGAACATAAGAGGAGAAAGTGAGATGGTTTGGCATATGTACATGAGAAAGCAGGATAAAACTCTATGCAAGTCAGATAGAGGACATGATGATGGGCTGAAAAACAAATGAAGGAAATTGATAGAGTTGATTTATTTTCTTCCCTTGATTTTTAAAAAATGTATTTTCTTCTCTTCCTCAGATTTACAGCTGGGTATCTTCGGGTGTAGACCGAAGTTTTTCTTGCATGATCAACCTCATGAAAGTGTTCTACAGCTATGCCTAACAGAAGTGTATGGCTGCAGAGCACTTGAAAAGTTTCCTACTGCATGACAAATTAATCCTCATTATACAAGGGTTTAAATAAAGGCACACCAAAGTGGAGTGCCTTCATTAACTTGTGTCTGATTGGGTGGCTGGGCTGATGCAGCCCAGCCTTGACCCCAGGGCTGTCTGCATGATGGGAGGGGAGAAGAAGGGAGGGAGCTCAGGCTGGGCCCATCCTGTGCTACAGGTGAGGTTTGAGTCAGGGCTTATGAGGCTGGGAGACCCAATCCACTTGCCCCCACTGCAGTGCAGGCTGGGCAAACCCAAGCCTGAGCTCCCTCCCCTGCCTTCTCTCCTCCTCCCATTATGCAAAAAGCATCAGAGCCGGGAAGAAGAGGGCTGGGCTAGGGGAGAAAAGTTGTATGTCTGCAAATCCTTGGCTGGATCAGCTCCAAACTGGAACTCGGTTCACCAACCCTTCTAACCCACAGCAAATGCTTGTTGGGTCCAGAGGGTTGGTGTAACTAATGGCACTTTCTGTGAAGCACCATGAGTTAGACTGGGGAGCTGCATATCTTTCAGTGTTGTTAGAGCCATATATAAAGGTATTTAAAAATGTTATTGCTTCAGTTACTCCAGAATCTCATCAGAATGAGCTTAGGGTTCATCCACAGAGGGTAAACTGAAAAAAACTTAACAGAACAAATTCTTCTCCATCATCTTTTTTGCAGCTCTGGTCCATTTATTTTTCATTAGAGAATGAAAATAGAGCTGGTTAGAATTTTTTGTCAAAATATGTTTTTCTAAAAAGTATAACTTTTATTGAAGTCAAAGAGTTTTGAAAATTGTGTTTTGTTTTGAGGATATTTGGTTCTGAAAAAAATAAAACAAAACATTCAAATAATATTCAAAGCATCTTACAATATTTTCAAAAATAAATGTTTTGATTTTTTTATATCAAAATATTAAAAACATACTTTAATACAAGTTTTAGCAAATCTCTAGATTTTACCCTAACAAAAAGCTCTGACTAATGTGAAATTTTAATTCCATTTCCTCCCCTCCCTTTTTTTCTTTCCATATTTGTTCCATAACATAGCATGAAAACAGTTGAAATCATGGAATTTCTACAAGTGTCTGGCTTTCACCCAATATTATATGAAAAACCCTAACCTAGCAAAAAAAAGTGTGCAAAGGTAAAAGTGTTCCTTGGGTACTACAAACTTACTAAAATTGTACTATGGACCTTACTGAAAAAGGCACATTGAATAGATCTCCTTCTATCTTCAGCTACAAAATGGCTTTGCAAACCAGCGTATGTATGAATTTCTTGAATATGCTTTGATTTACCGTGGGGAATCATAAGCCTCCAACAGAGCTGAAAATACAGGTAGTACAGTACTAAGTTAACAGATGCCTTTACCTTGTTTCTGTCCCATGCACACTTCAGGGAATAAGTAGCTGCAACATATTTAAAACAAAATATATGTATAGGAATAATGGATAAAACATTCCTATTAAACAAGAGAAGGGAAGGGGAATCTGCAATATGGCCCAGTCAGAATTATGCTTACAGAAGGTAAGTCCTTGTACTCCAAGGCAGTGGCCCTTGTCTTATGACTTACCAGAAAGATCTGTCCTCTAGAGTGTCTGAATTTGGCCCACGGCAAAGGGGATCAGCAGCAAGCAGTTCAGCCTGGCATATCCTATTCCCTGCCCTGTGCTGTGATGCTGATCTTCTCTGTAGCCCTCCCTGCTTTTTTCCTTTACCTTTGCCTGTGGCAGGGGCTGTTTGCTTGCTGTCTCCCTTTCTCTCTCTGTCTCTCTAGACAGGTACTATTTAGCGGAGCTAAACTTTCTCCTTCCCACCTCACCTTCCCTGTCACTGACATTGGCAACTACTTCTCCCTTCCCCCTTCTCACTCTTGTTCTGCCTTCCCTACCAGAGAAGAGTGAAATGGTGCAGCCAGGTGTGATGTAGTAGCCAACTCACAAGGACCATACTGAACAAAAATATGAGTGATAAATATCAGATCACCATTGTACCATACCCCAGGGAAGTAAGGTTCTGTTCACCTAGGAAATTTTAACAGCTGAAGGACTGTATTAAACTTAAACTGTTTCCTTGTACGAAGGCTTTAATTTGTTAATTGATATTGGAACCCCTGGATGTTCCTTTTGCTGTTAACAGAAATTCATATACTAGAAAGGTCAGCACTTTCCTCCAATAAAAGCACATTGTTTCCTGTACTAATGTCCCAGTCCTGCAAACACTAAAACAGAAGCTCCTCTTTAATTCCTTATTCTTGTTGATGTTCATTTTACAATTTATTTGTTTATGTATTTATGGAAGACACTGGGGATCATTAAGAAGGGAATTGAAAACAAAATGGAGAACATAATTACCCCATTTTACAAATCCATGGTGCACCCATATCTTGAATGCTGTGTCAATTTCTGGTCTACACATTTTTTTTAAAGGATTTAATAGAATCGGAAAATGTACAGGCAAGGGCAACTAATATGGAGCTTTTGCCATACCAGGAGACTCTAACAAAGCTAAGACTCTTTAGTTTGGAAATGAGAAGGCTGAGTGGAGATATGATGGAGATCTCTAAAATCATAAAGGATGTGGATAAAGTGAACAGGCAACTGGTATTCATCAAGTTCCCAGAATACTAGAACTAGGGGACATGCACTGAAATTGGTACAAGACAGGTTTAATACTAACGAGAAAACACTTTTTTATGCAACATTTAGTTAACTTGTGGAATTCATGGTCAGGTTCAAAAGGGGAGCAGGCAAATTCATAGCTCTATTAATAGCTGCTAAACAGAACAATTGAAGATGTTTCTTCTGGCATCTCTAAACCAATAATGATGAACATCAGGGAGGGTAATGAACAGTGGATAGATTGTTCTACGTGTATCCAGGTCAGTATTTTCCCTCTAAAGTAGCCCTTTCCACCACTGTCAGAGACAGGATACTGGGCTACATGGACCATAGGTCTGACTCAGTATGGCACTTCTTATGTTCTTAGATAACCTTACCATAAATGTGACTCTCCTACACTACACACCAGAACAGAGAGAACATTGCTGCCTTAGTGTGGTACTGGACATGTGCCAGCTAACATACCTGAAAGACAGTCCCTTTGGTGCATGCCCAGTATTCCTCTAAGGAAGCTACATTACAGCTGGTACATAGTAGGGCTGTGCACAACTGCATCGTTCTGATCTGACTTCCGTTTCAATGATTTGATAGAACAGTGTTTTGTTTGGAGTTCCATTTAATTTTGAAAGCTTTGTTCCATTTCATTTTGTTGAAACTGTTTTGCTGTTTCAACACTACTTCTATGTTTGACCGTAAGTTATTATGGGGAAACATAAAATGCAGCAAGCCAGCAGACTGGGGGCTCCTCTGCATCCTTGGCAGGGCTGCCTGGGCTGTGCCCAAGTCTTCCTGGGGGTGTGAGCCCCTGATCTGCCTGCCAGATGAGAGAACCTGAGTGCTGCTGCCTGGGACCAGTGAGGGGAAGATTGCAGTTGCCACTGGTCCCAAGCAGCAGCACCTGGCTCCTAACATCTGGCAGGCAGATTGGGGGTTCACCCACACCCCTGGGAGGGCTTTGGGGGCTTTGCCAGAGGCTTCCCGGGGCTCTGGGCACCCAATCTGTCTGCCAGATGACAAACCAGTGCTGGGCACAGCCCATACCCAGCTCTAGGAAGATCGATGCTGCCACTGGCTCCAGGTGGCAGCACCCAGCTCCTGTCAGATGGCAGGGGAGGGTTCCCACATCAGGTGATCTGCCCCAGGCCCCCACCTGGCCGGCTCCGGTAGCAGGCAGGGCAGATCAGCTCAGGCAGGGACCCACCACCAAGATCCTCAGGTGGGGGAGCATCCCCACACCAGCTGATCTGCCCTGGGCTCCCGTCTGGCCAACTCCAGTAAGGCACAGGGTAGATCAGCATGCCCCTGATCTGTCTGCCAGGTGACAGGAGCTGGATGCTGCTGCCTGGGGCCAGCAGCAGTTCTGATCTTCCACCAGTCTGTCATCTGGCAGGCAGATCAGGGGCCCGCAACCTGTGGAGGACTCAGGCACAGCCCCTGAAGCCCTCCCAGAGGTGTGGGGAGTCCCAAATCTGCCTACTGGATGACAGGAGGAGGGTGCTGCCAGCTGGGACTGGCACTGAAGCAAGTAAGCCTGGCTTCAAAAATCAAAATGTTTTGAAATTTTCAACATTTTTTGAGTTTCTTAGTTTCATTTCAAAGCTGTTTTGAAGGCTTTTGTTTTGTTTTGATTTCACTGTTTCAAGCTCGAATGCATTGAAAAAGCTTCAAAACTAAATGCCAGGTGAAATTTTGCACAGCCCTAATACATAGTGTAGCACTCATAACATTATGTGCTGTTCTTCACTGTGGTGACTCCAGTACTCATTTGCCCCTTTCAAACTAAGCTGAAACAGGATGGCCTTTAATGACTGCTGCCTCTTAATTCATTTTCCACTAATTTGAGGGCTTGGGCTAGGTGGGGAAGGACTTTCTTTGTAGTATGAAAAGTGTTTTAATATTATCAGCTTGAATAAGACCAGTGATTTTTAACCTGTGGTCCCCAGAACCCTGGAAGTCCACAGACTATGTCTAAGTGGTCCATGAAATACTTTTGATTGATCATAGCCATATGTGGATACCCTGTCCTACAATTCAAAGGGGTCCACACCTCCATTAAAAAAATGTTTAGGGGTCCACAAAAGAAAAATAGTTTGAAAATCACTGAATTAATATAAGGCTACTGGTTAGGCACCTTGTATTAAGTAAAATGAATTATTCATTATTTAGAAATGTGCTCAGGGGTCATACCTATAATGTATAAAGGAAAAAAAAAACAGAAAACAAATTATAAAACCAATGGAAAGCATTTTACTTAATGCTGAAAAACATTGGAAAATGTGCACATTATTTTCTTTCCACAAGAGCAACGGAAATTGGTACTGAAGTAAGAACTTTATTTGGAGGCATGTTTCAATGCTATTTTTTACAAGGTCAGTACCGCCAAAGGATTTTAACATCCAACACTTCCATGCTGAATGATGTCTAGTTTTACCTTTTCCTCTCCTGTTCTATATATGCTAAAGAAAAAAGAAGGCCACCAGCAGCTGTCTCATTTTAAAAACTAAGATTTTATCTCTGACAGTTAATCAATAAGCAACAAATGAAAAGTAATAACACACAACTTGAGAAATGCTGTTTTTATTCCTAGCCTTAAGCTAGGTCTTACCAAATGCTAAGATCAATCAGTGTTCTCCCTCAGACTGAACCCAAATCCAAATCATCGCATCCTTAAAGGTACCATATGTAGAACACCCTACTGCTTGCCCATGAAGTACAAAGCAGAAAAGTCCGTCACTATTTTCTTTAGGCCCCAGTAACAAAGAACAGTACTGGAAGCTGACCAAGGAATGAATGGATACTACAACCCTTTGGATAAATGTATTGTAAGCATCCTTTATGCACTCAACTTGATTTCACTCACTACCAAGTCATCTTATGAACAAACTAAACTAAACCCTGATCAAAGTCAGAAAAAAAGAAATATTAATGCAGTGGTATGAGGAGGAGTCTTTGGCTACATACAGTTGCTACATTTAGATTGACTTAATCAAGGTTAGGTTGATCTAAATGCCCCTGTGGGCAGGTGCTCACAGGGCTTAAATTGTCCCCAAAAATGGTGCACCTAATATGAAGTTCTCCTGAGGTGAACTAACTTCAGATCAACCAGTGTTAACCTGACCTAAAATGAGTTTACTCAGTCTAGTGCAGCGGTTCCCAACGCAGTGCCTGCAGGCACCATGGTGTCCCCCAAGGATTATTCAGGTGCCTGTGTGCATTTTCCTGATCAGTAAAAATCATTATTCCAACAAAAAAAATGCTGTCATATTGGCATGCACGGTTTTTTCTTTTAAATTCGAATGTGCCCTTGGGCACATAAAAGTTGGGAACCTCTGGTTTAGTGAATGCCTGTATGGATTCATAGCACAGTCCCAGGGGTGGGAAAGCCCAGCTACCTGCCCCATTCCTGGAGCTGTGCTGTTCCTAGCTCCCAACCCTGACTGGGCTATTTTTCGCCACCCCCGCAACTACTCCCCAGATCAGGAAACCAACCAACCTGCCAGACCCCCAGATTTGCCAGCCCTCCCTATAGACCTACCAGCACCTCCCCCTGAATTATTTACCTGACGCTGCTCACACTGCTCTTGACAAATTGCAAATGCTTATCAGCAGCCTTTCTTAGATATACCACTATTGAATTGTCATTTGTATCATGGCTTTTGATGCCTTGGCCTTTAATAGCTGTTGCTGTAGTTTTGTGCAAAGCCTTGTTCTTGTTTCTAATCTCTATTACTCAAATAAATTAGGATATAAACACACCTAGAAAGACTGTAAAACCTCATTTATGCCTATAATATAAAACAGCATTTGGCAGTGTTAAGTGAAATGATAAAAGGGTTTACAGGAACCAAGAACTCTTCAAGTCACTCTTCTCTACCTTGGTTTAATGATACAGTAAATGCTTATTTTCTTGATATGATTGTAGTTTTAAACAATAAAGAGTGAGTAAATTCCATTATCTTATGTCAAGCATCCCTCCAGAGAAGATAAAAGTGCAGTTAAATAAACAGGATTACTTTCCAATGGCAATTTCTATATAATGGAAAATTCACTTTCTAACCTTCTGCTCTGGGATGCTAATCAGTTAATCAGTTCAGTCCCTATCTTCAGGTTGCTCACAGCAGTTTTTCTCTCATTGGGACAAGGGTGAATTCAAGGTTTCTACTGAGGTGGGGGAAAACACAGAGGCAAATATTAAAAGTGCCTTATTTCACAGGCAAGCAATTGCTTCAGGCAATTAAGCACCTACAGCACTGATCCTGTTAACAAATAGCATAAACAGCCTATGATGAACACACCATAAGTCTTCTGAACTTTTTTTTTATCCTTTAAAAAATCTGTAATACTAAACTCACATATACCCCAAGGCAGTAAATCACTTGTGTCTCGTGGTGGGCTTGATTTTATTATGCCATTTTTGATTTAACATTAATGGAATCTATTGTTTCAGACTTATAGCATCTACAATAAATCAACCCAAAGCTGTTATTTTCATATTGCTGAAAATGTGTTAGCATCTTAATTTCCTTTCATAAGAAATTGACAATTTCAGAGTTAATTCAAATACTTAAGTCAGCTCTACCTGTTCCCTCAGAAACAGTTAACGGAAAATTAAAATTATGTTCTTCTCACATTTAAGGGTCCATTCTAGTATAAATGACATATACATCTATATACTTTTTCTTTGCCTTTTCTAAAAATCCTCTCCATGGGAGGAAGAGTGATTTGGCTTCAGAATGAATATTCAACATATATAGTTTCTTTTCTATATATAAGAATGTCCTGGTTAATCTATTTTTTAAATTGTGTCTACTAGTATCTAATTAGGAAAAGCTGGGATTTATGATGATGATGATGATGATTTAGGTAATTATGAGACTTAGTGTTGTGCTAGTTTATTAAAGTGTGCACACACATGTCTCTCATTTTGTTTTCATCCTAAACACTGCTGGAATACCAATTTTTTTTGTTGTTGGTGGCACTATGGAAAAACAAATTCAAAATGGATCTCTTAGAACACTTGTTCCAGTTTTGTGGGAGCACTTTGAAGATGGCGAATGCCACACCCCTGAATCTGGCATTATTATTAATTTGTATAATATAATGGATATGGTACCTTCTGAAGTAGCTGAAGCTTCTAGAAATCTCTTGTTTCATTCATAGGTACAATACATAATATCCAACAGGCTTGTATAGAGCCTACCTGTTGAATATGAATCCAAAAGGATGCAGTAGAGTCCTTTGGTAACTTACAATATAAATTAAAAAGGATTTTTTTTTTATTGTTAATGACTGCAGTTTGGGTACGGAGAAGCTATTGCTTCAAATAGTTTGAGGACAAATGCTCCTATCAAAGGTTGCTATTACAGTTATCAAGTGTACAGGGATATTGTACCTGGGCACTGACATATGCTTTTATGCATATATTGATATAGAACAACACAGAAACACTCTTTATGAAACCTGACAAAATATCTGGAAAAGTTTTGCCATTAAAAAGTTTGCCTTATCATTGCCTCTGTGTTACTAAAGGCTTGAACAATAATAGTACAAGTTAACATTCAAATTATAGCAAATAATAAAGACCATGGGTACCATGAAATACAGTAAGAGGGACACAATAGAGAATGAAGATTTCCTTGAATGATGAGGTTTCTTTATTATTTTGTCCTGTACTTTTTCTTTTATTCATCCATAAAATGCAATTGCTTCTACAACTTTTATCATACAAGACAGTTGTTTAACTAGAATTATTATTTTTAATTGACACAGTGACATTTCTTTATGGAAGTATTATTATTTATATTATCTGTATACATATACATTATTTAAGCATTCAGTAGTCTTCATAAATAATGAGAATTTTGATTATATACTCCATATTAAAGTAGGAAAGAATTTGGTCTACTCTATATTAAATGCAGAGTATATCAAATATATCAAATTGTCTGGAATGATCTGGTTGGGGATGGCCCTTCTTTGAGCAGGAAGCTGGATTAGATGACTTCCTGAGGACCCTTCCTTCCCTAATTTTCTGTAATTCTATGAAATGTGTCAATTAAAGCATGATAAGAAAATGCAAAAAAAAAAAATCCATGGAATCAATGTCAATTTTGCGAGGGGCACACTTTGCCTCAGGACTCCCCAAGAAGCATCCTTATTCAATTTCCCTCTCCTGAAAAGTCCCCTGAAGCCAACCCTGGCATGGTTTCACAAGAGGCAAGTATCCAGCTTTGAGACCTTAGTTCTTATCAGTCCTTGGCTTCAGTAGCGATGCATAGCATCCCCACCTCTGAGGGCTCCTTCCTTTTGGTAAGTTCTCGGGAAGGGGGTGTTTTCTTTTTCAAAGAGCGAGGGGCTGATGCCCCAAACAACATAGCAGACCTGCTTCAAAACATACTTTATTGTGCCACTCCATTTTCCCCTGTCCTCCCTAGTACTCTTATTATCTCTCTATTCTGTCCTCCCAGATACTTTCTTTCTGTCCTCCCTATTTTCCTTTGTGTAGTTCTTTCAGATCCTCACTCTTTTCCCCTTAGGCCCAGTCAGCTATACTTTTAACAAAACAGTTGCAGAAATCTAGCATCACCCAATAGAATTAAACAAAATCATAGAGAACTAATCAAGCAGCAGTCCCAGAGCCCCTAGGGTGAAGAAGACATACAGATGTCCTGCTTATGAAACTATTTACAAAAATTATTTATAGCAAAATTCTCATACTGAGCCCCCACAAGTGTTTTCCACAGGAACTGCAGTCTAGAACTCAGCCATCTAGTCTTTCTTATCACAATACTGTAAAATATTATTCTGGGACCTAAACATGGAGGATGTTCTGCTAATCTTGTTAATAATATTTCTTTAATGTTGTAATCATTAGCTCTAAGTGCATTTCTAGTCTCAGCAGTTTGAATGTGCAGCTATGGCACTGTAAAGTGCTAGATTTGTGGTGTCTCAATCATTTCCATATCAAATTTGCTTAGTTCATAATCAACAAATTATCAATCGGAGAAACAAAAACACCCTTCGTTATTTGCAGCCTTGCCTTCAACTCACTCACCACATGGAAAAACTGCTCCTTTTACAACTGTCTTGTCTTCAAGGCTGTTTGCAAAGCATAATGCTGTGCTGCGTAGATAAACTGAAGTTAGCTCTGCAAGAAGTAGTGCTGGTGCCCTCTCCATGGACTGAGACCTTGTAGTGGTGGAGAGGCTCGAGTCAAAGCTATGTTGCCTGGAGTCTGACACTCTTGGAGGGGTCACCCATGGCAAACAGGCATAAAGGGAGGTTCCAGACAAACTACAGACCAACCCCAAGTCCTCAACAGTGGATCAGGCAAAAGAAGACATCAGGATCTCAATGGCTGTATAGATGGAAGAAGGCTGCAGCAAGATGGAGGCCTCCTGCCATCTAGGATTCTCCCTTGCCAGTGGGCCTAGATCTCCATCTTATCAAGATCGTGTAGTTTGTGTTTCCACACATGATTGTGTAGTTTGTGTTTCCTCACGTTAAACAAAGTCATGCACAGGCTTCTACCACATGATATAACATGCTTTCCTGTTCCAGTGACAATTCTGGAGCTATAAGTAGGTTATCCTACCTACTCTAGTATCACCCATTTCTCACCAGAGGTAATTAGCCTGGCCTAAGTGCTACTCTATACTATATCACTTTCAGTACCAAAGCTAGCTTGTTCAGAAACAGCATAGGTGTCTCTCACGGTGATGCATCATGCTGTGCAACTGCATCTCTGGTTATGCCCCTAATAACATGTGTTATATTCTATGGCTTTCAGCAGGTTTATTGAAATTTAGTAAACAACTCTGCTGAGGTGTCAGGAAAAGGTATATAATTCATCTCACTCAAAGCGGTGTAGTCTCCAGAGAGTTAAAAGGCATACAAAAAAAGCAAAAGCTTATTTATGATACGTTACCTGCACACATTCCACTTTCTAAATAAGTAACATGCTTGTACAAACTTTTAAATGAAAACTTCGTTCTGTTAATTTTACAGTCACTATTTAGAGGATCAATGAATCTTTTTTTGCTGTAAAAGAACATTTGTAGATAGAGGTGCCTTCTGTGCATTTCAGTTTCTTACATGGCAGGCCCTAAAACATGGACTTTGGTTTCCAAAGAAAAGCTGTCTTTTTATCACCAGCATCTATTCAACATTCAATAAGCTAGGGAGGGTTAAGGAATGTTGATCATCTTTAAAATGCACTGAAAAAAGTGCAAACAACTTGGGACATTAACAACCCCCCCCCCCCCGGTGGCATCCCATGAAGCTATAATTCTTTAAGGAATAGAGTATTCCTTTATTCCAAGCTGTATATGTCTTTGTGGACTAATTTTCAGATAAATTAGACACTCAGGCATAAAGAGCAAAATGTAACTACTGCTGTATGTAACATCTAACCAATTATACAAAATGAGAACAAAAGCAGCACACGAACACAAAAGTGTTCAAGCATCCATTATAAACAGTTCCAATTTCCTTTCTAAATGTCAAGTACAAAATATATATTTTACATGCAAATAACACTGGAGTGTGTTTGCTAATATACTCCTGAAATTACATTTTCTTAGCATGACCTTTCTTGCTAACAATAACTTATATTTTAATTAAATCTGTGGCCATTTTCGTTTCATGCCAAATACCCCAATGCCATATATTACAACATTTCCTTGTCAAGAATGAAAGTTAAAGGTCATGGACTAAAATAATTATTCAGTTTAACTTTATTAATGACTTACGAAAAAAATGATATGCACATGGAATCTTTGCTAGAGAAAGTATAACATTATTATATTAACATTAAATTTTAAGGTTAAAAAAACCTTTCACTAAACTCCATATGTCAAAAAGAGAACAAGCTACCTGGCAGTTTTGAACTGTGTGTAGATTTATAATCACACTTATTAAGGGTCTTCAATCAGCTTCACTGAAGTCAGGGGTAAAACTCCACTTTATCTCAATTATATGGGATCAGAACCTAAGCCTGCTTTCCATCAGAGATTGTTAAGAGGGCCAAATTAGCCACTCCTGTAAATGGTCCAAATTCCGCTGAGATTAGTGGATCTCTATGCTGCCACTGAGGAGGGAAAATTGGGCATGCACTTTGGCTTCTTCATATGTGTAAGCAGCTTGAGTTGTTGAATGGTCTTTTCCAGAAAAATTCTGTTTTCTTTAAAAGGGTGAAGATGATATCTAAGACCAAGAATATCTATGGATAGTAATGCATAAAATGTTCAGTAACACCTGAAAACAGTTCTCAGACTGGTAGGGAAGCTAGCAGAGCTCATAGCCTTAGTCACTATACTGTTTCCCAAGACCATTACGTATTTTGGAACTCGCAAGATTTCTAAAGGGAGAAAAAATAGATTTTGTTCTTTAGCTTGCACAATGGATGCTTTCCTTACTAAAGTTTGGGGCTTCTGAAATGGTTCTGGTCTGTAAATGCATCAAGTGTAGCAGTGAGAACCTCCAGTTTTATATACAAGCACACTCAGATTCAGTTTAGACTCAGATCTAGACTCCATCTTGCTTAAGTTCTTCATTAAGTCAGTTGTGGACTTCAGCCCCATTCAAACTTGTGAAATTCTTCATTTTGTGGTGGTTGTTTCCGTGTGTGGTTATTATTTCCTTCTTAATGAGAGGGAAATATTTTAGCGTAGAACTAAAGAAAATGTGGGCACTTAAAGATTATTTTTTTCTATGTCTGTTACATTGTACTGTAAATCTAGGTTGGAAAATAAACTTTCTGGGTAGCTATAGGGCCTGGTGGGAATCTGGGTGCACAGGGGTAACACAGGCTACAGGGAATCCAGGAGTAGACAGTAAATCCTCCCCCCCGAGTTCTCCCACTGTTCTCAGGCTGAATGCGGTAGCAGGGTAATGATCCAGGGATAGAGGGATTGATTGTGGGTTGGGGTTGATCCAGGGGTGGAGGCACCAATGGGAAGGTGGAAGAGGGTCTGGAGGCCAATAGCAGGGCAGGAGGGTGATTCTGGAGACAGAGGGGACCCCTTACCCTTCTCACCTCCAGCTTATGCTATGACTAGAGAGCTGATGACTAGGGCAGACATGGAGCATACTTGCAAGCCTTAGCCATACCCCTGTTCTCCAGCCCTCTAGCAGCAGGTCTGAGCACTGCACGTTAGAGAAGTTGTTAACCCTGAATGGGAGACTGATCACTAGCACTAGTTAACCTTAATACAGACTAACATTCCTTAGAATTAATACCTGCTTACTCTAATGTATTTTCTCACCCAGAAATGTTAAGTGTTCATTGTCTCAATAATTCTACTCCCTCCCTGGAGCCAGCACTGGAACCCAACCTGGTAGTCTCATGTACAAAGGATGAAAAGAAAACAAATGAAAAGAAAAAGGCATGGATATATGTAATGCTTAGCTCAGTTTCAAAGTAGTTTAAACCTGAAATGGATATAGATAGATAGATAGATAGATAGATACACATGCCCATTAAACCGAGTTAAAGCTTCCTGTAATAGTTCACAAGAACTCTGTTTTAATAGCTGTCTGTGGAAGATCAGTTACACTTTTGAACCAGTTCAACAGCAGTTCACTGTTATGTGTGGATACTAAGTGTTTTGACATAGGTCTGGTCAGTTTTCCAGGCATCCAACACTGAATTTTTCCTACCACCCCCAGTACTGCAAATGGGCACTCTGGTATGCAGCCAGAATTCCTGTACCCAATCTTCCACCTTTTGTAGACACTTTTAATTAATAAGCTGTCTTGCACTCAGGAGGTTCAAACATGGTTCAGTGGCATGGTTTTACCCCTTTCATGCTATGGGAGCAGCAGCTGGGGACATGTTTCAAGTCTCCAAAGCAGGTAAGAATTCTTCCCCTCCATGACCAGTGGCATGTCCTCTTCCTTTTTTTCTCCCTCCTGCACTCACTTCTGCTACTGTCCCAGGTTGAGCTGCAGGCAAGCAAATATCCAGGGCCATACCTACACAACTCTGTCCAGGCTGTGGGAGAAAATGGACTCAGCTTGGGCCATTGGCAGCAGTAGCCAGGTTATCTATTCTTGCCCTGTACCCCTGAGTGTTCCCCACCCCCTGGGAACAGACTGAGGGAGGGGAAACTGGCCCACTGCAACTGCTTTCCCTGGCTGAGATCCACTCCTTTTACAACTTGGTTGGCATGGGGCAGACACAGTTCTGGAGTTTCTACTAGCTCAGCTAGGTACAGTATCTGCAGCAGCTAGGGAAAAAGAGGCAAGGATTGGGAAGGGTAGGTGCTGCTGATCACAGAGGGGAAGGGAGGGGTATTGAGAACAGGGGCCACTCAGGAGTCTTGTTGGATTCAGGGACTTTAAAAAAGTCCCTAGCTCCAGCTCCAATGCCATGGCTGGCCCGCTCTGGTGGAAGAGAGGCTACAAATGCGTGTGCAACCACTCCTGCAGTACTGGTCACTGCTTCTACATGTCCCTTTACGAAATCCTGGATCCATCCATTCCTGCACATTTGTTCAGTAAAAGCTATCTTTCTAACATTGTGCTATGTTCTTACTCCTCACTCAGCCAGGTCAGGGGCAGTGCCAGCCTCTTCTCGGTTGGGGGATAGGGGCTGGGCCAGGGCCGGGGATGGGCTTGGTGACTTGGGTGGCTATAGCCACCACAAAATTTGCCTTAGTTTCACCATAGCCACACTTCCCAGCTGCTGCTTGCCCGCCTCATGCAGCTGAGCCCACCCTGCTCCCGTGTACTCTGAGCCCAGCTCCTCACCAGGAAAAGGCTGGCACTAGCCCTGCCAGGAGTGCTGCATCTTTGTGAGCTCATCCGTGTGGGGTGGGTGGGGAGGTGGTGGTAGTACCAATGGCACTGAGAGGGGTGGCTATGGGGGCGGGGTCAGGGGGCTACAGCCCCTCCAAACCTCCCCCTACCACTGTCACTGACCATGGTTCTACATCATGCTCAGCCCCTGGAAACCCAAAAGTGTGGGTTCAAGCAGTCTCCTCTGGATACGCCAAGTCAGCTAAACACACTGAAGACTTTGATCAATTACAACCTGTTGAAGTTTATTGAGTTCATGTTCAGTAGAGCAGGAAAAGCAGAAAAATAAAATTGCCCCCAGACAGGTCACTGGGACCCTTAAAGCACAGCACTGCCTAGCATTGGACCGACAGCACTTCAATGCTGACTGTTCAACCTGAAATGCTAGGGTGCTGTATGTGTGGACACCTCTGACCAATGAAAACTGTGCAGCAGTTTCCGATCAGTGACATTTGGGAAGGGTTCAATTTTTCTAAGTGTCCACACCCTAAATACAAGAAGTTGATTTCTTGTAACACTGCACAAGTATTACAACACAGAAAATAGCACTAACACATTTAAAATCATCTTGCTTTGCCACGTACTTGGATGACAATGACAAATTTCCCATCAGAATGTTACTCCACCAATTGAATTAATTAATGTGATTTGTTAAGGTAGTACAGTCCTTTGTTCATGTTCATGTTACTTATGTTCTTCAGAATGTGTATAGCTCTCATACTACCATTCTTAACTAAGCTTTTTCAAGCTAGAAACATCTGTCTATTCTTTTCGCTTGTCTTGCCTTATACATCTGCCATAAAACTGTTTTGGAGTTTTGGAGTATTTCTCTTGATGTTAACTAAGCAGATTTCTAGATGTCACTTGGGATTAAATTTGCATATAAAAATAATTTGTCTTGTTAGGGGCTTGATATGGCAAAAAGTCAAAATGTTCCATAAAGCCAAATTACTTTTCTATCATAGGTGGTTGTGTTTTAATCAAGTACAATATAGAATAATAATATTTATTTTTATACTATCACTGTTATACAATTTGGACATAAATGAGTCACATTGGGTTAAGACCTTTAAAATATCTATGTGAGACTCCTCCATTTCAATCCACATAGATTTATAAACCATTATTCAGCAACTTCCAAATCCAAGGATGAATATGGTTTTTCTTATTATTTTCAATTTTAATTTGCTAAATAATGATTAATCCTGCAATATGCTTTATGCATATAAAATGCTGAATCCATGTACAACCATATGCAAGTCAATGAGGCTCTGGGCTTGTGCACAAATCGACATAGAGGAGTCTAAGGAAAGTCTCAGGACCCAGTACAGTGTCCTGCTATGAGAAATGCTTTTGATTTAGAACACTAGATAAATGCAAATAATCCAAATTTTAGATGTGTTCAGATTCAAATCGCCACTTCATACCTGAGGCCCAACTCTAATTACAACACACCATGTTCCTGCCCCTGCAGACTTTCTTATGCTTTGCAAGAAAACTATCTCAAATTAGTCCATTTTTCATTTTAGCCTTTCACATTTCAGGATGTTTGCCTGTCAGACATGTTTAGATCTTGTGCTTTCACTATGATACTGGATTTCATGTGTGGAAGTAAAATAGGAAAATAGTTTTAAGTATATTGTTCTGTAGTCCATGCTGTCCCAGCTAGACTGCTGCTAGTACCCGAAGCACTCTGCACCACTGTGAGATATGGAATCCTGGGATAGGTGGACCACTGGCCTGATACATGCCAGCATATTTTATGACTGTGGCCTTGTCTACATGAGACACTGACTGTGCAGTCATTATTATACAGTCATTTACTACTTGCATAAACAAGTACTAAATGACTGCGCAGTAATTGGAGTTACTGTGCAGTAGCATCACCGAATGGCTTTTTCATGATGATGATTGCACAGTATCTCATTATTACCGCACAGTACTGATGCATCACACTTCCTACCACGTGGTGCTACTGGGCAGTAGCCATAAGCTATGGTGCAGTCAGCATCTCATGTGGCTGCAGCCTGTAATTAAGTAATTTATACCTAGCTTAAGTGTGCTGAGGAGAAGGACATAGGAAACAGAGTAGAGAGTAACTTGAGGCATTTTTTGTTCAAATTAAGTACTTACTTCAGTGCATATCTAAATAAATTAAGAAACAACCCCATGGCACTATACAGATAAAATGCAAAAAAAAAAGTAAAAAAATAAAAAGGAGAGCTAGGTTCCAGCTCATGTGAATAGGGGCCTGACAGTTTAGTTATACATTTTTAATCTTTTCTTTTTGTTTTTTCCCCACCTTTCAAAAGAAAGTTCTCATCAGTTGTTATTGGCCAAAACTTATTCAGCAAAATAAAGATTAGGGACAGATTTTGGCCTGTGATGGCCTCCTCTTTGCATCTCCCCAGAAGTACACAAGGCTATTAAGTGATACAAGATTCTTTACAAGGGATCCCTTTTATACTGGGCTTCTGATAGCCAGTATAGAGCTGTGAAAAGGTTTCTTCTTCACAGCACCTGGTATAGGGCATTGTCAAAAAAATCAGATAGTGAACTAGTTGTATCAGTAGCCTGGTCCAGGAAATTCTGATGTTCCTATATGAAAAATGAAAGAAACAAACAAAAATCTATACCTTATCTTAATTTAAGATTAGGGCTGTGTGAAGCTTCAAATGCTGATTCAATTTGGGGGAGATTTGGCCCGATTCGGCAGCTGAATCTCTGAAACCAAATGAAATCAGGAGACCAATAAAATGGTCTGAAATGATTCAGAAAAGATTCAGAGAGCTTCAGAGATTTGGAGAGTCCCCACTTAGCACTGCAGAGAGGTGGACCTGGACTCCGTGCTGGTAAGTAGGGGGTGGGAGTAGGGGAGAGGGAGGAGGGGGGAGGGGACCATGGGGGGATCCCCACTATGTCCCATCCCCTGCCCGCTCTCCCAGCCCACCGAGCACCCCTGACCCCCACCCACTATCCCAGCACCGCCTCCATGGCTGCCTTGACCAGCCTC
>NW_017729030.1:19416335-19417333 GCF_001723915.1 Gavialis gangeticus
AAAAAAAAAAGCCCCCTCTCACCAGCTGCTGCAGTCACCTAATGGCTTCTGGGGGCTTGTGGAAGCCCCCAGCACAGCATGGGGCAATGGGAGCAGAAGGGATTGCTCCTCCCTGCCTGGCAGCAGACGGTGAGTGGGGGCTTTTTTCTTTTTTTTAAAGAGCTGGGAGCTGGAGCACGGAGAGCAGGTGGGGAATGGGAGCTTGTGACAGAGCCCCCGACAGAGCACATGGAAGTGGGGATTTCCCGCTCCCCACCTGGCAGCAGCCAATGTGTGCTGGGCTTTTTTGTTTAAAGAGCTGTGAGCTGGCACTTGGCAGGGCAGCCATTGATGGGCTGGGAGAGTAGGTGGGGCATGGGGCCTGTCCGATTCAGAGATTCGGCTGATTTTGCTGTGGATGAATCTCCAAATCAGGTTTGGCCAGATCGATACAGGACAGTGATTCAAATCACCAAATCGAATCACAGCCCCCTGAATCATAGATTTCATAGACATTAGGGCTGGAAGGGACCTCGGAAGATCATCGAGTCCAGCCCCCCCACCCAAAGGGCAGAAAGTCAGCTGCGGTTGTAGGATCCCAGCAAGATAAGCATCCAATTTGCTCTTGAAGGTGTTCAATGTAGGTGCTTGAACAGCCTCCGATGGCAGGCTGTTCCAGACCTTGGGGGCTCAGACAGTAAAGAAATTCTTCCTTATGTCCAGTCTGAAATGCTCTCGCAGTAGTTTATGACCGTTCGACCTCGTCATCCCTTGGGGCACTCTGGTGAACAAACGTTCCCCCAGATACTGGTGGTCATCCCTGATAAACTTATAGGTGGCCATCAGATCACCCCTGAGCCTGCACTTTTCCAGGCTAAAGAGACCCATGGCTCTCAGCCTGGCATCGTAAGGTCTGTTTTCCTGACCTCTGATCATGCACGTGGCTCTTCTCTGGACTCTCTCAAGCTTCTCCACATCCTTTTTGAATTATGGAGCCCAAAACTGGACGCAGTACTCCA
>NW_017729030.1:19422333-19423139 GCF_001723915.1 Gavialis gangeticus
GCAAAGTACCCATTTAATAGGTTGGATTTTTCCTGGGTGTCGGTTGTCTGTTGCCCCATCTGGTTCAGCAGGGGTCCAATGTTGCCCTTGCTTTTCCTCCTGCTCCCCACATACCTGAAAAAGGACTTTTTATCGTCCTTGATGCTCGAAGCTAGTTGAAGTTCAGTTGGAGCCTTGACTTTCCTGGTCTGCTCCCTGCAGGACCGGACCAGTGCAGAATAATCCTCCTTGGAGGTGAATCCCGTCCTCCATCCTTTGTAGGTTTTTCCTTTTAGCCTTAGGAGGTCTGCCAGATCCCTGGAGAGCCAGAGGGGCTGCTGTGCCCTCTTGCTGCCTTTCCTCTGAGATGGAATAGACTTAGCTTGTGCATTGAGGATCTTTCCCTTGAGGAGCAGCCACTCTTCTTGAACTCCCCTCTCCCTGGGGGCATGGTCCCTTAGGGCCTGACTGACAAGCCTCCTGAGCTTGTTAAAGTTGGCTTTTCTGAAATCAAGCACTTCCGTGTTGCTGACTGACTTGCCAGCTTTATGGCGGATGGTGAAGGTGATCAGCTCGTGGTCTCTGTCACCCAGCTTCCCATCGATCACCAGGTCACCAATTAGGTCATCCCCAGTAGCCAGTACCAGTTCAAGCAGTGCTTTGCCCCTGTTGGCCCATAGATTTCTTCATTCAGGTAGAGGTCATCCATGCACGAGAAGAAGCTTTGCGACCACTCGGATTTTGCTGAGTGATCCTCCATTGAGATGTCTTGGTAATTGAAGTCACCCATGACCACCATGGCCCTGGAGCATGTGGCCTCAGTCAGT
>NW_017729030.1:19428139-19433828 GCF_001723915.1 Gavialis gangeticus
AGAGGTGGAGGTCATCTCTTCCCAGCAGCTCGCTGCCTCTCTTACCAACGAGCGAGCTGTGGTCATGGAAACCAAAGCCTTACCAATGACACCAGCGCCACAGTCTTTGGTTAACTATGTGGATCCTCCTTTCCCTCCTCAGCCCAAAGCCCGAGACTGGAAGGATTGACGAGAACACCACCTGTGCCCCCAGACCCTTTAGCCCTGATCCCAAATCCCTGTAGCGCCTCATGACCCAGCTGGGAGCGCTCCAAGCTGTGTAACTGGTGCCCACATGCCTTGGTGTGGTGGGCCTTAGGGCCCTTGACCACCTTGGTCCATGCCCCTGACTGGACAGAGTGGGAGGTCCCGTAGTCCTTCTTTATCCTGGAGGGAGACGGTGGTCTACCCTCCGGCTCCCAGGGGAGATGGGCCTGGCAGTAGAAGTCAGTCTCCAGTTCCTCCAGCTGTTGCACCAGAGACCCCAAAAGGGAGCAGACCCCAAACAGGGAGGTGGCCATGCTCCTGGGCCCCAGAGCCTGAAAAAGGGACAGGCAGCCTGCACAGCCGAGAGCCTGGGGCTCCGTCTGCGTGGAGCCCAGAAACATGGGCTCTGTCTGGGTGGCAGTCTCTGAGGTGCCTGAGGGGGGGGCCACAGAATCTGAGGGGATCCTCGGGGTGCGGCACATGCCTATCCGTGTCATGCCTCTTGTAGGCTGCCTATGGCTGGGACTGTCTACCCTGGGGGTTTTGCAGGTAGGGTAACTCCTCGCTAACTCACACGCCAGGACACAAGTGCGCCTGTTTGCGCAGCCTGTTCATGCAGCTCCGGTCATGTGGCTCCCTGGGGGGCTGGGCCAAGTAGGGGCCTGGGCGGGGCTTGACCCGGCCCAGCTCCACTCGGCCGCCTCCTCCCACTCAGTGAGGGGTTAACCCCTTCCCACCACAGGCCCCGCTTGCCTCCAGCTGTGCTGGGGGTTGGCGGGGGGCTCTGTGGCTGCTGGGGGGTGTCTGGAGGGCTTTGGGGGAGCGGCGGGCTTTCACTTGCGCGTCTCTCGCCGCTCCAGAGCCTAACTGAATCTGAATCCAAAGCAAATACTAGATGCTTCGCACGGGCCTACTTAATATAACTACAAATACTAATATAATCTTATACTAAGAAAATGTAGTTGGAGAAGTATTTTTGAAACCAGACAGAGGATTCTACATTGCAAAGGAGTAGCTTTGCAGACTAATATATTTTATGAAAAACAGAAAGCAGAACAATATAACTAGCAGTTCCAAAGGTTGATACAGACATGTTTCAGAAATCTATTGGGAAAGGAAGCTCCACTGAACTAAGA
This sequence comes from Gavialis gangeticus, assembly GCF_001723915.1. Lineage (NCBI taxonomy): Eukaryota > Metazoa > Chordata > Crocodylia > Gavialidae > Gavialis > Gavialis gangeticus. The sequence continues at coordinate 19,429,462 of NW_017729030.1, forward strand.
CTTCACAAAAAGCCCTGCAAGAATGCCTGGACCCTACAAGATGATATTTAAGCTAAAGTTTTCCTGTCATTGAATGTCAGTACTGATTAGATTTATTCCAAAAGGTATACTTAACACATTTTAACTCACTAAAAAGGAATGTTACATGTTAACTTTAATTGGTTTCTGGAGCTCTTAACCCCTGGACTGTCCACACATTAACACCTAAGACTAGCTTTAAACACCCAGTAGGTGGCTTCAAGTTATACCACTCCAGACTAGGTTTACCTCTGATCCATGTTACCCAGCCCAGTAATTCACTAATATGTAGCTACTGTAGGCTACACATTAGTGTAAAGACCCAACCTGTCCTCACTCCCCCACTGGTCCAAGCCCATTGCCCTTGACCTCTCCAATCCAGTTGATGCCCCCCTCTTCCACCAGCCCTGATTGGCCTGCTGTCCCCTGCTCCTTAGAGTGGGCCCACCGTCCCCCGCCCTGCAGCATCCTAGATCCCTGCTCTTGCTTCCCTTCCCCCCCAGCTTACTTTTGGCAGCCAGTGCTTTGTCAGGGGAACAAGCAGGGAAGGGAAACCTCCCTGCCCAGCCCCACTACTGCCATTGCTTCCACTGGTCTTTGGGTAGCAGCAGCGGCAGTGGCAGCGGTGGCAGGGACCAAATAGAGGGGTCCCTTTTCCTGCCTGCTCCCCCAGGACAGTGCTGGCAGCTGAAAGTAAATGGTGTGGGGGGCAGGGAGAAGCCCTGGGAGTGGGAGTGCAGGGCAGAACCCCAAGGGGCAGGGGAGAGCCCCCGGAGGCAGGGGAAAAGCCAGGAATGGGGGGGGGGGGCGGGCAATACTTACCTTTCAGTCCTTAAGTCCCCTGATAACTTGAACATGTAACTGCTCCAAACTCAAGCCAGCGCTAACACTTATCAACATTTGAGTGACTCAAAGTGGAACATGTAACTCTCCATTCTGTTGCACAAGTTCTATTCTATTGTAATGTTATTAGCTCCTAAGTAACTAAAACCAGAATAACAGAGTAGAGAATCCAGGCATAAGGTTAGTTAGAATGGCCAGAGGCTACTTATTGCAGTGTTCTCTCACTTGTTGTGGAGATGTAGGCCAAATGCCTCTCACCCATATGCTGCATGCTAAATGGCAATTTTAGAATGTCCCTTGAGCATTGCAAAGTGAGCTCAGATGACCTATGCTCCCTTCTTGTTTTCTCTACTTTTGTTGCAGCCATTATAAATTAAGTAACATTATTAGCATTCTGTTTTTTTCCCCTCCTGGGAAAGATCTTTTTATAAACCATTCCCCACAGTGTTACCTGCTAGACTAGAGTGACAATATCAGTCAAGTTCTTTTTCATATTATAAGGGATGTCTGAAATGCAAGATTATCCATTTGTGAGATTTTTTAAAACTTTGATTTGGTCTGAATTGGACTAATATATATATATATATATATATATATATAAAATATATATTAATAAATCAAAGATCCTAAAACACAGAAGCATTGTGTTTCCAGAACAAAGTATGATGCTTCACAAGACCCTATGCATCCTTAGGGAAATGATGTTAGTATTGGTAAAACTAACAGAAAGACAATTTCCTTCAGCAGGTGCTAGAACTGGCTTCCACAGTGGTTGGGCAGCCAGTCATATGAAGGCTTCCAGGCTTGCTACCATGGATTGAAAAGTCTGAAATCCTGGCAGTCCTCAACTATAACCAGGGCTTGGCTTCTACATCTGTATGAGGGAGCCTAGATTCTTGAAAGCCCTCTGTAGATCCAGGGCTCTTAGAGTTTTTGGGTTCCCTGTGTAGTGCTGAGAAGCACTAGGGATTTCAACAGCCTACCATGAATCCAGACACAGATCCCCAGCTTCTGATTTCCATACCAAAGGACAATATCTTTCTAATTCAATAATTCAGAAATTTTCATTTAAATTCAACCTTGCTAAAATGTTTGAACCCATTCTACATCTTTTGGGAGGGGGGTGCTTAAAACCAGGATTCAGAAAAGGCCTGACACTTTTATTACAGCACAAATTTTGCTCTTATATTTCATATCACAGTTAACGGTAGTAAAGTATCTGGGAGAAAACAGCATGTATAGGCTTGTAGCCCTGAAAAACTATAGCAGAACTAGTGTGGGGAAAAAAGAGCCTTTGTGCAATAGATTATATGCAGCACACAGCTAGTGTTTGGGCAGGTGAAGGTTAAAACATTTTCCTTGAACATGAAAACTAAAAACATTCATGCATCTCATTCCACCCTCCCTAACAGTTTTTTTCCCTTTTATAAATGAACTGATTAAAATGCCAGTAAAGACCAATGATCCATCTAATCTGATATCCTTTTTTCAAGAGGAGTTAAAGCCAAATGATTCTTAAGAAGGTGAAGAAACTTCATAATGTATGCAGAAAATTGTGCAGCATAGGAGAAAAATTGTCCTGACCCCTAATGATGACCATTTTGTTTGAGACATTTTTGCCTTGAGTAGCTTACATTCCAAGTGTCCTGAAGCATAGGCTATGTTTACGGGTCTACATAAATGCATAACAATAATAATAATAGTCTATGCCCTTAGCCATGAGACTTGATAGCCCTTGTGATTTAATCTTAACTAGGGCATTGTATCTGCAGGTGCTATCCTTATTCATACAAAAGCTTTAAAAAAAAACTTTCTTAGCTGCTTGCCACAAAATATCCTGTGGCAGCAATTTCTGTACCCTTCAGAAAAGAGATTCCACAGCCAAGAAGAATTTCCCTTCTGTGCAAAAAAAAAAAAGAGATAAACAGAAGCAATGAGCATTGTAACACTGATTGTGATATATAAAGGAGAACTCCAAACCTGATCCCTGCCATAGGCATCTACAAATGGTTGGGGGGATTGGTAGAGCATCATTTGTTAAGTGAAGTTAAAGGTGACAAAATTATTTTATCATATGAAATGTTTCTCACTCTTGAAAAAAAACCCAAAACTTTTAAAGACTTTATGTGATGACTGAACTTGCATAAAGGAATGTATTTAAGGCATCAATTTCTGCACAGTTTATGCTAATCACTTGTCCCATGAAATCTGCTCTTTTTGGCTAACCATAGAAGAATTCAGAGTATTAAAAATTGCTCAGGGCAGAAATTTGCCATTGTCACAGAAACAGTTCTTTTAAGAGAGATTTCTTTCAAAATTACATTTTCATTGCTTGTCAAAATGTTTGTGATAAGAGTAAAAACCTCAGTTTTCACAAATAGAAAAATATGATTTTAAACAAGATAATCTATTTTTTACCAGCAGTAATACCTTTATTTTTTTTTCATATAACCCTCTTGAAGAACATATATCCTTTATCAGTCTGTCAGCATAAAATGTCTGACTAGCTTCCATTTTGTGTTGTGTGGAAAGTTAGCATACATATGAGCATGTAGATAAACCACCATTACTGTGTAGAAAATTATTACTGGACTACTACCACACTGACACAGGCACCCAGACTTCTGATCAGGCATAAAGTGGAACTTAGCTAATATTTTGGCTCTCAATATATATTACATAATAGACCCTTTTTCTTCCTTCAGGGAAGTATTTTAACACTATTGCCAAGCACTGTCTCCATCTCTCTTAAACCATATTACACACATGCTATTAGGGTGCAGTTATTATTTCAGCACATGCTTTACTTTAAGCTTATTTACTTAAATGTTTAAAATTATGCACGTTACAGTACACTACTGAATCAAAACCTTATAATGACTTACTAGTCCACTACCCAAACAAGAAATAGAGCTACAAAAATATCAGGTAATCTATTGTTTTGGGGGAGGGACAGGGTTGGGAGGGTGAGAGCAGGCTGCAACCACATAGTGTACTTTTGAACCAGAAGAAAGTATGGAATTAAAATACCATTTTCTCCATAATGCAGAGAAATCTTAAACTTCATCCTTATTTAAACATTGCTAGATACACTCCTTTAAAAATGAATACCATCTGTCCCTCTGGTATCAAAACAACAGTGTCCCAGGCTAGGGACAGAAAATACACATAAACTGGTATAAGTGATGAGAAGCCAGTTAAATTTGTAGCAGAACAAAAGTTCAGGGCACATAGACAGGTTTCAAAATGGCCAAACCTGGTTTAAGATAAACCTGGATGGATGTAGTGGCAGATTTCACTGATTTAGGTTAAACTGGTCTATCAGACTTCTGTCCCAGATCCCTTCCCAACTCATTACTCCAGAATCCCAAAATGCTTTGCTTCTTCCCTGCTGATGCCATCCTTACATGGAGCTGCACTGGAACTCAGCCAAGCTTGGCTGCTCTGAGCTGTCAGCTGCAGGTGGGAGAAGTGGGCAAAGGGGGTGTGTAGCTCAGGAATTTTCT
>NW_017729030.1:19438828-19443056 GCF_001723915.1 Gavialis gangeticus
GGGCACATAGACAGGTTTCAAAATGGCCAAACCTGGTTTAAGATAAACCTGGATGGATGTAGTGGCAGATTTCACTGATTTAGGTTAAACTGGTCTATCAGACTTCTGTCCCAGATCCCTTCCCAACTCATTACTCCAGAATCCCAAAATGCTTTGCTTCTTCCCTGCTGATGCCATCCTTACATGGAGCTGCACTGGAACTCAGCCAAGCTTGGCTGCTCTGAGCTGTCAGCTGCAGGTGGGAGAAGTGGGCAAAGGGGGTGTGTAGCTCAGGAATTTTCTATCTTTACACAGTATTCCTAGGTGTGGGGAGGGGAGGTGGAGAGAGGAGGCAGTGCTTATCAAAAGGGGGGATTGGGCCCCTCAGAGCTCTGGGGAACAGCAGATGCCCAGCAGTAGGCACCTGGTGCAATTCCTCCAATCAAGCCAAGCTGTTTGCTGGAGATTCAAGGGCTGGAAGACAGCAGCTGTTGGACCTCCCAGTCTCGGGGCTGTGCCAGGCTGAGAGATGACAGCTGCCACAGTCTCCCAGCCCTGGGGAGATTGCAGCTGCTGTGGTCTCCAAGCTCTGCACAGCTCTACTTAGCAGTCCCAGGAGCCCATAGGGCTGCAGGAGGCATGAAGGATCACCCCTTACCTACTGACCTGACCAGTGGAAGTACTGTGGCTGTCATGTGTCATCCATCCATCCTCGTCCCCCCACTCCACCACCCTCCCTCAGCCGAAGGCAAACTTCTGTTTTGTTCAATCCTGGTCTAACCTATGCCTTACAGAAACCTGCGTAGGTTTGAGCAATTTCACTTCAGGGTTTTTTATGTCTGTAATTAGCCCCAGTGTTCAATTTTTCAACTTAAAGAGGCATGTTTATGAAAAAAATAATCCTGGTTTTGGTCACCCTGAAGCAGCTATAAAAAAAAAAAAGAGTCTGAGGAGCTGCTCCTTGCTTCTACCTCTGTGGTACTGCTCATCCAAGCTCATTAATAGTTTATGCTAATGTATGTTCAAGAGTGATTTTTCTTTCTCGGTACAAGACTTGCTTATTATTATATTTAGAAAACCAATTTGCTTGCTAAGTTGTTTTACCACTAAACAAACAGGAAGAATGACAAATCCATAAAGGTAAGCCATTGCACCAGACCCAGATGGTAAAGGATATTGTATTAGTCAGTATTTATGTTTTGGTAGCGCTCAGAGGTAACAAGAAGTAGCCACTACCATTCTTTAATTTACACCCTTTTCCATGTCCTTCTGGCCTCACAGAGGATACATTACATCATCTTTATATTACTGATGAAACTGGTCTTAAAGTCCAAAGCTTGCTGATTGCTCAGAAGTTGTGACAGAGATACAGAGAAAAAAAGTACAGCATTGCAATTTATTCAGATAATATATGAATTTCATATTTCACAAACTTGGTGGCTGAAGTAGAATGATCAATATGCAAAAAAGAAATAGGTGACAGATGCATATCAATACAGATATTAAACTAATCTTTTGACTCACACAACTTCCAATTCACTTACACAACACAGGAGAGAAACTTGTTAGTGTGCATTTGGACACAACATAATGAGGGCAATTTGAATGACAATAAAATTGTATTAAACAAGCCAACCTTATCATAGCCAAATAGAACAGAGTGACTGGGAGCTGGGATGTGGAAAGATTGCAGCTTTCAAAACATCTTACTAAGGTGATGCTGTGACCTTGGGAGCCCTTCTCAGGCAATTCACAGAGTAGTGGCAGATCTTGAGTTCTGGAAATGTTTAGTCTAAATTCTTCAGTTTTATATGCCACACTACCCTTATTTTCTTCTGTTTGAAGAGTTAGTTGTTACTGTTTCTGTTTGTATAGTTCTTCAGGATGGCCAGGCCAGGAAAGAGAAGGATGAAATGATAGAATTAGTTTAGCCCTACGTCCATTTTGTATTCCACCATTAACTTTCCTACATCTATACTGTCAAGTTGGTAAAGGCCAGATTAAGAAAAAGATATGGGTATATGGGTATTGCCATGGGTGACTGGCACCTCCTGAGTCTGGGGGGCACCCATAAAAGCCAGCATCAGTGATAGGGATGGGGCTGGCAAGCACCCACAGAAGCCTCTGGCAGTGTTGGTGGCAGGAGACAGCTGTCGGGGGGGCACATGCCCCCCTGTACCAGTTGCCTATGGATATTGCTCTGCTGAGAACTGCAGCTCCTAACTTTTAAGTGCCTTACTATAGTGGAACCCACCACCTGAAGTTAGGCAACTAGGCACTAACATAAGTTGGGAGAGGAATGGGTCCCCAGCCCCAGGCACTGATTCAGAGGGCGCACCAGAATGGCAGCCCTCAGAAAGCCTAAGTGGCAACCCCGCCTCCCCACCCCTCCCCCAAAGTGGCAGCAGCTTCCATATAAGAAGGTAAGTACTCACTTCCCTCCCCTCCCTGCATCACCCAGGGAGCCAAAATTTTAAGTTGCACCTATGTTGTAATCATTGGGTTATTTTACCACCTAAGTCCATGTGTAGATGAAACAAAAGGTGAATGTGCACGACACTTTAAAACAGGATAAATGCTTTTGCACCACTATAATGGTGTCAGTGTTTACATGCCTTGGTAGCGTATTGTGCATTAATTCCAGCCGCTGTAGGAAATTCGGTGATGTAATACATCTTAAATGACTTGGGGTGCAGCAAACTAACACTCCTTTGAGAGTTTAGGGGCTGCCCCTAAAGCCATGGAGCAAAGCAGCTGTGCAGCTCCACGGCTCTGCAGGAAGCCCTGCAGGGAGCCTGGCACCAGCCTGGGAAAGCAGGCTCCACCCAAGCAAAGTGGCAAGCCTGATATCTCCCCCCCCCACCGAAACCTACCTGCCTGCCTGCCTGAGCTGTGTGGGAAACCAGTGCTTCCCTTAATGGCTGCGGTGCCCCCCCAGGACTGCCTGAGCCAGGTGCCACTGGACGGTGCCACAGAGGGAAGCACCAGCCCCATCGCCCACCCTCCCCCTGCAGCTCAGGGACTGCTCTGCCTGCTGGCAGCTTGCCCTCCTCACTGGAGAGGCAGGGAATTCATCAGGGTACAACATGGGGGTTTAATCAGCCCTAAATTGAAGTGGTGTTTTTTAAAATCCACTGCTTGAATTTAGGGCCCCCGTTTTGTCTACACACGCCCTATGAAAGAGATACTTAAACCCCCCCCACCTATTGACTACTGCAAGCAAGGAGAAGTGTTGAGGAGAGGTGATCCCAGCCTCCTTCAACTAACCTCACTTAAGATTCACAGCCATGAACTGGTAGGTATATGAAGCAGCCCTTTCTCAGAAAACAAGCAGTGAAGGAGGTACCTTCCCAACTCCTAGCCAATAGTCCAATGACTGGTATATTCATCCTGCTCATGGGAGATTTAGGTTCAGTTCCTTGCTCTGTCTGAAAGAATTTGAACCCAAACCTCTAAACCTCCAGGTGAGTATCCAGTGATCAGAGCAAAAAGGGTTGGATAATGAAGTCTCTCATTCCTCCTTTGGAGTGGTTCGATGTTGCACAAAATACTTAAATATTCATTAGTATAGTGACTAGAACCTAGGATTTCTCTATTCCCATGTGACTGCCCTAACCAGTAGAATAGACGCTCCTTTTCCTCTGGTGCAATGCATATGTAATTATTCCATGCAACATAGATGTTTTTATGGAGGATGTTAATAGCATCACTCTGTACATCCTCCAATGTATAGGCAGTTGTTAGGGCACTGACTTGGGAGGAGGGAGACATGGATCAAAGTCCCTTTAGACAGAAAAAAGGAATTAAACTTGTGTGTCTCAGATCCCATATAAATGCTCCAATTACTCGGGTCACTGGGTAAAAAGGGGTTCCTCCTCCTGGCTCTGGTAGACATGTTCTGAACATGCCTGCAAGTGGCAGAGTCATGGGAATGAATTCTTTGTGACTCACAGCAGGGCACATATATGGCATAGATAGCAAAGTGTATTGTGATATCAGAGTTGTGTATTGGTTCTGTGTACACCCAGTGGCAGAAATTTAGGTGCCATGGGGCTTTATAGTGGAAACTTAGGTACCTAAAGAATTAGGGGGTTTTGGAGGGAGGAGGAGACATAGGTGGAGGTGGTGGTGGTGGTGGCTTGGTCCTTTGTGCAGAAGTGGAACCCAACAGCCAGGCAGATACGTGGTCTCTTAAAGTGGCAATTAGACATACAAGATCCTTTTGTGAATCTATTCTAGCACCTATTTA
>NW_017729030.1:19448056-19450523 GCF_001723915.1 Gavialis gangeticus
ATATATATATATATATATATATATATATATAAAATTGTTAGAATTGTAGCATTATCTATCTATCTATCTATATAGTATATATATAGATATATAATATATCTATATATATATTGTCGATAGATCGATAGATAGATATAATTGTTAGAATTGTAGACAAATCCCCATAGTATTATATATATATTATTCTACATCTATATTACCTTGGGGATCTAAGCATTTTAGCGTGTGTGTGTGGTTCCATTCTGTGCTCTGACATTTAACTCTCCTACATGTACTTTGTCAAGTTACTAGAGGTCAGGTTGAGAAAAGGATTTGGGTATTACCTGGGGATACATGTGTGGAAGTGCAGAGGGATGCTGTCAGCATATTTCATTGAATTATCCACTTTGCATGGAATAATATATTAATGTGTTTATATGTGTGTGTATATGCATCTACATGTATGTATTTTACTTTGGGGATCTGTCTACAATTTTTTGAGGCACCTAATAGACAGACTGCAGTTGCAGACTTCACTGTGTTGATTAGACCTGCTCCTACTGTGAACACAGGAATGAGAAATATTTAGAAAATGTCCCTTGTGTAAAAAGGCCTTTGGGTAATTATTGTAATTGCACAAGAATTGTTTATAATTGCTGAACTTCCTAGAACTGATTTTCAGAGGAAATCTTTGTAGCCAGCTGCATTACTGCCTCCCAGGATCAATATTATACTAGTCCCAATACACAGAAAACCCACAGGGCAGAGTAGCAAACTATTAGCATTTCATTAACAATATCCCAGATCTCATGACTATTACTCATATGATTGATGGCTCTGCCAGTACATATCCTGAAATGATTATTAAGAGCCAATTATCTCCCTGTGTTTAGTTTTCTTCCTTCCTTCCTTCATTCCCCCTGCAAATGCACAGGGATGACTCTTTATGGGAGTCCCACCTCTGCATGTGCAACTGCACCAAGAAAATTCCTGCAGGGGATTCCTTCATTCTCCAGCACAGAAGGCATCTGCAACACAGAAGGCATCTGGGGTGGGGGGAGGTGGTCCCCAAGTTGGGGAGCAGCAGCCAGTGACATCTGTAGACATCTGTGGAGTGCAGTCAGCTGTGCTATGACACATCATGGCACAGCAGATCACGCATGATGTCTGTTTCCAGCCCCAGTCCCTCCAACCGTAATCTTAAACTTAATATGGAGGGATCAGCACTAATTTAATCTCAAGAAACTCTTGTCATGTTGCACTGAGGCCCAGGTAGGGGTTGGATCTGGGTTTGTGGTACTGGCTCAGGCTACACAGAGCTGAGGAGCTAGCAAAGATGGGGGATCCCTGTCCTGTTGCCACTGCCATTGTTCTTGGGCTTATCAGAGTGACAGGTTGATGAACTGGGAGCAGAGCAGCTGATAGTGGGGAGGGGCCTTTCCTGCTCTGTCTCCCACCTATACTACAGCTAGAGAGCCAGTGAGAGGGGCAGGCATGGAGCAGACTTGCAGCTCCTAGTCATACCAGTCCTCTTGCTTCAGGTATTAGCACTGCATATTAGAGTGGATATTAATCCTTAACATGCCACTGGCACACGCTAATCTCAATACAACTTAACATTCCTTATAATGTTGTACTAAGCACTAAGTATAATTTCACCCTAAAAGAATATTTACATGTTGGCTCAGTAAATAAAATCATAGAAAATGAGGATTGGAAGGGACCTCAGGAGGTCATCTAGTCCAACCCCCTGTTCAAAGCAGGACCATCCCCAACTAGATCATCCTAGCCAAAGCTTTGTTTAGTCAAGTTTTGAAAACCTCCAAGGATGGAGCTTTCACCACTCCTCTGGGTAGCCTGTTCCAGCGTTTTACTACCCTTCTCCTGAGAAATTTCTTCCTGGTAACTAACCTAAACTTCCCTTGCTGCAACTTGAGACTGTTGCTTCTTGTTCTGTCATCAGCCACCACTGAGAACAGTTTAGATCCATCCTCTTTTGAACCACCCTTCAGGTAGTTTAAGGCTGATATTAAATTCCCACTCTGTCTCCTCTAGACTAAATGGGCGCGTCCAGACCAGCGCACATGTGCCTCTTGCCCCGCCTCAAACCGCTTTGAGGCAGGGCAACAGGCATGTGCAGGAACAAAAAAATGTGCGGGGTGGGAAAAATTTAGACCCCTGGATATCCAGGGGTCTAAAAAAAGCGAAGTATAAAAAAGCAGGACAGTGCCCTGAGGCACCCGGAGGCTGGGTCCTCCATAGAGATGCTCTGAACAGAGCGTCTGTATGGTTGCCCCTCACCCTGGTGCTGAAACATGCAGCTGGCCAGGCCACGTGTTCAGCACCAGGGCTTCAGTGCTGGTGAGTAAGTGGTTGGGGGGTGCTGGAATAGGGGGAAGAAACTGTGGGGGGGAACCCCAGTGGCCCTGCCGACTCCCCCAGACCCCCTCCCCCTGATCCTCCGACCCCTGCTGGGGCTGGCCCCTCC
>NW_017729030.1:19450869-19455071 GCF_001723915.1 Gavialis gangeticus
AAAAAAAAAAAAAAGCACTTACCTGCAGCTGTGGTCTGGCTGACTGGGGCCCCACCCACACAGTGCAGGGCAGGCTGACAGCCTCAGTGGCCCCAGTCTGAGCCCTCCTGCCTCTGCACTGTCCTGTGCTGCCAGGAGCCCCTGGAGCCCCTCCACCATGCTTCTCAGGTAAGCAGAGGCTTTTTTCCCCATTTTTTTCTGTTCTTTTTCTGTTTGTTTTTTTACGTGATGGTGCCTGGGGTTATGGGGGTAGCCTTGGGGGCCTGGGGGTGCAAGTTGGGGGGTGGGGCAATCATTGGGAGGGATGCAGCAGCTGCTGAGGGATGGGACCAGGTGAGGCAGCAATCAGGGGGTCTGGAGTAGGGCATGTGGGCCTTGCAGGGGGGTGGTAGCCCCTGAAGGGGCCATTTGGCCCCATTGGGAGGGCCATACCCCTTGTGTGGGGGATGAACCCCCTGCTGGGGGGCTGTACCCCAGTGAGACTGCCGAACTCCCTGTTGGGGGTCTGAACCCCTTTTGGGGGGATGAACCCCCTTTTGGGGGCCAAACCCTTTGTTTGGGGGATGTGACCTCTGTTGAGGGTCTGAACCCCCTGTTGGGTGGTGTAGCCCTTGTGTGGGGGCTGAATCCACTGTTGGGGGGCTGAATACCTTTTGTGGGGGCTGAATTCCCCGTTGGGGGGCCATAGCCCTTGTGTGGGGGACGAAGCCCTTGTGTGGGGGCCATTGCCCTGTGGGAGGGCAGCAAAATATGTATTCATGAATTCACAGAACCTGTATTTAGAGTTCACTTTATTATGATAATAAAATTGTTTTACCACTGTAGATATATCAATAAAATATTGTCCAACTGATCACCGTCTCTGTCTCACTCTCTCTTTATAGTGGTCTTGTTTTACTTGTGGAGGAACATGGATTTGGGGGTATTTTAGAGAGTGATTTTGGGATTTTTTTTTATCAGTTTTCCAGTAGGGAACACCAGAATTCGTGTTAAGGAGGCCAGTGACAGGTCCCTGCCTGCTCAGAGCTGGCACCTTGGACCCATCTGGCTGTGGCTGACCCTCCTGGCCAAATGGGGCCAGGAGGACATGTTCTGACAGCTCAAAGCAGGCCACCACACTGGGAACATCTTCCGGGTGATAGCTGCCCAGATGGATGGGCAGAGGGCATAAATGGCAGTAGTACTGCACAAAGGCCAACCCTTCATCCGCTGTCCACTGGTCGCTGGCCCAGAGGGGCAGATGCATCTACTGGCTCTGCAGTCTCCATCCAAGTTTGGCACGTGCACAGCAGATCACAGCCAGAGAGCAGCCCCCACTGCTAGACTGCTGCAGTGGGTAAAGGGGGCAGGGAATTCTCAGGGCTGTTTCAGCAGTCCAGCTGGCTCAAGGGGTAGTGTCCCCAGGTACCAACTGGCTAGGCCCCAGAAGCTCCTGAGACCTTCTTGCCAGGGCAGCTTTTTATACTGCTGGGGACAGCACAGGTGCTGGCCTGGGCTCTAGCTCCCCCTGGCTGAAGATCCAGGAGGAGCCAGGCAGGTTTATTTTGCCCCAAGCGGCACAATTTGCTCCACAACAAAGTGCATGTCCAAGCATGTGTGTTGAGGTAAAAAGCCCCAGCTCAAATTTGCACTGCTTCTATATGAGCTGCTGCAAGCGCACATGCTTGCATGTGTGGATGCACCCAATGGGTGCTTGTACACATGGCAGTGGTTTAGTTCAGTTTAGTTCTCCCTAAATTGAAATGGTGGGTTTTAAAAAAAACAGTTTTCACTGTTTCAATCCTTTAGAGCCTCCACTGTTAGGCAGCCAGCCCCTAGCCTATACTGATGCATGGGATTGTTCCGTCCTAAGTGCAGGACTTTGCATTTGCCCTTGTTGAATCTCATGAAATTCCTTTGAGGCAAATGTTCCAAGTTGTCTAGGTCACTCTGAATCCTACCTCTACCCACCAATGTATATACCAGTTCCTTCAGCTTGGTGTTACCTGCAAACTTGCTGAGGGTGCACTATGCCATCTAGGTCATTGAGGAAGACACTGAACAGCACCTGCCCCAGGAACAATGCCTGTTTCAAAAGCTTTGCTAAAATCAAGGTACACCACATCCATTGGTCTCCCTGCATCCACACAGCCAGTCATCTCATCATACATAGAAGGAAATTAGATTGGTCAGCCATGATTTGCCTCTGGTGAGTCAATGCTGACTGTTCCTAATCACCTTTTTTTCTCCTCTAAGTGCTTAGAAATGTATTTCTTGAGGATCTGCTCCATTTTTCCAGGAACTGAGGTGAGGCTAAATGGTCTGTGGTTCCCTGGATCCTCCTTTTTCAATACTGTAGGTGCTTCAACAAACCCACAGCCACTTAACCCAGATAAAACCAAGCGAACAAAACAAACAAAAATCTCATTGGCCAAGATTAAAAAAGGAGATACTCAAGTTGGATTCCTATGTTCATATTTACACATCTAGTTGAATGGCCTAATTTGACAAGTGATAAGCATCCAACATGCTCCGCTAGCTTCAGTGTAAGTGCTACCTAGGTTCTCAGTAGATTTGAAAAACAGGTTATTTATTTAGGTACTAAGTAAAGACAAAGTATATTCACTTTAGGCTCCTGTTTTTGAAAAGTCTGACCTTTCTGTAAGCAGGTCAGAAATCTTTTTTGTTCATTTACATGAGAAAAGAGTTTCCTCTGAACACCCAATCTGAGTTTAAATCAATATATTTTTGAAACCTTCATCAAAATGCAGAACTTTATCAAGGGGATCTGTCAAAACACTGTCTTCCAGATCACCTAACTACTTGAAACTCCCTATGGATTGACCCACTTCCAGCTGGAGCTGCACAATTCAAATTCTAATTTGCCTATTCATAATTTAGTGGTGTTATCAACATAACTTTAGGGCCTTGGTTAGTGCATATTTAAAATTGATTAGTCCATGGAGACTGAAGGCATATTTTTTCACATGGGATGGTGATGCCTTGGAGGTTAACATGAAATGTTAAGCCACTACCTCAGCAAACTTTGCTGAGTTTTACCTCTGCATATGATAAAGCATTATAATACACAGACTGTTTCTACTTCAAGCATGCATTACAAAAACAGCTTGGGCTTGACAGAAAGGATACTGACAATATATTTGTCTGCAAACATGTAAATATATGTACAAATATGTAAAACATATTTTCACATGAACACCACGCTATAGGGAACAATAGAAACACACAAAAAGGGAAGAAGGTTTGAAGTTTTAAAATATGAGGATCCTGATTTAGTGCACTGAACATCTTTCTCAGAAGTGAATGAAAAACTAACACCTAACATACTCTTTATTGCTACATGAATGAATGAGAACTTACATAGATTTCAATAATGTTTCACATTAAACAAAAATGCTGTGTTATCATAATTAACTGATGCAGTGTTTGTACATTCTGTCTTTATCCTTTTTGTCCTTTATTCTGCACAAGACTTGCACACACATGCTTAAATATACATTCCCTGAACAGTCCTGTTATATTCAGAGTATATGGAGTTAAGCACTTGTAGGGTCAGGGCCTTTGGTAGGAGACTTTTGAAAAATTATCTATATGAATGTAACCCTGGGCGCGACACAGCATGTGCCCTCACCTGAATAGTGGGATCCTTGGGTAGCCAGTAGCCCTGCCCAGCCCCCCTGGGAAGCTGCTGCAATGCCCCCGAGCGTAGAGCCTCCCCTTACAATCAAGCACCCTCGCAGACAATTCTCAAACTATTTACAAGATTTAATTATTTACAACATAACAAACAACCATTACATAAACACATTGATACACCAACTAATAAACCCTCAAGGAATTATTTACACAGTCTCTCACTTGCACACGGTGTACTGGGGATCCCGTGTGCACTGCCCCTGGTGGGGTGTCTCAGGGAGCGGAACTGTCTGTGTCCCTGCACGTGGTCTGTGGATACTCCCTGGTGCTGGTGTCCGTCTCTGTGCTCCTGGGGTCTCCAGGAAGCAAGGGTCTCTGGGCATCAGGCAGCGGCTCCTCCTCTGCAGTCTCTGCAAAGACAGCTTTTCCCTGCCTTTCACCCCCTTCCCCGGCTCAGCAGGGAGCAGTATCTGAGCTGCAGGATGTAGCAACTCTCCTGTCTCACAGCCTGGCAAACGCAGCCCCTCCCTGGGCTTTTCCTGCCCCTGGAGCCCCTCACCCCTCAG
>NW_017729030.1:19455206-19463250 GCF_001723915.1 Gavialis gangeticus
CCCCGGGGTTTTCCCGGCCCCGGGGCCCCCCCCCCCCCAAAGAAAAAAGGGTGAGCCCCGGGGGGCCCCCCCCCCCCCCGGCTCTGTTGTGCTCACCCAGCCATTCACCAGCCTGAAGGTAGGTCTTTCCTGGCTTGGAGTCTCCACACAATTAGCCCCTGCCTCCACAGGCTCCTGGGCTGAAGAGAGGAACTGGATACTGTATCTCTCCCATGGCAGCCTTTTCTGCCGCTCCTCAGGGCACTCGTAGGGGCTCTCCGAGGAACCGCTGTGTTGAGACTCTGTCTCCGGTCTCCCGCCTGTCCCTCAGTCCCACTCTTTCTTGTTCCCTCCTGCGGGAAAATTGCTCCCCCCTTTTATCCAAGCCTCTCAGCCAATCCCAGCCCAGAGCCCTTCCCAGGCTTTTGCTAACGGCTCTCTTTCAAAACTTTGCTGGGGTTACATCACCCCTCCCACTTCCAGCAGGGCTGCCTCCAAAGCAGCTTCACTTGTCCTCAGAGCCTATAGTGTCCCCGCTGGGACAAACTCTGTCTCTCCACCAGGCAGCCCTCTCCATTCTTTCAGGTGGGTTCATTTTTTTAAATGCTGCTACATGAAGAACAAGAAACTTTCTATATGTATCTTAAGATAAATTATATTCTAGTTCCTCTGTTCGCTAGTCGCTAAAGTCTGGCTCTTGAAGAATATCTGTGCAGTATCAGATTAGTGCTACTGAAAAATAACACTCTAAGATTACTATGTGATGACAGTATGTTATGGATCTTTTATTTATTTTTATTTTTTGCATGTGCCCAGGGTGTGTACAGTGCCACTGAGTCTCTCATGGGTAAATGTGTATACCAGGGGACCTGTACAATGGTGGATACTTGACCTTTTTTTGGCACTTCAGACAGGGTGAAATTAACACTTTAGTTAAGGGCAAACACGCTCACAGGCCCTGGGCCCTGAGCCCTGGGCAGTTGAGACTGTCCTCCCCACCCTGGCGCTGCTGCCCCCAGGGAGTAGGGCTCAGAGCTGCTACTAGGAAGCAGCCGCCATGGCAGCAACACTGGTGGAAGGGAAGGGAAGGGAGGCAGATGGGGCCATTTGCATTGCTGCCACGGAGGGAAGGACAGCTTCCCCACAGCTCAGGGTCCTAGGCATGTGCCTAGTTGGCCTATGTGTTAATCTGTTCCCAATTTAAGGTCCACAATGCTGGATCAAGTAGGCAGGGTGCATTTTCATGGCAGCACTCAGTACAGTCCAGCATACTGTAGACATGCTGTGGCAATACTGTAAAGGCAAAAGTATCATTTTTTACATTAAAGCAGAGGAGGCAGGACTCTTCTATTTCTTTAACTTCAGTACAAAAAGAAAGTTATGTGGCTATCTTCACATTCTAGCTGCCTTTACTTTCTAGGTAGCGCTCTGTACCCTTGGATAGGAGGCTGGGTTTCAGGGAGATGGTGGAAGTAGAAATAAAGAATGGAGACCCACTGTTCTCACTTGAAATTGAAATCAGGTCTTTCCACTCCATAGCCCATCACTCTACCAACTGAGTTACGCAGTTCCCAAGCACTGCATGTACACAAATACAATTAAAAATGCTTTTAATTATGGACATCTTAGTTCCTTTATCTCATCCTTGTAGTCAAGTGCAACATTTCTTAACCCGTGGGTCATGAACAAAAAGTGGGTCACAAGAATATATAAAAGGGTTGTGAACATACTTTAAAAATGGATCAAAAATGTTAAAAGTGGATTCTTCTTTAAAGGAGAAAAATGTGGGAAACTGTATCTTTTGGGTTGGGACAGCCATCGATATTTACAAATGGGTCCAGGTACAACAAATGTTAAGAACCACTGGTCTAGTGAGGTGAAAAAATAGAAGCATAAAATATCGGTTGCTGCACCTTGGCTATTAAGGCTGTGTGAAGCTTTGCTCACTGATTCAGTTTGACAGAGATTTGGCCCAATTCGGCAGCCAAATCTCCAAATTTGAATTGAATTAGGAGACCCTTTAATCTCTCCAAATCAAATTGGAGAGATTTGATGATTTGGACATAGCACAGCTTTAAATGTTTTTTCTACATACCTCAAGGTACCAGGTGGGTTATGAATGCTGAGATGCTGGGACAGATCTGGGAGCGTGGGAGGGTTCCCAGTGCGCTTGGAGGTGGCCCCAAAAGTAGACTGGAAATGTGCTTTGGTCCCTGCAGAGCATGCAAGGGATCCCCCCCCAGCTCAGCTACTGGTGCCTCCTGAGTCTGAGGGGGTATCCAGAGTCCCCCTGCAGCCAATTGCTGAGCCGAGGAGGGGCATGCCCCCCCCCCCCCCCATGCTCAACAACAGCTGAATTGAATCTTCAGATTTGGATTTGGCCGGATCAAATTGGAACAGTGATCCGAATCAGCAAATCGAATCACTGTCCCCCAACTTAGGCCAAATCTGAATCCAAATTGAATATGGCCTGTTTTGCATACCCCTATTGGCTATCACTTAAAGGTTTGGGATTCCTTTTTCTTTTAACCTTGCGGGTAGTTCAATTTTCCTCACCTCTTGTCCATACTATTGAGAACTGCAATTAAGCATACCTATTTCATCAATGCCTGCCACAAAGCATTAGTTTATTTTTCTTATACTATCAGTAAAAAAGCTAAACTGTTGATCGGTGTGTGGAATTTTTTTTAGGAAAATGGAAAGTTAAAGCATCCTAAAATATATTAGCAGCGGTTAATGTATGTGATCTATTTGGCTGCTATTAACTTTGGTATCCAGGGAATGTTCAACATGTTATCTTAGCAGTTTGCACTCTTAAAATGTGATTTATCTTTATCCATTTAGAGCAGAGTTCCTGCTGTTCACTTTATAGTTTTGTTTTACATAGTATTGGTAAGATATGGCATTAATTTGCTTTTATGTATTCTATTCATTGTAAGTATGCAGATATTCTCAACAGTGGGTTGCCATATATATTCTGGAAAATAGTGTATGTGATATCATTAAAAGCAGGGTAAAATTTAGGTGTGTTATAAAGCAGCATATGAATATGCATGTTGGAAGGAGATGTGACAGTGTTTGTATTTTAAAGTGTTCCTGTTACTTTTAAATTAAAGAGAATATATCTGAACCACAATATCTATCCATATACAAACTGATCTTTTTCTGTTCATTCTAGCCCAATGCTTGGCATTCTTGAGAATGTTTGACCATCAGTGTGAAATCAAAGATTGAAAATATGCATCTAATTAGTAGTATATTTGTACTACAAACATAAATGAATTTATGGAATGTAGAATATCCCACTTTGCTAAATTTAAGTTACTGCTCAAGTACACAATTTGCATCTTTACTGCAATAAACTCTAAGTTAGTAACTATGAAAAGCCTTTAATATACAGCAATTGGTATAAATGTAGGTCCTGTTTAAAACTCACATAAACAGGATTTAATCCATTAGTTAGGCTAAGTATGCTTTTATATACAAAGCTCCATATATAATATGGCCTAAATATCACTACTGTTTTATCTAGATCTTACTGGCAGATGTTTATTAATGTCATTCCCTCCCAAATTTTTGCCAGCCATTAAAGCATAACGGCTGCCTTCTATATTGTATTTGTGAATATCACCTAAGTGTTTTTTATAATGGTCTGGGATAACTCCTTCACTATAGCTTTTTAGATAAAGAGCAGGAGTTGGATTATGGTTTTGTTCATGCCAGTATCAGGAAACAAGTTAGTGAAGCCAAAGCAGTGTAAACCCAGTGTGAAAAGAAGATTAGGTCTCATCTCTTTAAACTGATACCATATATTCCAATTATCATCTCTACTATTTTTTCATTCTGTCTGTATGTTCTGTATGCTCTCAGACTTTCTGGGTGCATCTACATGAGACCTTTATTGCAACACTGGTTAATTAGCTCCACAGTAAAACAATGCTGTCTACATGGGTAGCTCTATTCTGTCACAGTAGACTAGTCTATGCTGCTGCAGGGTCCTCTGGCTAAACACAAGTACTATCCTGTGGTGAGGTTGTTTTGTGCACCTCAGCACATGTGTAGATAGTGATGGGGCTGGCTGCAGTATGAGGATGCTTCAGTGTTGGGCTACCAGTAAGCCAGCCCTGTGCTGAAACACCCTTGTGCCCCATCCAGCCCTTCTGCAGCATGTGGAGCCCAGTCAGAGCATCCAAGCCTGGCAAGTGACCCGAGGTTCCGTGTGTTATGGAGCAGCTGGCAGAAACATGAGCAGCCCCCATGCTAAAGTAACCCTGTGCCTCAACCAGCCCCTCTGCTGCACAGCTCCTCTGGAGCCTGGTTGGTGCAACCCTGGGCTGACAGACTGATGTCCCAGTCTCCTGCCAGCTCACTCTGCTCTGACCAGGCTTCATGTGCTGTGCATGAATAAACTCTGGAGCACTAAGCACATGTAGATGCACCCTCCTTTTGCTTTTCTCATTAGTAGGAATCTTCCTAATTTATGGGGGATGTGCCCCAATTTCATGGGTAGAAAGCAGGCCTGGGCAGACATTTCATGGGCAGAGCATGGTGGGCTCCCCATGCCTCTGATTATCCAAGGGGTCCTGTTGGCCCTGCCCCTCACTGCTGATTGACTATGAGGGTTGTTCATCATGCAGTCCTGCTCCTTGCTGCTAATTGTCAAAGAGGGGCAGGGCCACATGACAGGCAACTCTCACAATCAGTGGTAAGAGGTGGAAGCCATCTTACTGGAAGCCCTTACTGGACTCCCTCCCGCATTCCCTGCCCAATGAGCTGCTGCAGCACTCCATAAGGTGTTTTTTTCCTCCCCTGTGCTTTTCATGGATTCAGCAGATTTTTCAGGCATTAACCAGATTTTGTGGGCAATGCCAGATTTTGCAGAATCTGCGAGATCATGAATACTGTAGGTCTCTACTCATTAGACTAAGTTAGGTGACCAACCATGAGTTGTACCACTAGAAATAATAGCATTGCTTGTATACTTAGAGGATATACTAGGACTGTGCAGACTGAGGCCAGAGTCTCAATGACCATCAGACTCATGCTGCTACTTTAATCACTAATTTATAGGAAGAAGCTGTCAGGTAGAAGTGTTTTAATAAGATAACATTAATTTACAGAGTTGATTTAAATTAGTGATGTTGATGTGTATATTCAGAGGTGCCTTATTTGCATTATTCTAATTTATTTATTTTTCCTCTGCAAGGTTATTTGATATTGTCATGTATTGATGTTGTGATTAAAAACATCGATGCAACTGTGCTTTACATTGCCAATTATTCAGCCTGTTAATATGTGTAAAGTTCATTGCAGTACTAACTGCAACCTTAATAAAATACAGTTATGTACTGATTGATTGAAATCTGCTAGTTAATTGCTGGAGAGGAAAACAGTGGATACAATCATACATCTTTTGCCCAAGCAGGATAATAGGCTGAGTGCTCCTCTGAAGAAAAATGTGTAAAAGGAAAGCACAGGAGGTCTGGTGTGGAAAATCAGATCAAGAGGTAGTAAGTTGTCTGGTTTATGCTGTATTGTCTACTCGACTACTGCTACAACCCTACCTCAGGGCTATGACATTTTATATTAACTGAGCCAGTAGGATAAAGCTTAATAAAGTGGTGAATTGGATAAGAACCTATCATTTTTGCCTCTTTCAGACCACCTGCTTATGTGTGTCTACGTATATGTTTAAGCTTAACTGAGATCTAATTAAATGGAAAATGTTATCACATGCTACCACATTGTTCTTCCTTGGCTCTGTATTGAAGATGATAAGACCACAAAAAAGATATTTATTTCTACTGGTAAAAATGTTTCTGGGAGATTGTTTAGCCTGAAGCCACCCCCTTCTGTACCTTTCCAAGATGAGTGATTCTGGTCTGGGGAAGGTGTGGAAAACAGTTCCTGCTCCACTCCTTGTGGTCCTTCCTGCATAGTGAAACAGCAAAGACTGGTGTGTAGGGAATGGGTGGGGAATCAAATCTTCCACTCAAGTGGGGGGAGTACTGGGATATGGACCCCAGCCCACTTCTCACTCCAGGGACTCCAGACAGAGGAGAGGGCAGGGAGTAGTGGGCAGACAGTCTACAGGAGAGATTACAGTTGTGCCCCCTGAGGCTTTTTCATAGTGGGGTGATCCCCATCTTTGGAAGGCACAGGGGCCTTTTCCTGTGGCTCCACTCCTCCTGGTTTCTGGAAGGAATTAAGTCATAGGAAATGTGCAGACTGTTCATTCTCCCAGGAGAGACCGTCCCAGGAATGGTTTCTATTACCAGGAGAGCAGTGGTTCTCCAAGTAGAAATGGAATGCCTGTACAGGGTTTAATCCAAATCAAAATAGTTGTCATGATGCACACAATCTTCCTTACCCCTCCCTCATGAGATGATGCAAGCTTAACTCCTAAAACAGGACAAAATCCCCAATCAACCAATAGGAAAAGAACTGTGGAAACAAAAGTTTTATGAGCAGAAGTTTACATACGGGTGGATAAGCTGGACATCAGAATGCCATTCTTTGATCAGCCCATGCTGCTGTGGCTGCCACTAGCATCCAGGGGACCTTTCCTGCAGTGGCAGTAGCCTGACCTGCACAGCAGGTGTAGCAGCAACAGGGGCCGGAGTACAGTGAGCCCAAGTAGGACTGTCCTATTCCTTGCTGTCTGTGACTTGGCACAATGTTTCCTTCCACACCCTGCTCTGCCTATGTCACTGTAATAGTTAGCTATGGATCTGTTTATGTGAGTCTATTACTTAGACTAAAGGCCAGATACAAAAACCCAATCTAAACTCAGTAGACACCTAGAATTATTCTGTGTGTGTCTGGTACAGGCGCGCTTGTCTGCCGGCATGTGAGTTACTGCTGAGTTCACGCACGAGGGTGCGCGGGAGGGCTGAGGCCCTGCCTGTGAGTCCCCTAGGGTAGACAGTCCCAGCCGTAGCCAGCCTACCAGAGGCATGACACGGATAGGCACGCACCGCACCCCTCGGGTCCCCTCGGGTTCTGCGCCCCCCCCCAGCACCTCAGAGACGGCCACCCAGATGGAGCCCATGGTTCCAGGCTTCATGCAGACAGCGCCTCTGGCTCTCAGCTGTGGGAGCTGCCTGTCCCTTTTTCAGGCTCTGGGGCTTGGGAGCATGGCCATCTCCCCTGGTGGGGTCTGCTCCCTTTTGGGGTCTCTGGTGCGCCAGCTGGAGGAGTTCCAGGCCACAGTCCAGAGACTGTGTGCAATCAGGGACTGCAAGCAGGAGATAGATTCCTACTGCCAGGCCCTTCTCCCCCTGGAGGCAGAGGGTAGAACACGGTCTCCCTCCAGGACAAAGGAGGACTCCGGAACCTCCCACTCTGTCCAGTCAGGGGCATGGGCCAAGGTGGTCAAGGGCCCTAAGGCCTGCCGTACCAAGGCCCCTGCCATGACAGAGCTTAGCAACAGGTACGCACCTCTTGCTGCTCCAGCAGAGCCTGCTGAATTGCCAGCTCCAGCAGGCACCACAGGCTTAACCGCAGCTACCACCCCCGCTCTCCCCAAGACAAAACGTAAGGTGTTTGTTGTGGAAGACTCCATCCTGAGGGGGACTGAGGGGGTAATCTGCCACCCCAACCCCTTAGCCCAGGAAGTCTGCTGCTTCCCAGAGGCCCGCATCCAGGACATTGCAGAGAGGATACCTAAGCTCCTCCAGCCCACAGAACACTATCCCAGGCTCCTTATTCATGTGGGCACCAATGACACGGCTTGGAGCACTCCCAGCCGGGTCATGAGGTGCTACAGGGGTTTGAAAGCGGGGCTAAACGGTCTGGGGACACAGGTGGTGTTCTCATTGATCCTCCCAGTCTCGGGGTATGGGCTGAGGAGGGAGAGGAGGATCCACGTAGTTAACCAAAGACTGTGGCACTGGTGTCATAGGGAAGGCTTTGGCTTCCATAACCACAGCCTGCTCTTTGGTGAGAGAGTCAGCAAGCTGCTGGGAAGAGATGGCCTCCACCTCTCTCTCCTGGGGAGGAGGCTCTTCTCAGCCAGACTGGCTGACCTGTTCCACCAGGCTTTAAACTAAGCCCGCTGGGGGAC
>NW_017729030.1:19463377-19464243 GCF_001723915.1 Gavialis gangeticus
GAAGGCTTTGGCTTCCATGACCACAGTCCGTTCTTTGGTAAGAGAGGCAGTGAGCTGCTGGGAAAGGACAGCCTCCACCTCTCTCCGCTGGGATGGAGGCTCTTCTCAGCCAGACTGGCTGACCTGTTCCACCAGGCTTTAAACTAAGCCCGCTGGGGGACAGGGGGGACTACCACCACTGCTGGCCCGCTGAGCAACCCTTGCTAAGCCAGCAGGTCAAGGCCCTTAAGGGAGCCCACCCCTGCCCCAGCTCTGGTAAAATCCATGGGCAAGGCAAGAGCCCCCAAGGGTATACTTGCCTGCCTGTACACAAATGCCAGGAGCTTGGGGAATAAGCAGGAGGAACTTGTCCTCCTGATTAATGCAAATAATTATGATGTAGGGATAACGGAGACCAGGTGGGACTCCACCCATGACTGGACCATGGGTATAGGTGGCTATACCCTTTACAGGAGGGATTGTGTAGATAAAAGGGGCGGGGGTGTAGCTCTCTCTGTTAAGGAAAGCTACACATCGCTGCAAGCTGATATTGGTGACCAGGATGGACGGCTGGAGACCCTCTGAGTTAAAATATGTGGGGAAACTGGCACAGGGGACACAACGGTGGGAGTCTACTACAGACCTCCCACCCAAAGTCCTGAGCTTGACCAGAAGTTCGCCCGGGAACTGACTGAGGCCGCATGCTCCTGGACCATGGTTGTCATGGGTGACTTCAGTTACCCAGACATCTTGTGGGAGGATCACTCAGCAAAATCCGAGCAGTCAAAAATCTTCCTCTTGTGTGTGGATGACCTCTACCTGAATCAAGAAGTCTATACGGCCGAGAGGTAAAGCGCTGCTCAACCTGGTACTGGCTACAGGGGATG
>NW_017729030.1:19464254-19465181 GCF_001723915.1 Gavialis gangeticus
GAACCGAACCCGCAATATCTCCGAGGTATGCCTGTATATTATTAGACAGTGCTATAATAAATGTGAAACCAAACAAAACTGCATCAAATAAATGGATGACCAACCAAGTATCTGCTTCTTCTAGAGCAGCAAACAGAAGATTGCATACCTGAATTCCATCATCTGTAATCATTATGGCCTCCCTTCTTTCTCCTTCTCCTGTCTTAGTTCCACTTAACCCTGTAGTACTTATGCTACTTTCTCTTCCTTTTTCACTGAAATATTGTTTGGCCAACAGTTGTAATAACTCTTTGTTTGCTGAAGAAGGCCTAAACTTCTCCATCAGGACAGGTAAAGGAGTGTCAGGATCCAGTTTTATAGCCTCTATGGCTAGGAACAGACATTATACATAGACTGGTTTAAGTGATCAGAAACTGGTTTAAACCTGTAAACAGAACTGATGTTCAGTGCATATAAACCAGTTTGAGAATGGCTGAAACCAATTTGAGATAAACCTGGTTAAATGTGGTATCAGACTTAACTGATTTGGTTCAAACCAGTTTATGCAATGTCTGTCCCAGACCCCTTGCTGGTTTAAGATAAACCAGACTTCTCCAGCATCCTGGCATGCTCTCTGGGCTGTGTGGGGCTTTCTGCTCCACAGCAGGGCTGGTCCCTCCCATCTGCTCCCTAGCTGCACCTCCAGAGACTACCAGCTGCACCCCCACTCCCCTCACCACTCCCTGCTAAGCTGGAATTCCTCCCTCCCCTCTGCCTTGCTGAGGAGGTGTCTGTATATTAGCTAGCAGACCACATGCTGGCTACAGTCCGTGCTGAATCAACAGGCAGAATTAACAGGCAGAATCAACAAGTAGTTGGTAATGTCCCTCTGTTGTTTTCTTAATTGGGAGATAAACACTGTTATTAATTTCCTGCTCAGCTAATCAC
>NW_017729030.1:19470181-19476857 GCF_001723915.1 Gavialis gangeticus
TCCTTGGAAGAGCTGTTTAAGAAGAGCTCCATTACTTAATGGAGAGAGGCTTTGTTTTCTTAATGGGTTGATAAATAGTTAGTTAGGGGTGATAAACATTCCCTCCTGGGCAGCTTGGTGGGGGCGGGGAATAATCAGAGGGTCCTGCTGGGGCCTGGCCATGGCCCCTCTGCTCAGCCCTGTGGGACCCAAGGGTGGGCTGCTCTAGCACCCCCTGGCATCTAGCCTGAGCCACTGCAGGCATGTGCCTGCATTTCTGGGATGTCTGTCTGGTTACAAAACTGATTTAACCTAGCCAAGTTAGACTAATCTGAAAAGGTTGATTCAAATTCAGACTCTGGCTTTTTGAATGTCTGTCCCTAGTCTGTCCCTCATAATATCTTTCTCCTCTCTTGTTCACCTTCTTTCAATGACTTCTTCACATAACTTTCAAGCATGATATCTACCCTCTGAAGCAGTTGGACTTGGATAGCTTTCCTCCCTACATTATTAAAAAGTTACTGAAACGTTTTGATTTTTTTGCTTCAGACTTCGTATATTTGAGACAAAGTTTACAACTAACAGTTTTTTTTTCTTTTTTGCTGTTCTGATGAAAATTCTAATCAGATGCTTGCAGTTTCTTCTCAAGCTCCCCTAAAAGGGCTGACTTGGTTGATTTAATAAGAAAGCCAAAATCATCAAATAGCCTGTTAGATGGCGGTAGATTGTACTTCAGTACGTTCTTAACAAACTCTCCTCGATCCTTTGCTATGTGTAGGATTTTCTCAGCTGCAGAGTAGGATTTCTTTTCTGATGCTGCAGTTGCTTTATGTTTTTCTACCTGTTTTATCTCTGTCAGAAACAAATCCTGGACATTTTACCTTCTTAATGATATCTGAAATCTGCTTTATTTTCTTAATGAAACGTTCATCTCTAAACCTACATATAAGCCTCCTTTGCATGTTCTCTGAAAGCAAGCAGTCTTTCAGCTACTTCTCTTGGGACACATTGTTTGCTTATGAAATTATGAAGTTGCATCTAGTGGGATGTTATATATGGGTTCCCTCTACCCTCCATGAAGTGGAACACACAGGAAACACGTGATGTAATATTTGAGGCCAAACTCCCAGGCTACTTATGGTGAATGGATGTCTCATGAATAGTTGTCAGTCCCTGTTAATTCTCAGAATGTGTTGCTGATTGTGAGCCTTTCATGATAAACAAGTTCCCATTCATTAATATATTTTTAACATATTTTTGTTGCCCCGTCTGTCCAAGACCTCTACCAGGACTTTTGTGAGTACTCTGAATAGTTTGTTCCAGATTCATACCAGGAGAAACTGCACAGAATGACCTGTTTTGTTGTCAGACAACAAAATGGCCATCTACATTTTTTTGGTACACATCTGCATCTTGTGCCTGGAGATCTCTCATATTTTCAAGGTGCCAAAATGCATAGTGAAAGTAATTAATGTTGTCAGATTCTCTAAAAATAGGAAGGAGGTCCTGTACAGCTTGAAAATGTGATTCCCAATCACCTTCTTTATCAGCAGCTACCAGATTTTTGAGCATCTGAACTAGCTTAATGAAGCCATCCCAATACATGCACATTTCAGATTTCATCTGACAGGAAGCACTGAAAGCCTTGTAATCTTCATAGAGATCATTAATCAGCAGTGAAAGTTTTCAAAGGTGTCCTGAGATGTTTTTGTATCCTTATGTATGAGAGATGTCTTCAGTTTTTGTGTATTTTCAAGTACTGTGGAATATTTGTCAGAGGGAGTGATTTTCCAGAAGGCATCCCATTTCAGTTTTTGTATGAGTTCTTACAAGAGGAGAAATCCCTTGATTAACCTCACATAGTGACTACCTCTCATAACTGATTCTCTACAGCTTTAACACCGAATCCACTACATTCCATCAAAGCATCCTGAGAACGACTCTGATGCAGGTACTTCCCAATAATGGGCATGACAACCTTTGTGCAATGAAAATTTCCCATCATTGGAAGAATGCCTATAAACTCTGATGGGTTACACAGTATTATATCTGCAAATATATAGAATACTTGCTTATTACAAAATACAGGTAGAGATGTCTGATTCAATGGAGAGTGAACACTTCAAATGTTTTTAAGGGCTGTATATAATGTTGCATAATCTGTAACAGGCTGTGGAATTACTGGCAAGAAACCAATATGCATCAGTGGCATTTTTGCTCTTAAAAATAAAGCATGACATCCAGCCCAAGTAAGAATGGGTGTGGCTGATGATCTTTCACCTGGAATCCTGTTCTTCACCAAGAAGAGAACAAACTCTGATTTTGATTGTAGTTCAACTTTGTGTTTTTAGCCCAGGTGTACCCAGGGTATGTACTCCCCTTTATGATGGAAGGAGATTGGCAGCAGACAGAGGTGCCATAGGAGAGAACTGCAAGTTAAGTGCAGTCTCCCCACTCCCTATACAGCCAGGCAAGGACAATATTAAACTATATACAAAGTTATTAATATTTACGTAAATGGGTTAAAATAGGCATAAATATAAACATAAGAAAAAATATATATATGGATAACTGTATAACTGTATCAGTATAACTATATATATATATATTTAATAAGATATATATATCTTCTGGGGTCCCTTGCTGTCACATACCTGAGTTCACATTTCACTTACCTGAAACCCCAATGGTGATGACCCATTGTAGGGAATAAGGTGTATATATATATATATATACACACACACCACTTATGGTCCAGTGGGTGGGTCAGGATCCCACAGGGTTCAGTCCTTGGACCTGTACTCTTCAATATCTTCATCAGTGAGTCGGATGTAGGTGTGAAGTGAACCCTGTCCAAGTTTGTGGATGATATTAAATTGTGGGGTGAAGTGCACACTCTGGAGGGTAGGGAATAATTGCAGGCAGACCTGGACAGGTTAGAAAAGTGGGCAGTACACAATAGGATGCAGTACAACAAGGACAAGTGCAGAATGTTGAACCTAGGGTGCAAAAATATCCAGCACATCTACTGGCTGGAAAATGACCCTTCAAGCAGCACAGAAGCAGAAAGGGATCTTGGAGTCACAGTGGACTCTAAGATAAACATGAGTCGTCAGTGTGACAAAATCATCAGCAAAGCTAACTGCACTTTATTATACATCAGCAGATGCATGACAAATAGATCCAAGGAGGTGATACTTCCCCTCCTAACTGTGGCATTAGTCAGACTGCAGTTGGAGTACTGCGCCCAGTTTTGGGTGCCGTACTTCAAAAAGGAGGTTGGTAGACTTGAGAGGGTCCAGAGGAAGGCCACTTGTATGGGTAGGGGCTTACAGAACAAGCCCTATGAAGAGAGAGTGAGGGACCTGGACCTCTTCAGCCTCCACAAGAGAAGCAGATCTTGATCTTGAGGCCACCTACAAATTCATTAGGGGGACGCAGAGCAAGGGATCAGAGATGGTCTGTTCACCAGGGTGTCTCTTGGGGTAACAAGGAAACAATGGTCGTAAACTAACAGAGAGCAGATTTAGGCTAGATATCAGGAAAAACTTCTTCACGATAAGGGTGGCCAAAATTTGGAATGGGCTTCCAAGGGAGGTGGTGCTCTCCCCTACCTTGGGGTTCTTTAAGAGAAGGCTGGATAAGCATCTGGCTGGGGTCATCTGACCCCGGCACTCTTTCCTGCATAGGCAGGGGGTTGGACTCGATGATCTGTTCAGGTTCGTTCCAACCCTAGCATCTATGACTTTATGAATCTATGAAAGATCCTGGCCATGTGCCAGGAGTGATGGACCCAAGCCACCTTGAACCACTCCGAGGGTCTTGGTCCCCACTTGGGACACACTTTGCAGTGCTGTCTGCACCGGGCCCTGGCCGCGTGCCAGGGGTCAAAAGCCTAAGCTGCCTCATGCAGCTCCCAGGGCCTGGGCTCCATGCACTAACCCATGCACCGGGCTCCTGACTGGTTGCCAGGGATTGCAGACCCAAGATGCCTTGAGCAGCTCCCAGGGTCTGGGCTCTGCACACTAGACCATGCACTATCTGGGGCCAGCACTGATTGCTGAGTCTTTCTGGTGAAGGAAGTCTTCACGGCTTCTTCGGGGCAACTGGAAATGTCCACTGGGCAGCTCTCCCCAGCTCTTCTTTATTCTCTCCAGAGGCTGTGCCCCCAAAGTCTGTCAGACCTGAAAAATGCAATTTACAATCAGGTCCAGACTCTCAGGCAGACTCCTCCCTGTCCCTTCCTGATGGGTGAAAATGCTCCACCAATCGTGTTGCAACTTTTTAATCTATTGTCTGATTGATGGAAATGCTCCACCAATCACACTGGAGATTTCTCAAGCCTGACCTGCTGGGCTCTGTTGGTGAGTATGCCACATGTTCAAAGTTTATAAGGGAGTTACTAGCCCAGAAATCTGCAAGTAGGCAAGGTTTAATAGGTACTCATTCATAATCTTGGATTTTCTGGCACTGCAACTCACTCATTAAATGGGCTCCATTTCTAGCCACATTAGTTTCAGAAATGGTTGGCTTTATTGGAACTTCACTAGGGCCAGGCCTCACCTGAGACAGAATGCTCACTGTGTCATCAGAACTGTTCATGCCACTGATTGTTCAACGGTCTTCATGGTCAAAATTATCTATAGCACTGAGTGTAAAGTTTTCTTTTCTGAAATGAGAAGGTAAATGAGTTTTCCCCAACAGCACCGCCGTGAACAGTGTATGCTGCCAGTTTTCTTCTGAAATGCTGTATTTCATTGTAGCTGGTAGACACTAATGACTTGTTCATGGCTGTAATCAATTCTTTGATTTTGTATTTATCATTATTGCATGGCCTATCATGATCTGGAGTGGGGTTTTATTTCAGTCATTATGAACTAAGTAATATAGGAACTGAAACAATACTCTAGCATTTAGGGTTGATTTGCTTTGATATGAAAGTCTTTTTTTAGATGTCCCCTTCTCTCAATCTTTTCTGTCACTTTTGCCACTGCTATTCTCTGACACATCTTCTAACTGATCATTCTGGTGTTCCTCAGACATCATATTGGATATTAACACTCCCTTACTTACAGTTAGTAATCCTGAGAAAAATGTGACAAGTTCATTTGACAGTTTTGTTGTTGATCATGCTGACCTCAGTTTTTCAGAATCACAGAACCTATCTTCTAGTCCAAAATCTACTTTCTTAAGAAATTCCTGTATGTCCTTCGCTGCTGTTTTAATGGTATCTACTTTTCTGTTGTGCTTAACGATTTCATCTGGTGTTAGATCAGCAGAAAGCACCATTATAGGCTCATTTTTACATTTCAGTACAAATAAGTGAAATGTATCCCATCTCCATACCACTTTTGTAAATGCATCTTCACTTCATTATTCCCTATGTCACCACCCAACAACTTATTTTATCTTACTTCAGAACATTTGAAACCATAACCATCTTTCAACAGAAGCCCCACAATTTCATTTGCTTTCTCAAAAGCTGTATCCTTAAGAGAGGACATTTTCTGGGTAATACATCACTTAAGAGTGGTGTCGTCTTTCTTCAGGTATATTTCCAGGCATACTTTGTGATAAAGTACATCTGGTCCAAACACTTGAGAGTCTTATTCCAGGTCTGCAACTCAAGAGAAAACATCATCCTGGAGATGAAGAGCAGCTGCCAAAAATGTGGAACCGCTTTGTGTTTGTTATGGCTTTTCTGGCCACATATAACAGAAAGAAGATTTGCTGATGATTCTTATGAAGATGGAAGTGTTTTGGCTGGGTGAAAGAGTGGGTTCTTCATTGGGTCTCCTCTTCAGAAGAAAAGCTACTGGTAGGTTGATGGTCACCTTCTTCTGAGAACAAGGTGGCCTTCTCTAGACTTTTTTCAATCTATATTACTTATAACACTGATTTACATGGTACACATATTCAGTATTGGTCAAAACTTGTCTCAGTTTTCTTATGACAATATTGTTTCTAATCTCTGCTGCTTCCATGATTTATTTTCTTCCATTTGAAGTTGTAGTTTTTTTTTGGTGATCATTTTCATATTGACAGATCACTTCCTGAAATCAACACGACATCCTTGGCGTGACTTTCCAGGTATTGCAACTTTCTCCCCACATGATTTACCATGGTCTCACTGTATTTCAATCAGACTTCAATCTGAAAAACAGAAGACAAAAACAGTTACTTGTGAGTTTGGCTGTAAACATAACGACTCAACAAAAAAACATTAAATGCTTTAAACTGTAGTTAATACAATAATAGTAACTGGTGATTAAATAATACACAGTAAATAAAAAAGTACAAAAAATTGAGCAGTTCAGTAACTTTTATTTATGAATTAAAATAAGACAGTAGCAAACTCATATATGACAAGCTCAATATTTATTTTGGTAGAGCAGTATACGGTACCAATTATTTTCAGTTACATGGAGCGTAGTAATCTGCTTTGTTTTGTCACTATGATATTGGAAACATCTTTATTGGATTCTTTGACCATGAAAACGTTGGGTTAGACACCAAGATGACCTTTGTATCATACTTAGAAGAGTTATGTTTCTGGGATCTCTGTAATTCTATCAATGTGCTGCTTGTGTCACTTCTGTTTCTATACAGAGCTCTATTTCTCCCTTCTGCAGGTCCTTACTCCCAATGGAGCCTACATTGCAGGGCTTAGCTTCAGTAGGGCTGGGTTCCTCCAGCC
>NW_017729030.1:19481857-19488198 GCF_001723915.1 Gavialis gangeticus
TAAAACATGACCCAACTCAGGGGTGCAAATGATAGTGGTTTTATTGAACAGGGGAGATGGTGACACAATGCCAAATCGGTTCCCTTGTGCGCATGTACACACACACACACGCGCACACACACACACACACACACACACACACACACACACACACACACACACGAGCAGGCTGGGTGAATCAGCAATCAGCACTTTCATTTCTGACACTTTTATGTACCACAACCCAGCACAGAACTTATTTCAGCAGGACAATAATAAAATTCAGTCAGACACACATAAGTTAACAAGACACATCTGAGGAGGCTGGGTCTCATCAGCACTTTCAGCTGATACACTTATGTGCCTCAAACTCAGCATGTCCCAATCTTTTGTCACAAGTGTCCTTGTAGTAACTCCCTTGATGAGTAGACCCCACAAGATCTTTGGGCTTTACAGGGATCTTTTGCTTAGGTAAAAGAAGTGTTGCTGTAGAGCAAGGGGGAAGGTGGAGAAGGAAGAGTAAATGAGGTTCAGAGAGAGTAGAGCAACCAGCTTGGCCATAAAAGTTATTTTATTGCCAGGTATATGAAACTTATGATGATAATAGTAGTAATAGCCATACAAGGAAAAACAAACAAACAGTAACAACATTACATGTGTTCAGTTGGGTATTTGGGGATATCTAGCTCAGGTTTGATCAATGAAAGTCAGGTTTAGAAAGTTATGCCTGCAGTGAGAAAGAAGGAGAGAGAAAGATTAAATCAAATCTTAGGTTTAGGAAGTGGGCTTTAACAAAAGGGATAGAGAGAGAGAGAGAGTTGGGATCTCAGCACTCCAAAGTTCCCAGGTGTTTGTTGACAGGCTGAGCCCCGACCACAACCAGTGAAGGTATTCCAGGAAGAAAAGGAGAAGGTATTGTCAAAATGGAACTAGTGCAGCTTTTAGGATCCAAGCACCAGGACTAAGATTTGAGCTTGGGTGGGGGTTCTTATAGGGAAACAACAATGGTTCAAAGGAGAACAATGGATTTATTTATGCTGGACAATAGGAACCAATCACTCCTGGCTCTAGGAGGTTACTCAGAGGGAGCTCATAATGCAATCAGGCAGAGACAGTATTTTTGGGTGCTGATAAAGGAATTGTCACTAGAATTGGTCTGATAAATGCTGAGCAGGATATGTACAGGTGTGGCTTAATTAACGTCTGGAGCAGAGATACCCCCATCATGCAGCACTTCCCTGCTTCTCTGGTCCCAGGGTTCAGTGTGGTCCTTGCCTTGGAACTCTGTTCTCCACTCTTGATGCTAATGAAGGTGCCTTCTTTTTCCCATCTCTGATGTAAATAAGACTGGGGGAAGTTGCAACCCTGTCCCATCTTCAATGTAGAGGAGACTGAGGGAAGTTGCTGTGAACTTGTTACCCTTATCGGGAGGGGGTTTAGGTGTGTCTCTCACTGTATCTTCCTTTCCTTTTGTAAGCTCTTCTTCTTATCAGTTCTGGTTCAGGCAGAGGTGTGTGTGTGGGGGGGGGGACTGGAGTCCTTCCCGAGTCAGACAGGCTGCGTACTGTGCCAGGGTTCCCCAGGAATACAAAGGTAACAGGTAACACACCCTCCCACATTCTGTGCTCTGAAGAGTGAAGTCTACCCAGGTTTTTTTAAAAGCCTTTCACAAGTGTTTTCTTAAGTACAGGTAATTACCTTATTTTTTACTTTTCTATTGGGGTCTATGCCAGGGACAACACTATGGGACCAACCCTGTGCTCCCTGCCAACCCCAAGGCTAGCACCCAGAGGGAGTCTGGAGCTCCTGTTGGCTGCTGCAGGGGGTGCAGAGCAGAATGGGGGCAAATTTGCTGCCAAGAGGGAGCACATCGACACGTGGACTAAAAAAAATATTTCCATTACAGTGCCCTGCAAATAATAAATGCCAATTTTCTGTAAGCCATTATTTATTTTTACTAGGATGGTGTCATTGCATGGCATAATTTTCAGTAAAAATACAACTCCTAGGGGTAATCAAAGTTTTAATTTGTAGAAGTTAAGACCCAACTTAAGTATTTATTTTCATCAGGGTTATGCGGGTGGGGGGAGTGTTAATAGCTCCTACAATTGTAATATATTTTGTTTAATCTTCAACTAATATTAAGAACTAACATTAAATTCAGTGCTTTGTTGAATACTGTGTTCAAAATTTCAATATGGTGGTGTAGAATTATAGAATTTAGTGAAAAATGAAAGCAATTATTGATGTTCTTAGCTATTTCTGAGCACAATCTTAGTCAAATTTTGCCCTATTAAAAATGTATATTGATTTTATATGAACAAAATTCTAAAATATTTAAACCTTTTTAAAAATATCATAACATCTTAAAAACATCTTATAAGAAGGAGATGAAATTCAGGCTAGACTAAATTTTGTTACTTGAATCATTTTTTTCTAGAGAGTTGGCAAGTTAAGATACTCAAGTCATCATGGCAAATACACATACAGAGAAAAATCATTGCAAAATTGGCATTAACTAAAGCAAACAACAGTACATGAGAGTAAGCATTAGGTTTACATATACAAGCAGAAGCTGTTTGCAGCTTAGAGACTGGAGACCTATTGGTCAGGGCCTTCCTGTCTCAGGATAAGGTGAAGCCTGGGATCGTTCAGGTTGTCCCAAACACAGCAAACCCTTTTCTGCCCATAGTAGACCATATTGGCCTCCTCAGCCTACATGACGCTTCTCTGGGAGACAGCCTCTGGATAGTAGCATGATTGACTATTCCAGGAAAGGTCTGACCAACAAGGAAAAACACATTCAGTGTTTGTTAGGGGGTGATTTCTGTAGGCCTCACTGGAACACTGTTAATGCAAAACTGCTCACACAAAGGTTTTGCTAAAGCACTGGCCACAGTAGGCTTGACCAGCAAACCTGACCAATGCATGAACTTCTTACATAAACAAAACCGGGCATGGGGGCCATATGTGCCCCCCTGCCATAAGATGGGATGTGTAGATGACTGTACAAGGTGTAGGATAGTCCAATATAAAGGCAACTGGTGCCTCCTGAGTTGGGAGGGCACTTGTCCCCGCAGCAGCCAGTCAGTGACCAGCTACGGCAGATCACACCAACTGTTGGGGGGAGGGGTCCCTCTGCGGCTGATTGCACTGACCTGGATGTGTCACACCAACCAGAAAGTGCCAGTGGTGTGGCACTTCTGGGTCAGCAAGATCAATCATGGGGGAACCCCCCACAGGGATCATGGGGATAACTTTTGCTGGTGCCCCCATTCCCCAGCCAGTGCTCTCGGGGGGGCACCAGTGATCTCACCTGCCCTGCCTGCCCATCACCTAAGCGAGGAATGATGCTGTCAGGGGGTGTACCAGCACTCTCAGGGCATGCACGTGCACCCCCTACACACCACCACTGG
The DNA here is from genome assembly GCF_001723915.1 of Gavialis gangeticus. Classification (NCBI taxonomy): domain Eukaryota; kingdom Metazoa; phylum Chordata; order Crocodylia; family Gavialidae; genus Gavialis; species Gavialis gangeticus. Next base: position 19,485,253 of record NW_017729030.1, read on the forward strand.
TCCAATACCACGATGATACGGCTGGAACAGGAAAACCTAGATCAGGATGTGGAACAAACCCATGATACAGGACAGCTTAAGATATTCAAAATGCAGGTGGAATATAATACATTATTTAGTTTGACTACTGTATAAAAGGAGAATTAGAAGTGATGAGAATTTGTATTGGCCTAGGGGTGCCTACATGGTGCTGTGCCACTACCTTGTCATGGACATACATGCATTAACACCCTGTCTGTCAGGTCACAAGCACATTAGGGCCATGCTTTATAGACAATAAACCTATCCAGAGCTCTTGCCGCCAAGCCAAGCCTACAGTCATTCTTTAATGCAAGATGGATGCTGGGATCTCCTGGCCGAGACATTTTACCAGCACCACAGTTCATGAGACTTCAACACTGACAACACATCAGTAACATGCAGTGAGGACAGTAATAATGGGTTCTATCTCTCCTCTCTGTCTTCAGTGACTCTCTTATCATATCTTTCCCTAAGTGGGTAGAGAGTACATACAAGTGATTTTCAAAAACAAAGTCTGGATTTCTGAAGCAGACATAACCAGGATGTTTTCTACTTCTGTTCAAGTGAAAGATCTTGTTTTCCACACTTGAAGAGAACTAAGCCTTTTAAAATGCCTATGATTGTTTTCTTAGGCTGAAATCAGAAAAACAATTAAAATGTAATTTCACCTCTCAGTATGAGTTTTGAAACAGCTTGGGTGGGTCCTGTAATGACAGAGACAAAGGACCAGATTCCATTGCACCTATTAGGCATCTAAGTACACTTAGATGCCAAAGTATGGTTCTATTCCACCCTGTAGACATCCATTAATTCATCTACTTTTAGACTACTAAGTCATAGAAAAAGCAACTGGGACTGTTTTTTCAGGAATTCAAACAGGTTGCAATGGAACACTTGTCCATCTATGTGCTTAATATATGAAATAGAATAAGACTATGAGTAATTTATATAGGTTTTCTAAGCAAATTGTCTGAGGTCCAGTACTTGAAGGGGACATGCACCTATAGAAGGAATAGGCCCATGGACCTTATCACTTGACCACAAGTTACTGTAAAGTACCTTCTCTTTCTTCTCCTCTGTTCTTGGTATAAATCTTGCTCCAAAGTCATCCCCTTCAGGCAAAACTACTTGGCAAACTTTATCAATTGTGTTGGGATGCTTAAAATTATGAGTTTGAGTAAAGAATTCTCAAAAATTTGACCAGATCTAAATTCAACTGGCATAGATTTCCATGAACTTTTTTGTTTATAAATTGACACAAAGCCCCAAATAACAATAGTCAAAGAGTTTCTCAATATATAGTATGCCATAGTGAGTCTGAGTATCTCCCCTTCTTGTCTCACTCTCACTCCCCACAACACCCTGTGGTTCACAGACAGTGCCATCTTCATTTTCTAACAAAAAAATGTCATATTTTATTATTAAATAAATCCTGAGTTAAATTCCTATGTAAATTCAGCTAATTAAGATTTATCATAGTCTCAAATGCATTAATGTAATGTGTGGGGGGTTGCCTGCAGTTACAGTATTAAATTTGTTGCTCAGATATAATATTTGGATTAAATAAACTTTTTAAAAGTCATTTGTAAAGAAATATTCATTGCATATACAGAGTCTACTTATTCTGGTAATGGAGGAAATAGCAGAAAGGATTTGATATTGTTGAATCTCATTCTTATGTATTTTAATATTGAGTAGAATGTGGTCATGAACACCATAAACCCACATTTAGTAACTTCTTTAGTTTGTGACCTTAAATTTTATCCTTCTGAACTTGTTGGAAAGAATCTAATTTATCCGTAATCCAGTTCCCACAGATCTTTTACAAATGAAAATATAACATAGCCTTAGTTTTATGGGAAAAAAAGAACATTAACTATCTTTATGCTTCCATTTCTTTTCTTGTCCCCAAGAAAAATGCATGTGTATGTTTCAGTAAGAAATGCTTGCTGGTCTGATCATTTTCAAAATTGGGTAGCTCCAGTGACAGTTCATGTGCTTTTAAAGGTAAACATGTTTGCATAATTATTAGCAGGATTGAGACAATAGATTTTTATACAGCCTATCAAGTAAGTACATGTTTCCATAGAAGTTAGGCTTTATTAAGCAAAACATGCACATGGATTTAAAAAAATGCTGACCATCCAACCTTCCTTCTGAAGGTTCATCTGTACAAACACTTATGATTTGGACAATATTTCATTTTTGCTTTTAAAGAATAGTTGTCAAACTCTGATTTTAATTATGTATGCCCAATGACGTCACTGTTAATGTTGTATCCCATTCAAATAGGGAACCTTTCTTTCAGAAGGATGATTTATATTTCTAAAATGTTCAGTAACTTTTAAATTAGTATTTGAAAGGTTATAATTTGTCTGAAAGAAAACTCATACAAAATATTACCTTTTCTTTGATTTTTGAAAATATCAATCTTTCAGTTATTGATCATCTTGATCAATCAATGAAACTTTTGTTGTCAGAATTTTTTAAATGTGAATAACACCTGCCAAACTTTTTTTTTTTTGGCGGGGGGGATATACTCAGTATATAAAAATGTAGTCAATGGGTGCGTCCAGATGAGCTCAACCTTTTTCGAGACACTGCAAGATGCATGTGTGGGAATAAAAAAATGTTCTGGCAGCAAAATGCTGCTCCAGCTGTCACCCGGGCAGACACTGCTCAGCTCGAGTGGTCCTGAGCTGCCCAGCAGTGTGCGGCACTGTGTGATGCCCTGCTGAGCCAGCCACACCCACATGATGTGGCAGTGGCAATGCAGGTGCCAGTTGGCTGGGACTAATCCCCATTGCCCCTCACAGCTCCATACCATGTGGGAGGTGTCTTCCATGAAGCCCCAGTGGCCCCTACAGCCAGTGAATGCAGGGACACTGGGGCCAGGTGGGGCAGTAATCAGGGGCTGGGACCAGG
>NW_017729030.1:19488411-19501255 GCF_001723915.1 Gavialis gangeticus
GCGGGTGCTCCTGCACCCTGCAGGGGGAAGAAGACTCACCCCTCCTTAGCAGCCCCCCTACATGCCCCCCACACCCACAGTTCCCCCATAATCCACACACAAACCCCACACCCCCAAGCCACCCCCACAGACTCCTCACCCATATAACTAGCCCTGTGGGTCAGGAGAGAGGAGACTGGTGTGGGGGACAGGCTGTATGTTGAGAGTGAAGGGCAAGGCCAGGGTCAGGGCACTGGCACATCAGCAGTGCTCAGTGATGCACACACTGGTGAGCGAAGGGGCAGGCAGCTCTGATTTTCCTATGACAAAAAGCCAAAAGTTAATGCCAAACTGTATAGATGTTTTCAACTTTCTTTTATTATGATAGAGGCACTGGTAGATGTCCAAATTGCTTTAAATTGTAAATATATCAATAAAACATTGCCCAACTACTGATTTGATCCCTCCCTCCCTCTCTCCCTCTCTCTCTCTCTCTCTCTCTCTCTCTCTCTCTCCCCGTAGGTGTGTGTGTGTGTGTGTGTGTATGTGTGTATGCATATATGTATGTATGCATATGTGTGTGTGTATGTATGTCTAGTGGACCTTTGTTTTAATTGTAAGAAGAAAAGAGCTCTTTTGCAATCAGCAGCAGCCTGGGACAGGAAGGGGCACAGTCAACTTCCTCCTAGAGGCTCCTCCCCCAGAGACTCCTAAGAGTGAGTAGCCCTGAGCTACTTGCCAGGGCAGTGTTTTATACTGCTGGGACCAGCAAAGAGCAGGTTCTTATACTGCTGGGGCCAGTACAGATGCTGGCCCCAGCCTCTAGCTCCCCTTGGCTACAGATCTGGGAGGAGCCCGGCAGGGTTATTTTGCCCCAAGTGGTACAACTTGCAACATACCAAAGTGCATGTCTGGGCATATGTGCTGAGGCAAAAAGCCCTGGCTCAAATTTGCACCACTTCTATTTGAGCTGCTACAAGCACACATGCCTACATGTGCGGACATGCCACCTGTGTTTATTGGGTGTGGACCAAATTCTTGGGTGGTGAGGGTGAGGGACGCACCTCTCCATGGGACACCTCATTCACCAGACCTGCCTGAGGGAGCTGCCCAGGGCTACTGGCATGCCGAGGACATGGAATCCTGCACGTTGCCTGGCCTAGTGTGCTGGCATGGGTTACACCAGCATGTCTCTTGCTGCATCTCAAACAGCTTTGCAAGCTGGCAGTAGTGCTGGGCTTCAGTCTGCAGTGAGCTATAAGTAACTACTTAAGTTACTACATATTAATGTTTTTGAATGCATACTATCTTTAATTCGGCTGCGTACACATACAATATTGAAATCAGAAACAGAAAATCTGTCAGGAGGACATTCAGATCATGCAGATGATGTATACTAACAGGCAACCATGAAAGTAAAAAAAACAGAAAAGCTGTTGTCAAATATTATAAAAATGAAGAAAGTTCAATGCAATTCTGTCCAGAGACCACAAGTTACTCATCCATGCTTCAGCTTGTACTGAGCATCACTATTCAATATTAGACATATGTTGTTAGTTTGCCAGTACTGTGGTGCAAGATACTTTATTGGTGAGAAAACTGATGACCACTTCAAAGGATATTACCTACAGATGGAGCCTAGATATGGAAGTTTCTCTGATCTCCTTAAAGTACCAGAAAACTGCAGTTTAAGAGATGGAAATTTAATCGTGGGTCTATGGCAGTGACTTTTCAGAGGATGCTATCTGCCACAATTCAAGTTATGTGATATTTTGTCCCATAAATGAACACTGTGATGCTATAAATGAGGACATAATTGCCATAATTGCCAGAACTGGAGAAGAAAAAAGTATTACTTAAATATAGGTATTGTAGATAATTAATATGGTAACAATGAGCTTCTCAACAGATTGTCACCAAACAGTTTGCCTCCCCACAAGTTCATGCTTAAGGTGGAAAAGACTGATTCTTTTGTAAAATATAAATCTAAATAGATCTTAATCAACAACAGAAAACCTTGTAAAATACTTCATGACAGTGCTATAGACTATGGGGCAGTGGCAGTGCAGGTGCCAGCTGGCTAGGGCCAGTCCCCACTGCCCCCCACTGCCCCATGCTGTGCAGGGGGGGCTCTGCCATGAGGCCCCAGTGACCCCGACAGCAGCTGCTACTATCAGTGAGTTTGGGGTTTAAAAAAAAATATTGCCGAGATGCTAGGGCTGGGCAGGACAGCCATTGTGGGGGCTCGGGGACCAGGTGGGGGACGGGGCCTGCGGGGGTTGCCCCAAGGCCCCCTTCCCACTCCTACATCCCCCTTCGCACCCCCTGCTTACTGGCCAGGAGGCGCCAGTGACCTGAATGGCTGCGGCTACTGCCAGTGAGCGTGGGGCTTTTGTTTGTTTATTTATTTATTTATTTATATTGCCAGGATGCTGGGGACAGGTAAGGTAGTGATGGGGGGTTCAGGGCACAGGCGAGGGATGGTGCCAGTGGGCAGGTGGGGGATGGGGCCAGGTGGGGCAGTGATCAGGGGGCTTGGGGAGTGGGTCAGGGATGGGCCTGGCAGGGGTCCCCCCATGGTCCCTTCCTCCCTCCTCCAGCCCCACTACTACTTATCAGCACAAAGGCCAGGTCTAGATCCTTGTGGCTGGCACGCTGCCTGCCCTACACGGGCAGGCAGAGTGCTTCACCATCATTGCAAGGACCAACCATAGAGATGCTACCAGAGTGTCTTCGTGGAAGACCTAAACCTCTGGTTGCTTCTGGACTGGTCCATGGTCCTGGACCATGCCTTACCATGATTTTTTCCTCCAGAGTATTTTTTGACCCCTGGATATCCAGGTGCCTAATTTTGACCCCTTGTTGCAAATTTGCAGTGCAGGGAACATTTTTTTGTTCCTGCACATGCCTCTTGCAGCATCTCAAAGGGGTTTGAGATGCTGCAAGAGGCACGTGTGCTTATCTGGATGTGCCCAATATGTACAAATCCAGTATAGTCATATAAATTAGTTCCATATTCATAAAATATAGGATTGGGCTTAAATTTGTCTGAGAGAAAATGAAAATAAAGTGCTTTTAGAAAATGGGCCTTTAAAAGATCTGCAAGGTAATATTATACTTTAATGATAAGACCATAGCAGATTCAGGAAAGGGTGTTCTTTTAAAAACTTCTAAAGAACAATGTCACTGGGTAAAACTTTTCTTTTTTTATGGTTTGATTTTATATTCACCTGGAAGGATTGAACCAAGGTAGCATACTAATATTTGTTCTTATGGGTTCATCCTGCACACAAAAAAAAAAAATAATTGAGTTTCCTTCAAAATATTCATGATAATATTTATATAATGCTGAGTCTGAAAAAAACTCAAAACAGTATAGTTCATATTCCTAGATAAAAGCTCTTTCCTGTTTTCTTTTTTTTAAAGAAATAAAATGACAATATCAGAAAGAAAAAACACACTTAATTTTAAGACAAATACACTTATGGCATAATTTACAACTGAATGCTAGAATGTTATAAAGGAAAAACTAAATCTTGAAAGATCTGGAATTCAAATTCAGGCTTTCAAAAGCAACTTGGTGTTGTCCTCTCCATACAACTCTGAATTGGAGTCTTTCTTGTTTCTCATGCCTGGACTCTTTCCAATAAGTTTGCACCTTTTTGGAAGTATGGTGCTCAAAATCAGGTGAGTCCTCAGCAGTGTGGAATAAAATTGAAGTATCCTTTCTAATGACTTGCACATGATACTCCTGTTTAATATATTCCACAACTGGGCTTTTTACAGCATTATGACATTAATTCATTTTCAGCTTCTGATCCACTCCCAAGTCTATATAGTAGACTCTGAAGTTCAGCCTACCCAGTTGCTCCACATTTTGTACTTACACATTTTGGTTCCTTCATAACAGTAGAACTTTTCACTGATACTTATTGACTATCACTCTATTTTAGATTATTTAGTCTCCTATTTATCAAAGTTATTTTGAATTCATGGAGACATGTTAGATGGTATAGTAGACATGGTGGCATCTGCAAAAATCTTACACTTAATTACAACCTCCAAATAATTAATTAATTAAGATAGTGAACAGAAGTGCCCCTAAGAAACCCACTTCATACCCCTCTATCACTGAATTTTCTTAACTTGCTTATGGGAAAATATTTGTAAAGCCTTACTGAAATAGACACAGATTACATCTACTGCTCTTCCACCTAACCACCTTTCTCTTGGTCACTGGAGAAAATTATGTTCATTAAGTCTGATTGTTTTTGAACAAATACATGCTGGTTTTCAAACTGTTCTTTATGCTCCACTATCTTTCCGTGTATGAGATTTAGACTAAGCCATCATTTTTGTTCTGCTGGGACCCCACTAATTCTCCCTGAGTTTTCCAAGATAACAAAAAACACCTCCCCCCGCAAAACCCCAACCAACGAACCAACCAAACAAAAAACCTTCATAAATATAATATATTCTGAAGCTTGTTACTTGTTAAATAGATACTCTGGTCCCAAGAAAGGATTTGAGAGAACATAGTAAATATTTGAAAAGAAGGAAAGTGATGTCTTGGGACTAGATATGTAATTCCTTTGCAAAGAATTTGAACTGGATTATTTCCCCTAGTAGTAAAAACCTTTCTGTCATCTGAAATCCCTTGAGGCCTTTTCTGGTATTTAAGGAAACACTAGTGTTTGTTTGTTTTTTAAAGGTTTGGGGACTAACTAAATGATTGTGGAACTGCACTGTTTGTGCCTGCCACTTTAAGAACATAAGACAGGCTGTGGGCAGCCAGCAGGTGGGCTCAGGTGCAATCAGGCAGTCACCTGATGGATAGAAGGCCACTTGATTGGAGGAAGGATGGGCAGGGAGTGTATAAGCTCAGACCTTGCGAGCAAGGCCATCAGTTACATCTAGGGAGCTAATGGAGTAACATTGCACAGTCCTAGGACAGCAGCTCCCAGAGCACCTGGAGGGTAAGGGAGAAACTATGGGGATGGATGAGGTTCCTGTTGGTCTTGGGTAGGACCTGAAACTACACCTGGCTGGGGTTGGATGGTGTGGTGGGACTGCCTGTAGTGGGGTGGTCTCCAGGAAATGCCTCGCCTGTGCCTCCCCAGTGAAAGGCAGGGATCATGCACCTGAAAGCTTCAGCCCCCACAACCTGGTAGGTTACCTCATAGAGGGGATTGGCTACATTAAGATCATACAGGCCAGTGGAAATAAGCTTAGGAGGACTAATCAGGCCTGTAAAGTTGTGGCAGGCCTAGGAGTAGATAGAAGGCTTGGGGGCAAGATCCTGCTAGTGGGACCTGAGGCCCGAGGGGCAAAAACTGAGAAAGTGAATGACTGAGGTAGCCCAAAGGGCTGTGTAGAGTAGGGATGGTGAGATGACACAAAGGACTGTGTGGAGTAGGGTGGAGTGGGTGCAGCCCAACAAGGGACAGAATGATAGCGTCCCGGTAAGGTGGGGTGGGGTGTGTCAGTTCAGTAAGGGACTAGGAGCATAGTCCAGTGAGGGGCCAAGGGGCCAAGGTCTGCTTAGAGGGACCTGAGGCCTATGTGGGCCAGAGGCTGAGTCTGGTGCAGAAAGGGGCCAGGAGAGTAATAGTGGATTTGGATGCTATCTGCAAGGCATGGGACACAGTGTAGGGATGGTTTGGAGCCATGCATTTGGCTCAGTACACCAGGGTCATAATCAGAGCAGCCTCCCACATTTTACATCAATTCCATTTACATCAGGTTGTGGAAAGAGAGTGCAGGGCAGACTTCCTTAAACAGGTGGGGGTATTGGTTTCTTTAGGTGCCCAGGCTTACCCCCCCCACCCCCCAAAAAAAAAGCCACCCAGTAAAATGATATATGCTGTGGACAAGTTTTGAAAATAAATCTTTCTCTGTTGTCAATGATGCATGGCCACATACATGAAGTCTGACCTGTAACACTTCCATAGCCTTCTGCTGGATCTGTAGAGACTGCTACCCTTGGCAAAACTGTATGATGCTTTTGTTAGGTAAGCAAACATCTTGCTAAATCTAAAGTGAAATTAAAATGACTTTCCCTTTGAAGTAAAAAGGTACGTATTTTTACAGTAGTAACCTCTGATCTCCAGTGTCCAAATGATGAGAGAGCTATCTGTCTTCTCTTGATAAAATTGAATAGCAAGATACAAAGTTATAGTCAATTAATGAACATCAGAGAGTAGAAGATGAAGGAAGGTGAATGGATTAGCTTGGAAGATGCTGCATGTTACACTTAGCATGTGTTCAATGTGCTTAAAGTATGTGACCTTATGTTCAAACAGTACAGCATGTTCTAAGTGCACTCATATTATTGTAAAATTATGACTTTTCATATGAGGAATATCTCTGGAACATAATAAGTAACATGTTCAGCTATCACTAGACTATTTCACAGAGATAATATGAGCAATTTAAGATCCTCACCTAGCCATGACATCAGCCAGGGACCACTCTGTTGTACCAAGCCTCTAGGTGGAACAACAAAAGTCATACATATCAGGAAGAAGGATCCTGCATCTTTCACTAGTCAGGTTCCTCCAAAATTATGCTGAAAGCTAGATGCCAGCAGCCTCAAAGGTTCCCATGGCTGGGATTGACAATCAGCCAGTTGTTGGTCCCAGCACCAGCACTGCACCAAGGTTAGTTCAAGACTCTGGTGCAGTACTGGGGCTGGGACTGACTATTGGTGAACTGTACATGTTAGAGACCATAGAAAATATTACCATGAGTTGTTCAGAATATGTTCTAACTTTAATATCAGACAAATTTAACACCTACCCTGTGGGTGTGTCTACACATGCCCCTATGGCACTGTTGTTCCTGTGCCATCATTTAGTACTTCCTAAAGGAGTACTAAAGTACTTACTAAATGATAGATGTGCCGGCAGTGAATGGCTGTGCTGGCAGTGCATGGTTATTTTTAGCTGCTATGTCACCATAACAATGCACTATAGTGAGGGAGCATGTCACTATGGCAACATAGGTGAGGCATTCCAGTTTGTGCCACCGATGCTATATCACCATAGTGCTTTGCTACAGTACTGTACCATCTCATGTAGACACACCTTGTCTCCTGTGTGACAAAGCCCTTGATGACATCAAGAGATCACAGGGAAAATGTTACAACTTGTACAGGTTGATAAATATGGAGATAGATGCCCAAATAGTCTTTGTTATTATTAGCCACAGAGAATCCTAAGTGGCCTTTCCTAATGAATTGGTGATAAAGGATATGTGACAAGTAATAGGAAAGATTGAGATATATGCTGCACTCATGCAGCCCATATGGAGGTTATTTTCAAGAAGAGAATAAAATATAAATGTAGATACTATCCCTGTTCCAAAAGTTGATAGGATTTTAGCAGGGAGTATAAAAATTGAAGAAAGATTTATTGTTCTTGTGACTTGAGTGAAATTAAGAATAACAAACCAGTTTTTCATAACTGATATGGGAGGGTCATGTTATTTTTAAATTTCCTAACACAGTTGCATAATACATACAATATGCCATTGATCTGGTTATGGTGAACAGTTATATAGTGGGTCACATATCTATTGATATGGGAGCCACAGATTTCATTACCTTGTAATATGCCCTGAGAGAAAAGCAGCCCTGTAGTGAAGTGAGAGGACTTGACTTCTTCAATTACTCCACGGTCAACTGAAGAGGCAGACAGAAGTGACAACTTTTGCCTGATCTAGCTCCTGAAAACACCCTACAGCTGTGACCAAATGCAAGTGCACAACTGAAGAGTAATTTAAAAAGGCAGATGAAGGTGCTCCAAAGCTGCGCTTGCCAGAAGCAGGGCTTAACTGATGCAGGTCAGCACTTCTCCTGGAGCTGTTTTCAGAATGGGAGCTGGGGAAGAAAACAAAGGGAGCTTATTCTGGGGTTCCTCAGCCAGTTCTGGAGGGTAGGGCAGAAGGACTGGAGGCCCCTTGAGGTGGGGGTCTCCAATATACCCTCCCTCCCACTCCCCCCTCCAGTACAGCTGCGGAAACCCCAGAATGGACCTCCCTCCCCTGTCTTCTCCCCCTCCCATCCTGATTCAGCACAGGAGCTGGAGAGGGGTGGGGGGCAGAAGTAGGGGAAGAGGCTGCAGAGACACAGCCTCTCTCCTCTAAATTGGAGCTTTATCTTCCACCCTCGCAACCCAACAGCTAACAACTGTTGGGTTGGGAGGATCTGTCTAAGTCATGGCACTTTCTGTGAAGTGTCATGCGTTAGACCTGAGAGCTGCACTTCTGTCTGTGCCTTCACAGCACAAATAGTAAATGTTGCTAAATACACAGTGAAACCCATATCTGCAGACCTCACAATATTGCTAAATAGACAGAGAAGCCCACTTCTGAAGACCAAAGTACTATGTAGCACAATAAAGTGTAACATGATTTAGCTACACACTTCCTTTACTCCTTTAATCCCTGAACAAAATATACTATGAACATGTGACACACAATTCTCAAAGGATCCTAATTCCACTGAACTTGGTTTAGGCAGACTGTTCAAAGGCAAATAGTTCACATTTAGCAACACTTGCATGCAAAAGTTTATCTGCTTAGCTAGTTGTTTGAATTGTAAGACTGTTTGGAAGATGGTGCCCAACAACCCTTTTATAACAAGGAACAAAGGGTAATAATTTCTCATGCACCTCCTCATGCAAGTTTTATACTAAATGTTTAGTCAGACTCCCCACTAATCAGATTGAAGCCAACCCTGAAAATCTTCATCCTGAAAACAAAGCACTTAATATTCTTTTTTCTAAGCTGTCCTTTATGTTGTCTTAAACTAGAATAATTATTCCTGTTACACTATTTTTTTGATTTATAGATCTTCACCTAGGGAATAGAAAAAGTTGAAGGATTTTAATAAGGATTTTCTTATTAACCATAAGAATAATAGTGTATATTCCTCACCTTCTTCCCTGCCACTCATCACACACTTGGGATTACACATTTTAGAAAAAGAAGCCAAAAGCCTAAGATTTTCTGCTCATTAAATAACATATTTAAATAATTGCATTTTAACAGATGAAATGCAGTTAAGATGGTTGCTATTTTCCCAATTTTTCACGAAGATAATAACACTTTAATCAAGCTGGCATACTTTTTCATTTAAGTTTACTTTGAAAACAGTACTCTGCAAAGTCTGGATTTATAACTCAACAGATGCTTTTCACATTGTTTAATGTGTTATTTCATGGTTCATATTCACCAGCCTTGTTGATTCATAAATCTATACCCTATTCTTAGGGAACATCTGGTGTTTCCCTCCTCCCCCCCATTTTTTTAAAAGTAATGATTTGTAAAGGAAGAATGCTTTCCTTGTAATGCTCACAATCCTTGTGGGTCTTTTGAAACATAAGAAAAAGGCTTTTGGGAGTAAATGTAAAAAATATATTGGCAAGCTTTTTATTTAAAAACAAATTTTAAACTTATTTCTTTTAATGACCTTATTAGAACCCATTGTCAAAAACCTACTCTTGCTATCAATGTGGAAAGAAAAATTATAAAAAAATAGCACCTCTTACATGAGCAAGTAGCCACACTCCACACCCACCCCACCTTCTCCCACCTATGCTCACTAATCTCCTCACACCCATACCTTGCCCACCTGAGCTCCACAGTCCCACCTCCCTGCTGGGCATTGGCCCCAATCTCCATTCTCCCACCAGCCCCAGCTCCACACTCCACATACTCATCCACTTGCCACCACTACCCTAACTGCTGCCTGGAGCAAGTACTGCAGTAGGGAGGGGGAGCTGCTGGAGGCCAGGAAAGATGAGCAGGGCCCCTGGTAGCTGCAGCAGTGGCCCCACCCAGAAGCTGTGCATGCTGGCCAGTGGCTAGGACCCTCCTGTGCATGAGGATGGGAGCATAGTGTGTGGGCTGGGCAAGGTGCAATTAATTGGTTGGCACCCACAGGCCAGATGAAATCACCTGGTGGCTGGATCCAGCTCATAGGCCATATTTTTTCCACCCCTGTTCTACACAGTAGAAAAGAGCTTGGCATAGGCTAATATACCTCACTGAGAACAGTTTTTGATATTTTGAAATTTGGGTTATCCCCAAACTTCAATGAAACCACCTTCTAAAATAATTGTTCAATAAACAGATATTATTGTTTTACACCCAATTCATTCAGGAGACAGAAGCTGGAAATTCTCAGGAACCAATGCTGCAGGTCATCCAGGTTATTATTTATTTGTCACCCAACCAAGAAGCCAGACAGGTCTCTGATTGCTTGCAGATGGCAGTTATCCTTTGCAAATCTTTTCAATTTCAACAAATTCTAGAGGACTAAAAACTGATATGTTGACATTTGTCCATGCTTTCTCCAGACATCTTTGGTAGAAAATCACTAAGTCTTGATATGAAATACAGGAAGCTTGTTTTGGGGTTCTTTAAAGCATGCACTTGAGAGAGCAAAGCAATGAATAGGAGGTAAGTGTACTTTATGTATTTAAAGATGATGGCTATGTGAATAGACTGCCTTAGAGTGTAACAATATACTTAAACAAATATTACATAAAACTTTTCCTCAAATTAAAAATGACAGTGGTCTGTTACTTCAGTTCCCTATCCAACAGTGTACTGCGAAGATCCTTTTCTGCATTTCCCCCAATGAGTTAATTTCATATCTTATTGTACCAAAGAGCCCTTATAATAGTAAAATAGTAAAATACTGCACACTAAGTTGTCTTTTGGGAGCACATTTACATGTGCATCTGCTGAGAGCAAATATGCTCCTAATGGGATCAATTAATGGCAGAGCTACTCCTGACTTGCTCTCCCCTCCTTAAAGCATCCAAGGGGAGCTCTAGGGCTTCCCAGGGTGCCAACCCTGGACTGTGAAGGGGCACCAGGATCAGGCCTGGGCTCTGGGGGTGGGGGGAACTGTCCTGTCTCCAGGGCAGCTGTCTCCCAGCCCACACCCCAATCAATAGATCGAGATGCAGGGCTGGGAAACAGTTGTTTGGAAGGTTGGGGGGAGGGGTGACAGTTTCCTATCTCTGTGCCCCAATCTGCTGATGGGGCATGGGGCTGGGAGTCAGCTGCCTGTTGAGGAGACAGTTTTCCTGCCCCCTGCTGCCTCAGCTGACTAGGGGCAACTTGCTCCTGGCCAGCTGCTTACAAATGCCTTACTGTGTAGTAGCTAATGCTCAGTTAATCTACTACCTGGAAGCTGAAGGCTTCTGACTTCTGTCAGCAAGCAGAGATCTTCACTTCCACCTGTAGTGGTTTGTCTAGAGAGCACATACAAAGTCCTAGCAGAAGATGGGGGGAGCACATTTCATTGGTGGAGGAAGACAGGCCAGGCCTCACCAAGGTGGGAAGGACTGAGATAACCACCACCAAGAAGAAGTGATGGCTGGTGGTGGTGGTTGGAGACTCCCTTCTGTGGAGGACAGAGGGAGCCATCTGCTGACCTGACCTCTTGTCTCAGGAGGTCTGCTGCTTACCCAATCTGCTTGCCGGATCTGAGATGTCATGGAGGGATTACTGAGACACATCTGGCCCTCTGACTACTACCCCATGATGCTCAGCCATGTGGGTACCAATGATACTACCAGAGAAGACCCTGAGCATATCAAAAGTAACTACAGGGCTCCAGGTGAGGGGTGGGGATTCAAGATGACCTAGACCAATTGGAGGATTGGACCAAAATAAGTCTCATGAATTTCAACAAGGGCAAGTGCAAAGTCCTGCACTGAGGATGGAACAATCCCATGCATCAGTGCATGATAGGTGCTGACTGGCTGGCTAGCAGCTCTGCAGGAAAGGACCTGGGGTTACAGTGGACAATAAGCTCAATATGAGCCAGCAGTTTGCCCTTGTCACCAAGAAGGCTAACGACATACAGGGATGCATTTGTATGTGTGTTGTCAGTAGTTCAACAGAAGTGATTATTTCCCTCTATCCAGCAGTGATGAGGTCACATATGGAGTACTGTGTTCAGTTGTGCCCCCCCCCACTACAGAAAGGATGTGGATAAATTGGAAAGAGTCCAGCTGAGGACAGCAAAAATGATGAGGGGACTGGAGGACATGACTTCTGAGGACAGACTGAGGGAACGACGCTTATTTAGTTTAGAGAAGAGGAGACTGAGAGGGGACTTAAGAGCAGCCTTCAACTACCTGAAGTGGGGTTCAAAAGAGAATGGAGATAGACTGTTCTCAGTGGTGGCAGATGACAGAACAGAGAGCAACAGTCTAAAGTTGCAACAAGGGAAGTTTAGGTTCATAGAATTATAGAATGAATGAGTCGGAAGGGATCTAGACATATCATCTAGTCCGACCCCCTGCCATGGGCAGGAAGGAGCACTGGGGGTGGCAGGGGTCATAAGACCCCAGCCAAGTGCCTATCCAGTCTCCTTTTGAAGATCTCCAGGGAAGGTGAGAGCACCACCTCTCTGGGAAGCCCATTCCAGGCTCTGGCCACCCTTACAGTGAAGTAGTTCTTCCTAATATCTAACCTAAAGCTATCCTCCCTCAGCTTGCGGCCATTGTTCTTGGTGACTCCAAGGGGGGCCCTGGTGAACAGGCTTTCCCCGAGTCCCTACTGCTGGCCCCTGATAAGGTTCTAGGCAGCCACAAGATCCCCCCTCAGTCTCCCCTTACGGAGACTGAAGAGATTCAGGTCCCTCAGCCTCTCCTCATAAGGCTGGCCACAGAGGCCCTCAGCCATACGAGTGGCCCTCCTCTGGACCCTCTCCAGGTTCTCCACGTCCTTCTTGAAGTGTGGCGCCCAGAACTGGACACAGTACTCCAGCTGCGGCCCGACCAGCGCCGCATAGAGGGGGAGCAAGACCTCTCTGGACCTGTTAGTGATGCCCCTGTTGATG
>NW_017729030.1:19503232-19503802 GCF_001723915.1 Gavialis gangeticus
GAAGGTAGAACTGGTATACTGTTCCCTAACATAGAGGCCAACCCTCCCCCCTGACATTTTTCTGCTTCCTATCTCTTCTAAACAACCTATAGCTCTCTACATCTAATGCCCAGTCAAATGTTTCATCCCACCATGTCTCCACTAGGCCAACCAAGTTGATTTTAAATATTAGGAAGAATTTTCTCACTAGGAGAGTAGTAAACACTAGAACAAGTTACCCAGAGAGGTAGGGGAAGCTCCATCCTTGGAGATTTACAAAACCCAGGTAGACAAAGCTTTGGGTGGGATAATCTAATTGGGGATGGTCCTGCTCTTGAGCAGGGGGTTGGACTAGATGACCTCCCGAGGTCCTTACAAACCCTAACTTTTTGTGTCTCTATGATTCTATGATACCTGTACTTACAGGCATTGGTGACCTGTAGGGGGTGCACGTGGGTAAACATGCACCCCCTGAGCTTGGTGGTGCACCCCCTGCAGAAACTCCTGTGGGAGGTTGCCATATGCCACTTTCCCCCCACCCCTGATCCCAACACTGCTGGCAATGTCTGTGGGTGGTCCCCAATTCCTGCT
>NW_017729030.1:19508802-19515173 GCF_001723915.1 Gavialis gangeticus
TCCCAACACTGCTGGCAATGTCTGTGGGTGGTCCCCAATTCCTGCTGGCCGATGCTGCTGGCAGCGTCTGCAGGTGGTCACCGACCAGTTCTCACCCTCCACCCCCACTGCCAACAGCAGTGCAGCTGCCTGCAGGAGCTCCCCACTTGCTGCCACCATGCCCCCACCACTGACATCATCGCCACTTCCTGTGGGTGGTTACCCCCAACCTCCAGGGGCACACGTTGTTCATGCTTACAGGTAGTAGAAAAGAACACATTAACCTACTTTACTGCTGCTGCTCATAATTATGTGATCATAGAATCATATCATAGAATCATAGAAGTAGGGTCAGAAGGGACCTTGTAGATCTTCAAGTCCGAACCCCTGCCTGAGCATAGAAAAACTGGGCTCATATGATTCCAGCCAGGTGGGCATCAAACTTCTTCTTAAAGACCCCCAGGGTAGGAGCCAGCACCACTTCCCTTGGAAGTTGGTTCCAGATCCTAGCCATTCTAACTGTGAAGTAGTTCTTACGGATATCTAATCTAAACCTACTCCCCAACAACTTGTGGCCATTATTCCTTGTTATGCCAGGGAGCGCTAGGGGAAACAAGATCTCTCCCAAACCCTTCTGGTCCCCCCTAGTGAGTTTATAGACGGTCACCAGGTCCCCCCTCAGCCTTCTCCTGTGAAGGCTGAACAGGTTCAGGTCCCGCAGTCTCTCATTGTAGGGTCTGCCCTGTAGTCCCCAGATCATGCGGGTGGCCCTCCTCTGGACCCTCTCAATGTTGTCCACATCCCTCCTGAAGTGGGGCGCACAGAACTGGACACACTACTCCAGCTGTGGCCTGACCAGTGTTGCATAGAGGGGGAGGATCACCTCCTTGGCCCTACTTGAGATGCACCTGTGGATGCATGACAAGGTCCGGTTATCCCTGCCAACCATGACCTCGCGTTGTCGGTCCATGTTCATCTTGCAGTCAGTAATGACTCCAAGATCCCTTTCTGCCTCCGTGCTCTCACGAAGGGAGTTTCCCATCTTATAAGTGTGTGCTGGTTACTACTGCCCAAGTACAGCACCCTGCACTTGTCAGTATGGAAACGCATCCTGTTTTTGTTAGCCCACCCTTGTAACCTATCCAGGTCTTGCTGCAGTCTTTCCCTCCCTACTAGCGTGTTCACCTCACCCCAAATTTTGGTATCATCAGCAATTTAAACAGGGTGCTTTTCACCCCATCATCCAAATTGCTGATAAAGAATTGAACAGTGCAGGCCCCAGGACTGAGCCCTTTGGGACTCCGCTGCCCACTTCTCCCCAGGTCGAATATGACCCATCCACCAGCACTCTCTGAGTATGACCCTTCAGCCAATCTGCAATCCATCTGACTGTGTAGACATCAGTGCCACAGTCGCCTAGTTTTTTAATGAGTATGGGCTGGGAGACGGTGTCAAAGGCCTTGCTGAAGTCCAGAAAGACTACATCCACAGCAACACCTACATCCAATGCTTTTGTGACCTGATCATAAAAGGCAATCAGGTTGGTCTGACATGACCTGCCCCTAATGAAACCGTGGTGGTTGATCCATTTCACATACACTAAACCATGCTGGTGATGCCTTACTGTGAAGTAGATTAGTGTACTACACATTAAAGTGTCTCATGTATATGTGCCCAGGGAATAACAATAGTGGAAAATCGTAGCTGGTAGTATATTTCAAGATTTATAGTTTGATCTCTTCCTTTCAGATTTCCATTTCTGATGATTGAATACAATTTAACTAATATATATACTTGCTGCCTTACTTCTTGAATGCTTTCACATCCTAAATTGCAAAGTAGCATGAGTTCTCACTGGATTTGGGGTTTTGTTTTGTTTTATTTATTGGGTTTTGTTTTTCCTTTTTTGTTTGTAAATTATCTGGATAATCTATTTCTTTATTGTTGCTCTGGTTAAGCTCTCTTTCAGAAGTTTCGTGTCCTCAGCAACACCTAGATCTACAATTGAGGTAGTAAACAACTTCAGTGAATCCACCTGCTCTTTCTATCATAAGGAAATCAATGGCAGGTGACATCCTTTTTTAATTCCAGTTTATGTTGAACTATGCTTAACCCTCCTTGGGTATCATTTGTGCATATTGTCCCTTGACTCTTAGTCTTGACTAACTTAAAATTATTTTTATTGGCTTATCATAACATCAGTATGTTATGGAGTGCTTTATGATGGCAGTTGTAAAAAGATGTGTTGAATGTTATGATCAATCTTATTATTATGAGATGTGAAACCCAAATATCCTACAAAAGCACTGAAAGATATTTTGAATGCCCAAAAATAGCAGTCAGCAACTTTTTAGAGACACAGGCCAGAAAAATCCAGTTCAAGTCTAAGGTAGGCTGGCATTCCAACATAGTCATTACTAGCAGTGTGTTTTTTCTCTGCCATCTCTTCCTCCTATCCTTCAGCTGTAGAACAGGTCCTCACTGGCCCCAGTGCAGGTGAGGGAATGGGCAAAGCCTCCTGATACCCACACTGCCAAAGCCCCCCCCCAGATCAACAAGTCAGATTTAGTGTATCTGAGCTGGATCTGGCCTGTCTGTCATATATTTCTAACTGCTGAAGGCTTAGAAAGCATGAGCACCTATACACAAGTGCAGAGGCTGGTCCAATTCATTGGAATTCCAGTGCATCAGAGCAGACTTGATTGCCATGCACCAGCAGCCTCCTGTGTCTTGTGTATAGGTATCCCTGCACTTAAAATAGTGGTGTGGGTACTTGAACTAAAACTCATCAAGTTAGCTTTAGTTCAGACATCCCCACTGCCATTTTTAAGTGCAGGGATGCTGATACCGGAGTCATGTCTGTGATTTATTTAGAGTGGCTCTTGGAGCCACTCGAATCAAAGCACTCCCCCACCCCCACCCCTGAAGCACGTGTAAAAGTGCCCCATGTATTAAGACTGAAAAAAAGTTTCTAACGGTGGGTGTGTCATTAGTCAGTAGAAGGAATATACAAAATGAGCTGAACTGAGTAATACTTCTACTGAGCCCCGATCTAAGACTATAAACTGACAAGATTTAGTAGCATAGCCACCCCATGAAAAATGTACAGGCTTAAGATGGAAGAATCTTGTCTGTGCTTGGAGCAACCTGAGGAAGGCTTCTTATTCAGCTAATGTATTCAAAGCTACAAAAGCAAAAAAAGCTAACACAAGGTCAGTCTCAGCATTCACAGTCTACAGTCTACAAGACTGGAGACTAATGAAGCATTATATGCCACACCCCAAATCCCATGAGTATCCACTGAGCCATCTGGAAAATGGGACAGTTATTACATGTGCTTCCCAGCCCATGTCCATTTAGTTTGAAGGTGCTTGCTCAGCGAGCATGGTCACATTGGATGCCTATACATGTGCTCCGGGTAAGGTGGGGAAGGGGGCTTTTAATTAGAGCGACTGTAATTGGGAGCATCAAAGCATGTATATAAGCACACATTGTGTTTGATTACACCTGTGACAACTGGCTTTTATGCATTTCTCTACCTTTAGCAGACGTTGGGAAAACAAAAAAAGTTCAGTATCCACTGCCATTACACTATTCCCCAAAGAATCATATAGGGCATGAATGAGATCCAAGGTTTTTTTCTTTAAAATAATTTGTTTCATATACATTCAGGCCACATGCATTATTTGCAATGCAAATAGATATAGAACATTTAATCTTTTATAATATCTTAACAAGAAAATTTGGCCATCCATTTTGCTTTACATTTTATTCTAATACTTTGCAAATAAACCAAAAGTCACATAAATATGAAAAACAGTGTCAATGATAACAACAACAACAACAAACAATCAGGGACTCATATTTTGCCCTCTGCTCTTTGTACACAGCTCTTTGAAGAATCTGTTAACAGAAAACAATTATTATAGTAAATAATTTGGTTAGGCCAGTGCTATATAGTAGGTCTACTGTGAGCCTGTTTCTGCTTTTTAATGATTGGAACATTCTCCACAACCAGAAAAAAACTTTCTATTCAGTCAACACTTTGAGGCAGATGCAGCAGCAGTAGCATAACTAGAATGGAGCAAGAGGAGCATCAGCCCTGGACACCAACTATGGGGTGCACCACAATATTCCCCAGCCTTGTGCTACCCCTTTCCAGCCATAGGAGCAACCAGTGCATCTTGGGGAGGGGCCCAGTGGTATGTTGATCCACTGCCCCTTTCCTCCTCTCCCACTCAGGAGCTTTTCCCACAGCAGATGCAGTCCTGGGTCCAGTATCATATCTTGGAATGGAAGAGTGAACAGGGCCCAGGGAAACTTCCAAAGAGCCTGTGCCATAGGGCTTTTAGTCTGGACTCTCTCCCTGTCCACAACTGCTGCCTGGCATCTTTGCACAGGGAAGGCATTGTTGGCTACAATAGCAGTAGCAGCTGTAGTAGCAGCTGCATTTCCTGACCTAACAGCCTGGGAAGGTAAGACTTCTCTTGCCCCCCAGTCCACCTCCCTCCTCACTACACCCCGGGTTGCAGGTTTTGGGACCTTGTATAGGAATATAGAAATAGTCTGCTGACCTGACCGTAGTAGTTCAAAATATGGACTAGGGAAAATTAAGCTTAGTGATAAGGAAAATCTGTATAGACAATTCCTAGAAACTCACAAGGAGTAAGGAAGTTTCAGCTGAGGTTCAACTGTTATTAGCAATAGGTTAAGAATTTATCCAGTGTTGTCTGCACTGCAAGGCAGGGGAGCAAAATGTTACATGTTAACAGGCATTTTCAGAGATTAGTAATGTAGGAAATAAATAACTGGTTCCAGGTGAAATGGGGAGCTGGAATGCAGATGGTTTTTTGTACCTCAGTTCTGTTGGGGGATTTCTTACAATTCACCCAAAACTAGTTTTACAATTCTTAACTGTAAAAAAATGCACATAAAAAGTTCATATTTAAAATATAGAGATCATTTTGTATGAAGTTTTTTGTTTTTATTTTAACTTTTTTTAATGTTGCATTTTCTGAAACATCAGAAGATTTGGAACACTGAAGGCTTTTTACAACTTTTTATCTTGCTAGTGCTTTGTCAGCCTGAAATGCATGGTGATTTACATACATTTTCCCAAGACCCTGCTGTTTCTTTGACAGGTGTTGAAATAGCAGTTGGCATTCTTAATAGGAAAATGGAGCAAAGGAATGGAAGAGGAGTAAATTAAAACAGTCATTCATTATGTTGATTTTGATTTTGATAAAGAATTAGGATCTAGTTGTGAATCGCTATTCACAAAACATGGATATAGAATTAATCAATGTCTTGAATCTGATATTAAAGTAATTTGTATTTAATTCAGTGTTCACCTGCCACAAATACGTAAACATATGGGTACTGTTAGTGGAAGAAGATAATCTTATGGTTGAGGCAGTCGTAAGAAACAGCTGCTGGCTCTCACAACTTCCTGGATGAGGTTTAGCCTATATCTCCATCAGTAAAGTGGCAATGATTTTTATATGTATGAGATACAAATAAAACTTTTACAATTAATCTTGCCCTTGATAGTTATTTTAGAACTACATAAAAATGTTGGCAGTTCTAATGATTCTTTCTATTGTACAATGCTTTGCTATCAGCACTGAACTATTATGTTTAGCTATTCATCCATTCACCTCTTTTTGTTAGGTCACTTCAGAAATTTCTCACAGTATCTTCTATTCTTTACTAATCTACATAATGGGTACTAGATATGGTCTTTGGGCTAGATCTAATGTGTAGGGCCATGTTAACTGGTCCATGGGGTTCTAGAGTGCTAATAAATTTGGGGATAAAACTTGACAGTAAATTATGACATACAGATGCCTTTGAGGGTGCATGTTGACAGTGGAGGGTTAACAGTTCAGGACCCCTTAGTGGTTAACGCTACTGTGGGTTGCCAAACAATTGTAGTTGAGTCTAGATCCAGCCTGTAAGATTCAGCCTGGGGGGACAAAAGGGTTTGACATTCATGATCTAACCTCATCTGCATTTTCAGTAATGTATACCTTTGTTAGGGTCAACTGTATGGGATGAAATTTTCTGTATTGGACATCTGCCTCAAACTAAGTTTTTTGCATGAAACATTTTTGCCTGAAACTTTAATTATGAAAAAATATAGGAATTATGTCTTACAATTGTATCTTCATCATTCTGGAGTAGACATTTGAAATAGGCAGAAAACTTCCTAAAATTTAGAGACGTGAGTTTTGGCATCCCCATGAAATATCCCTCAATATCTAGCCAAGTGACACATGTCACAGACCCACTATTCATGCGTAATACTTAGATATTAGAAGCAGGCAGATAGACTCTTCTAAGAATTTATTGGCATTGTGTGTTTCCCAAATTACTGGGGGGGGGGGGGTTTT
>NW_017729030.1:19515271-19537763 GCF_001723915.1 Gavialis gangeticus
CTTCAGTTGTCTCATTTTTGATGTGGGGATAATTGACTCACAGGAATATTATAAAGAAAATCATTCGTGTTTGTGAAGCACTTGGACATAGCTGAGGTATTCAGTGAGGAAATTAATAATTATTTATTCAGAGTTCAGATTATGTGTGGTAAGTAAGGAATGGGATCGTTCATTTCATGATGAGGCTAAAACAAAGTGCTAAGCAGCTTCTGATTCAGGGCACTGAATTACTCAGAGACCCTGTAAAGAAAAGGTAGTAAATTTGATGCATAATGCATACAGTGGTTTTATGCACTGTAACAGAGGGATGACTCCTGGCCCCTGTTACAAGCTATGAGCAAGACCCCAGCAGTAGGCAGGTTCACCACTCCCCTGGTCCAGAAGCCACACCGAAACCCTACCTGGGCCAATAGATTCATTTGGGTGCTGTGGGGATTTAGTCCCTTTCCTGGGGACAGGCAAGCCTCTGAGGGAAGCTAGATCCCCACCCAATCCAGAGGGTCTGTGTCTGGCCTCATCTGCGATGATCAGTGTGACCAGGAATAAACCTGGAAGAGATGGGAGCTCCAGGTTCTGATGATGCCCAGGCTACAGGCAATCCTGTGATGAGAAGCCAGAGAAGATTGGACCTCACAGGAGCCAGCAAGTTTAAAAGTAGGAGAGCTGAAGCCCATAATTCCCCAGAAAGGGGAGTGAGAACACTATCTCTGAGGCAGGGGTAGTTCTGGTCTGCGCAGAGGCACAGAGATAGGCTCTCAGCAGCTGTGTGAGCTGGAACTGCCAAGCTGTGTGACTTGAAGACTGGAGTAAGTTGGTGAGAGATAACTGGCTGAAGAATTGTTAAATTTAGGATTTTGCCTGCCAATGGAGGGGAGGTGGAGCCCTCTGAAGAGGACACATATTTGTGTGGAGAGGCCACAGTTGTCCTATTTGGTTCCAACAGTCGACTTCCCTCTATCTTTCCCATCAAGGCATGGCAGGAGAATATAAAGAACTGGGCTGTGGCTCAGACCAGGAGATATGGAGTTATCCCACCTGCTAGCATGCGCTCATCATAAGATAAAATGCATGCATGGCATTGGGGGTAGGGGCCAGAAATCTGTGACCTTCTTACTCCCACCCAAGGGAGAGGAAACCTCACTAAAGTCAGGCTTTATCTGGGCTCATGATGCTTCCAGCTTATGATGCTTTCATTTTTTTCCATCCAGCGGGCCACATTCAATAAGAGGACTGAGGATGCTTTTAGCTCAGTTTAGCCTGCAGCTTGCTGTTAAAGGCATTTTCCTTGGAACTGGGAGATGTGAGTCCAAATCCCATCTGAATGCCAACCTCTCACTTCCTGAGCATGTGTCCTAACTATTAAGCTAATGGACAATAAATATGGACCCTTCTCACCTCTCTCCACTTGTCAAGATCAATGTCACTCTCTGTCAGATACACTGGGTCAGGTAGATATTTGACTTATGAGCAAGGTAGAGTTACCTTGACCACATTTTCCATGGTCCAAAATGGGATGATACATTCCACCCCTCCCTACTCATCCCTCACCCCTCATGCACACAAACACAGAGGGACAAGTGGGATCTGAATGGGGATTTCTGGGGTCTGGGAGGGTTTGGGGAGTTTAGGGAGGGCTCATGGGATCTTCAGGGTGGGCTTGGGGGGTGGGGGAGGGCTTATGAGCTCTCTACCTCCCCAGGTACTAGGGGCTATTTTTAGCCCCCCACTGCCCCCACCCCCAGACAAACAAGCACCCCCTCAAAATCTACCCCCCATCCCTCCTATCCTTCACCCTGCTCTGACTTACTTCCTAAGCTCCTGGCATTGATGAATACTGACAAAAACTGGCACTGAAAGTGGCTTTCAGGATGGGGGGTTTGGTGGGCTGGAGTGGAGTTGGCTGGTCCATGGGGGGTGGTGTGTGTCTGGTGGTGTGGAGGTGGGACTAGGTGGCTAAAAATATCCTGGTGCCAGGGAGGGGGTAGTAAAAGTGCAGCCCTTGGGCTGGACTTTCCCAGCCCTGGGGCTATGCTTTGAACTGACCTGAGATAACTTAGGTCAAAATGTTAGAAATGTTAAAGTGTGTTAGCCTGGTGTAGTGAATAGCTTCACATATTCACAGAACAGCCCCAAGGCTGGGAAAGCACAGCCATTAGCCCCAGCCCTGTTCCTACTCCCCTACCTCAACCTTACCCAGGCAATTTTAAGCCCCCAACAATGTCCCCCTTGGACTAAGCAGAACAACCAACCCCTTCCTCCCTCTCGACCCACAAACCTGCCAGCTGCCCTGATCCCACTGGTCCTTCCCCCTTCTAACTTACTTATCTCAGGCTGCCTGCATCACTTCCAGAAATGGCAAACCCCTGCATGCACCACTGCTGGGTTATGTTTAGGAGGATTAAAGTAAACTACCTCAACCTAAACTGGGTTGTGTGGATGTTTGTTTTCACCCTAAGTGTAACAGTTGCTGATATTAATTTTAGAACCAGTTATCTGGCAGTTCTTAATCAGCTTTCTAACAAATTCTAAAAGGTGAGTGTCACCAATCTAAAGATTATTAAGACAAATGGACATTGGCAATTATTGTAATGATTTTAAACTATTTAATAACATTCCAGAATCTCCTTTTAAGAATAAAGTTAAATTTACTAGTTTGGAACCTGAAAAGACTTTATATGAAAAGTAAGACTTTTGCTTTTTAACTTATCCAAAACAGAATTTCAGCTCTTGTGAAACTCTGATGAAATTAAAAGAATATCTCAGAAATTCTAAATAAAATAAAAAAGAGAGTACTCGATATGTGCTGCAAATTTCTTGTAACAAGAGAAGAGGCAGTTAGGAGTATGATATATGTTCATTAGATGGAAAACATATTTGGGAACTGAAGATGTTTGCCACAATCAGTCCACATAGGTACTGAATCAATAAAAGGTTAATTCCAAATTAGCGAATATTAAATGAAGTCCAGCATGAAAGAAGTATATGGCGCAGCTATTTGTCTCCAGGGAATGCCCTTACCGTGCATGCTTTGGCGTGTGGGAAGTTAACCCAGAGGCAGTAGAAGAGGCTGGGGCCAGCACAGTGCTGGCCCCAGAAGCCTTACCTGAGGTCCTGGGGGCCTCATAGATCCTGCTGGCTGGAGCCTAGCAAGCAGCCCCACTGTATCTCTGAGTGGCCTGGCTCCACTTTTTAGCAGCAAGCATGAGCAGCTTTGGGTTTTTTTGACCTGTGTAATGCTTCCAATTATCCGATAGTAGAAATTTCTTGAGTCCCCACCAAGCTAGGCCTCCCCTCAGCTTACCTGCCATGACTTTGATGATAAACAACTGAATAGGATGGGTTTAGTGTTATTTAATACAAGGGTCCCACTCAGGGGTACTCACAGATCCAAGAGCATTGATGAAGGGGGCACCACCTCACCTGCACACCCAGCCACTGACGCTGAGATGATGAACTGATGCAAGATTCAGGTTTTGACCTGAGGAAATTCTGTAGGTACTTCCTAGCCTTATCCAGATTGCTCTCTTCCCTCCTTCCCTCCTTAATCTTAGGATTAAGCCCTGACCTTAGGACTCTGATGTGTCCCAGTCTTAGGCAGCCTTCCAACAAAGAAAAAAAACGAAAAGAAAGAAATGAAGAGGAACCTAATTTCTTGAGGGTTGCCTCTATTCTGGCTAATGCCCTTCTTAGGCTGCTGGCAACTTTCCCAGCTCCCCAAAGCCACTTGCTTTGCTCACTAATTGAGGCTTCACTTCCTAGCCTCAGGAGCACAAAGCCTGTTTAATTCCATATAAAATGAGCCTTGAGGTTCTGAGACCTCACTGGCTCAGTATCGCTATTCTGCCACTACCTCTGCCACAGCTAGCATAGAGGCAGGCTCTCCTTCTCACTTCCTGGCACTCGGTGTCTTAAATCTCCCATGGGGGCACCAGGAGCTGATGTCATTGGCCTGGTACCGCCCAGCTTGATTGACAGCTGGGCCTTCAACTGCGGTGGTGGCACCATGTGTTGTTTTGGCTCTGCTGTTTCTTGTGCAGGAGGTAAGTTAGGGGCTTGCTCAGCCTGTTTGGGGTTCTTGGGGTTGCTTGTGGGGGTCTCTTGGGCCCCTTTCATTATAACCTGATATCCAGGTGTTTAAAAAAATAATGGAAAAAAAACTGGAGCAGTGCATGCTCAGGTAGTGCACCCCTGCAGCATGGAGAATACTGGACTGTGCAGTATGTGGCACTGCAAATGTGTTTGCAGTGCCACATGCCCCACAAACGCACTCATCTGGACATGCCCTGGGAGTACAAAAGGCCTTTGAATTGACCCATTATTCATTTCTCCTCCTATCTTTAGATTCATAGTGTTCTTCACACTCTCATCTTTGATTAATCTGTTTATAAAATTCACAAATTTAAAAAGAAAACAGCTGTAGAGCAGTTTCAAGTGGAAGCAATCTTTTAGTTTAGATAAGAACATTGCCAGGATTTCAACATGTTTAGGTGAAATGAAGTTGTAAAACACTACTAAGGTATTAGGTTTAATTTTTTATTTGTAATGATCTTAATGGAATAATCAAATGCTATTGTAACTTGAGATTCTAACAGCATTCCTATTAAACATCAAATTGTTTAGCCCATGTATTCCTAGAGAGGGCACGAAAGTGACCTTTGCTGAAGCAGAAAGAAGTAGTGGGATTTACAACCAAATTTAAGATCCTGATGTTCTTTAACTCTCCTTTCTCAAGATTGACTCCTTACATGGCATTTTAATTAACTGACTTAAATACTTTCTTTGGTCTCAGAAGAAGTAAAGTACTTATTTGACTCATTTTATGAACTGTTTGGAATATCCATTACAATACTAGTCATGTTTCTCCATCCTGAAATGAAAATCTTCTTCCCATCTACAGATTGAATTTTAGTGAAACAACACTTGGTTGTAATTTTGGGAACACAGTATTTTTACCCCGTGCAAAGATATATGTTCTCTTAAAGACACAATCTGTGCTAAAGCCCTGCACTGAAATACACACAAAAGAAATCATAGATGACTTAGTTATTGCTAATTTTCATTTTTATTTTCTCCCCTTTAATAATAAAATAGTCTCTGGCCTTGAACAGGCATTCATTTCTACTAATGAAAACATTTCAGCTTGAAGCTACCATTTCCCCGAGGACTCTTATCTGAAGAGCTGGCTTTCACTTGGCTCCCAATGACTGAAAGTCAAGCAGAGTGACCAGCACATGAATCACCCACCTGTTATGAAAATTGTGATTATTTTTCTTTTCCTTAATCATGGTGTTCTTTAAAGAATGGAAGAAAAAGTAGTTATATTCCTGATTTGGCTTCAGAAGAGACAATTATTAAGATGTGGATGATTTTTCTGAAACACAATTTGTAGTAATATTTAAATTTAAATTACTAGGTGCTCAACAACTTGGAAAGCTCTGGAATCTAGATCTCATATCAAATTCAAGGAAGAAGTTTAGAAATTGGAGAGAGTCAAGAGAATCATGAAGAGCCACAAGAATTATGAAAAGTTTGGAAAATATACCTTATGCTTATGGTGAAAAATCATTGAACTTTAATGCATTTATCACAGAGAGTTAAATTATGATTTGAACATAGTCTAAAAAAAGGTGCAAGGAAAGAGAAAGTTGATAGTAGGGGGAATGCTTTACAACCTACCCAAAAAGTAGGCTCAACAAATTGAGGAAAATACAGAAATACAGTACAATTTATTCATACTAAGGGTAATTAATATTGAAACAGCTTGCCACCTGGATTGCACTGGATTTTTTGTTTGTAAAAGTTATAGTGTTTTTCAATAGTCTAAGTGGTACATGGGAGCAAATGGGGCAGGAGTCCTTGGAATCAAACTTGAGGAGGGCGCAAAAATTATCTGCTGCTATGGTAGCTAACTGCATCACCACCAGTGGCACTGTAGCAGTCTGTGCATGGTTACTACTCAACTGGGCTGCTGGTGTTTTTGTTTTGTGCAGTGTTTTAATCAATGCTGAACTTTTTATTCCTGAGAAAGAAGCTCTGGTTCAAGCAAAGAAATAAGGACCTACTTGCTTAGTTTTGATCGAGATGGTCCCTTTTGGTTTGTAATATATGAGCCTATAAAATACTTTAATTTTTGTATTTGTGTTTTCTAACTTTTGAATATCATAACATCTTCAAGAACTTTCAGTATTGTTTATCTTATTGTTTAAATAAGTAATATTTGGCTTAATATGGAACCCTGACCTCCATCCTGCTAAACTTTTCTTCATTATAACATTTAGCTATTTATTAGGGCTGTGCAAAATTTTGCCGGCTGTTTTGTTTTGATGCTGCTTTGACTTGTTTCAAGCTTGAAACAGAAAAATTTAAATGAAACGAAAGGCTTTGAAACATCCTGATAACAAAATTAGGGCAGTAGAAATGTTTTGAATGTTTTGAAACATTTCAAGTTTTGAAGCTCAAGCTGGGCTTGCCTGCAGGGAAACAGAACATCAGGAGAGGGAGGGGGAAGAGGGGAGAGGATGGGGGAAGGACTGTTCTTATATTGACTGTGTAGCTGGCCAATGACTGTGACCCTTCCCTGAGGTCCCTTCCTATCCCAGTGCTCTTGGGGAGGGATGGAAAAACAAAATAAAAGGCAGCATTGTTTGAACTGTCCTGCTTTCTGCCTTAGTGTCTGACAGTTACTGAGCTGTGTCTTCCAGCAGCTCAGGAGCATTAGAAAATGAAGGCTACTATTAGCATTGATTTGAATGATTTCCTACTTGCTAGCCTAGCCTAGCAAGTGGCATTCCAGAATACCTTTTTCTTTCTTTTAGAACCTTTTATTTAATTATTATATTCATTGATTTATTCTTTTCAAATTCATAATTATATTGGATATTACACTACATAATTTAATTTATAGAGGAAAGGAGATACATTTATAGTTTATTTCTATACATTGACACCTTGTAGCATATACATACATTATAGAATTCATATATGAAGGGGGATACATTTATATTTTATTTCTATATGTTTATACCTTGTGGCATATACTATACACCTTATAAAATTTATAAAGGAATGCAGATACATTTGTACCTTGCGGCATAGACTACGCACCTTACAGAATTTATATTGGAACACAGATACATATATATTTTTGTATAAAAGCAATACACTATGAAACACACCATGAAGCGTGGTGGAAAGGCAGGTGGCAAGCCTTCAGGGATGGGCAGTAGAGGGGGTAGAGAGAAAGGTGTAAATCCCCCCCCCCAAAAAAACTGAGACACAACCTCTTTCCTACAACTAGCAGGGATGAGGCTTCTACAAGGAGCAAGGATAGGGGAGCAGTGCCAGTGACACTGTCTGTGCCTGAGTCTGCATCCCTTCCAAGAGCACCAGCCATAAACCGCGCCCCCCCCATGACAACAAGCAGCAGCACCATCACGACAGTCTCCTCCACCCCCATTTCACTTCTCATGCTGAATTTTCCAGTGCCAGAGGAAGGGCTGGATCTGAGGACTCTAGCAAGGGAAATTCTGGGGAAGGAGGGGGAATCAGCTCAGTTTATGCTTGACACCCCTCAAGTTTCTCATAAAGCCAGGTCTCCTTCCCAAGAAGGCACTTCAAAGGAGGTTGAGGTAAAGGTTGAGGAGGGAGGCAGCTCTGCTGAATCCAATCCTCCTGTTGCTGTGCCTCTGCCTGCTAGGGAGGGGGAAATTGCTGCATCCACACATGCACCTGCACCCCAGAAGCAAGTGGGCAGTGTGGTATGCAATCATTCTGAGCTGGAAGATGATCCCAAGTATGCTCTCTGCCTGCATTGCCGAGCCAAAATCAGCTGGGGCAAAGGAACAAAACACATAAGCACCACAGGGATCCTGATGCTTGTCTGCAGGCACCACCCCATTTCCCTCGCTCCTCCTCAGCCTGGCACCAGTGGGAGCATGCCAAAAGGGAAGTCTCCCTCTCACTCCAAAGCCCCTATGCCCCCAAAACAGAGGCAGGCCACCCTGGAACAGTGGAGGAATGGTGGACAGAAAGGGGGTGTGTGAATTGCAAGGGCAAACGAGATCACCCAGAGCATTGGGGAAATGTTTGCTGTGGATGGCCAGCCCTTCTCCTTGGTTGAGTAGCCAGGTTTCAGGCAGCTCATGGCACTCGTGGCCCCATCCTACCAAGTGCCCACATGCACCACTTTCAGCAGAACACATATGAGGCATGCAGGGAGTACTTGAGGGAGGAGCTGCGCAAGGCAGGTTCACAGGTACACGGGGAGTCAGATGAATGGCAGGTTGTAGTGTGTCAGAATTCCACTGTCTATTTTGAGTCCATGAGTTTCTGTACCTACTACCTAGGAGACTGATGAAGTGAAGTTCATAGGCCCAGCTATGAAAAGTGGTTTGTAAGTTCCCTTTAAGGATCAGGCCTGAGAGACTGTAGACAGAGTGGGGTTTTTTGGTGAAAAATGTGCCCCCACAGGTAGTTGGGTATTCTTATCTTTGATTGATTCTGGTGTGAAGTTTTTGGGGGTACTGGAGATTATTGGCAGGTTTTGTGTTTTGAGTTGTAGGAAATTGGCTTCTTGTGATGAGGTTAAGTTAGCATGGTTCAGTGCTTGTTTGAATTTACAAACCACTTTTTAGAGCCGGGCCTATGAACTTCACTTCATCAGACTCCTAGGTACAGAAAGTCATGGACTCAATATAGAAATTGGATTCATGACAAACTACAACATGACAAACTACAAACTACAACCTTCCATCCAGGAACACTACACACACACACACACACGCACGCACACACACACACACACACACACACCCCCCAACTGCAGGTGCTTCCTCAGCCTGACAAAGGGTTTTTTAGGCCAAAAGCTTGCTAAGATGTATTTCTGTAACTAATTATTTTAGTTGGTATGCTAAAACATAGCAAATGAGATTGACCCAAAGGAAAGTACCGCGTCTGCCAATGCCATGTCCTTAGACCAACACCTCTAGCATCTGACCAGAAAAACCCAGGGACCTGAGCACATCTAAGCCCCAGGGCTGGTGCTGGCAGGGAGAGTTCTCTGACAGCTACTGGAGAAGAAGCTCCTGCAGGAAAGGATAGAAAGGCTTTAGTCTGTGACAGTTTGGCTGCCTGAGATGCTGCTCGTGTTACTGTGCTGCTTATTGAGTTATTATCTATTGTCATTTAAAGTGGTGGACTGGGTGAGGCTGTAGGGGAGGAGGAGTCACATTGGGGCACACTACCATGTCATGTAGAGCCAGTGAGGGTGCACCTTAACACACACCCTGGAGAAGAAGATCCTGCAGGAGAGGAAAGAAGGGCACTGATACAGTTTGGCTGCCTGAGATGCTGCTGGTTCTACTATGCTACTCACTAAGTTATTTTATTACCTGTTGTCATTTACAGTGGTGGACTGAGCTAAGGCTGTAGGGCAAGAGGAGGCATCATTGGGGCACATTAAATCATTGGTATCATTGGGGCGCCATTTCATGTAAATGCCCCACTGCCAGTGAGGTTGTGCCTTAACACACACACAGTGTCACCCATGTCACAAATTTTGATTGTCAGATGCTTGAGGTGCAGTTTCCCAGAAACCCCTACACCTATCACCTTGAAACCTGGCAGACTTCATGGCCTCAGCAGGGGCTACCATGCCTGCAATTTTCACCCTGTTGTACCTTAACATGCACACATGACACAAGGTTTGCTTGTCAGTAGCTTGAGGTGCACTTTCCCAGAAACCCCTACATCTATCTCCTTGAAACTTGACAAACTTCATGGCCTTAGGAGGGGCTACCATCTCAGCAGGTTTCATCCAAATCAGGATGAAATGACTAAATTATAGACAGTTTTGTGTTTCCCCATTATATTCTATGGATGAAATGTTGAAACAGAGTTGAAACAGCGAAACAGTTTCAATGAAACGAAGTGGAAAAGCAGTTTCAAAATGAAACAAAACTTAAAACAAAACACTGTTCCATTGAAACATTAAAACAGAAGTTGAAACAGAATGGTGCTGTTTCTCACAGCCCTACTATTTATACCAGCTTTTTCGCCACACTAGCTTCTGCTCCACAGAAATATTTTGTTATATATACTAAGTTTGTTTCATAGCCTCTTCTCTTTACCCTGTGAGCTTGTAAGAGTTGGTGATCTGCCATTCAGTGAACACCCAAGATAAACATCTAACACCCAAAAATCTGAACATCTTGTACAACAGGAAAGCTCAGACCTTTTATTTGTGTTTTACTAGATTTTTTTCCTTCACAAATAAATTTTAAAAAGTTGCATCAGCAAGAACCACAGGGGAGAAAAATAAAATAATTTACACACTTTTTTTACTGATAAAAACGTCAAAATGATCAAGATTCAAACCACATTTCTACTTTATGAAATCCATAAGCAGAAACATTATTTCATTCAAAACAAAACATTAAAAAAATCTTATTATGCAGCATACCTTAGGTTGTATTGTGGCTCCAGGTTTTAAATCATAAAACAAATTAAGGGGGCAATGTACATTTAGAATGATAGGCTAAGGTTTTCAGAAGTGTTTGTCTATCCTTGATTTAAAAGAACATAATTTTCAGACAGTGCTGTGCAACTGCATTCTGCTAACCTTTGTGGTAGCAGCAGCAACAGCAGCAACAGCAACAGTCACTTTCTAGTCAGCTAGATAATTAGAGGTTTCACTATATTGTTAAATGCTTAATGTTTTATAGAGGGAAAATATATTGGTCTAACTGAGGATATGTGCTGAAATGTGTAATTTTAGAGGAAGTTTTTATTTCAGAATTCATGGTGCACTTCCTTGGTATTTGTATAAAATTCTACATAAAAGGCACTTATGAGATAGTTGTACTTTAATTACTTATATTAATGAATCATTCCATTTCTGCTGCTGTAATGACTCTGAGGCAAAGGTGCTAATATTTAGCCTATACTTCTATGTGTTCCTCAAATAATTATATTAGAAAGTATGTGTTGAGAACCTACTTATAATTCTTAACAGTTCAGGACTTTATGTCAGTGTTTTTAATCAAGCAGCCAATGATGTATTTCTGAGCCTACTCTCAATTCTAGTTCTGAATCACAATTTGTAAGCATTATGGCAAAAGCCTTTTCATTAGGCAAAACAGATTGTTATAGTATTTTGTCTTTCTCATTCTCAGTAGCAAGAAACAAAATAAAACAACCAAAAACAAAACAAAACCCCACAATCATTTTGGAGTCAAACCACACCATGCTGTCTAAATACACATAATTAGAACATCAGCAAACAAATATGATTATAATTAATCTAATGCACCTGCAGAATATATTACCTACATCATTCTAAACTGATTGTCATTGATAGTTATCTGAATTGTTAAGTAAAAATGCAACTTTTGCTGGTGGAAGAAAGGGTGTTTATACTTTCATTAGTCTTCCCATGTCTGCATAGTACTGTACCTTCCCAGTCCCAGAATAGTTGTTATAGCTGTCATACACTTTTATGATGATGATAGTTTCATAGTTGCATACTTTCATAGTTAGTAGGGTCAGAAGGGACCTGAGCAGATCATCAAGTTGGACCCCCTATCATGGCAAGAAAGAGTACTGGGGTCAAACGACACCAACAAGGCGATTGTCAAGCCTTGTCTTAAAGACCTCCGGGGTAGGAACCAGCACCACTTCACTTGCAAGTTGGTTCCAGATCCTAGCTGCCCTGACAGTGAAGTAGTGCCTCCTGATGTCTAGCCTGAATCTACGCTCTGCCAGCTTGTGACTGTTATTTCCAGTCACTCCTGGTAGTGCTTGGGGGAACAGGGACTCCCCCAATGCCTGCTGGTCCCCTCTGTCTAGTTTGTAACAGGCCACTAGATCCCCCCTCAGCCTTCTCTTGTGGAGGCTGAACAGATTCAGGTCCCGTGGCCTGTCCTTGTACGGCCTGCTTTGTTGACCCCTGATCATCCGACTGGCCCTCCTCTGGACCCTTTCCATGTTGTCCACATCCCTCTTGAAGTGCAGTGCCCAGAACTGGATGCAGTACTCCAGTTGTGGCCTGACCGGTGCCACACAAAGGAGGAGTATCACCTCCCTGGACCTGCTTGAGAAGCATCTGTGAATGCGTGACAAGGTGTGGTTGGCCTTCCTGACTGCATCCCCACACTGTCAGCCCATATTCATCTTGGCATCAATGATGACTCCAAGATCCTTTTCCGCCTCCGTCCTGACAAGAGGGGAGTTCCCCACCCTGGAGGTATGCTGCTGGTTCTTCCTCCCCAGGTTCATCACCTTGCACTTGTCAGTGTTGAATCCCATCCTATTCTCATCCGCCCACCCCTGTAACCTGTCTAGGTCTGATTGCAGCCTATTCCTTCCTTCTAATGTGCCCACATCCCCCCACATCTTAGTGTTATCAGCAAATTTGAACAGGGTGCTTTTTGCCCCCTTGTCCAAGTCACTGATGAAGATGTTGAACAGTGCGGGCCTGAGGACCGAGCCCTGTGGAACCCCAATGCCCACATCCCTCCAGGTCAAAAATGACCCATCTACTACCACTCTCTGGCTGTGGCCCTCCAGCCAGCTGGTGACCCATTTGACTGTGTGGGTGTCGACACCACACTCCCCCCAGTTTCTTAATGAGAATGGAGTGAGAGACAGTGTCGAAGGCCTTCTGAAAGTCCAGAAAGCCAATGTCCACTTCTACCCCTGCATCTAAGGATTTTGTGACCTGGTCATAGAAGGCCACCAGGTTGGTCTGACAGCACCTGCCTTTAATGAACCTGTGTCGGTTGCCCCTAAGCATAATCTCCCCTGCTGACCCCTCGTGGACATGTGCCAGAATAATTCTCTCAAAAAGCTCATCCAGGATTGAGGCAAGACTAACTGGCCTTTAGTTCCCCGGGTCCTCCTTCCTCCCTTTTTTGAAGATGGGGACCACATTGGCCCTCTTCCAGTCCTCTGGCACCACACCAGAGCACCATGAGTGCTCGTAAAGCTGTGCAAGGGGTCCTGCAATGACCTCAGCTAATTCCCTCAGCACTCCAGAGTCTCAGGATGCACTGTGGAATGGGGATAAAGTCCAGGTGTCTGGACTTTTAGCCACACCCCTACTCACCATCTCTTTAGTGGCAAGTCTGAGCTGTGTATGCAAGAAATGGTATTAACTCTTAACCTGTGACTGTCTCTCACATCATGTTCTAGCTTTAACAGCACTTAATATTCCACAGATTTAGTATAGTTTAAGGATAAAGTGTACTTCTCCCTGTGTTTTTTCATTTGCATTTGAGCTATTCATAAAGAAGTAAACTGACATCTCATATGAAATAAACATAGGAGTGCATTAGAATTTAAAGGATCTGATTAAAATTGTTATAAAAATGAGAAATATTTTCATGAAAAATTGTGAAGATTTGAAGTTTTCTTTTGAAATTTTTAGATGAACCATTTTTTAAGTCCATATTGTTTTTAATTTTAAAGTTAATAGTGAAGCATTTCAAGGCTTGTTGAACTTTTGAAACAGTGGTTGAATCAATATTTTATAGAAAAAATAACATTTTCTCAAAAAATAGCTATTTTAACTAAAAGAATTGGGTATAAGGGCATTACTTTTAAATGAGGAAATGTTTCTTGGAACCTGCTCTAGTATTGTTTTAAACCATTGTAACTAAACAGCTTGGTCTACCTCTGTGTTAGATACTTTACCTTTCCATTGTAGCTTTTTGATTCAAGATCAAACCTTCATAGCAATAACATGAAAAAAACAAAAGGTTTTTGAGAGAGTTATTCTGGTGCATCTCCGTGAGGGGCCAGCAGGGGAGATTATGCTTAGGGTCAACAAACATGGGTTCATTAGAGGCAGGTGCTGTCAGACCAACCTGGTGGCCTTCTATGACCAGGTCACAAAATCCTTAGATGCAGGGGTAGAAGTGGACATAGTCTTTCTGGACTTTCAGAAGGCCTTCAACACTGTATCTCACCCTGTTCTCATTAAAAAACTAGGGGACTGTGGCGTCAACACCTACACAATCAAATGGGTCACTAGTTGGCTACAGGGCCACAGCCAGAGAGTGGTGATGGATGGGTCATTTTCAACCTGGAGGGATGTGAGCAGTGGGGTTCCGCAGGGCTCGGTCCTCGGGCCCGCACTGTTCAATATCTTCATCAGTGACTTGGACAAGGGGGTAAAAAGCACCCTGTTCAAATTTGCAGGTGACACTAAGATGTGGGGAGAAGTGCGAATGCTAGAAGGGAGGAATAGGCTGCAATCAGACCTAGACAGGTTACAGGGGTTGGTGGATGAGAACAGGATGGGTTTCAACACTGACAAGTTCAAGGTGATGCACCTGGGGAGAAGAACCAGCAACATACCTACAAGCTGGGGAACTCCCTTCTCATCAGTGCAGAGGCAGAAAAGGATCTTGGAGTCATCATTGATGCCAAAATGAACATGGGCTGACAGTGTGGGGAAGTGGTCAGGAAGGCCAACCATACCTTGTCATGCATCCAAAGATACATCTCAGGCAGGTCCAAGGAGTTGATCCTCCCCCTTTATGCAACACTGGTCAGGCCACATTTTGAGTACTGCATCCAGTTCTGGGCACTGCACTTCAGGAGGGAGGTGAACAACATGAAGAGGATCCAGAGGAGGGCCACCCGCATGATCAGGGGTCAGCAGGGCAGGCCCTATGAGAAGAGGTTAAGGGACCTGAACCTATTTAGCCTCCACAAGAGAAGGTTGAGGGGGGATCTAGTGGCCATTTACAAACTAGTCAGGGGGGGCTAACAGGCATTGGGGGAGTCCCTTTTCCCCGAGCACTACCAGGAGTGACAAGAAACAAAAGTCACAAGCTGGCAGAGGGTAGATTCAGGCTAGATATCAGGAGTTGCTACTTCACTGTCAGGGCAGCTAGGATCTGGAACCAACTTCCAAGTGAAGTGGTGCTGGCTCCTACCCTGGGGGTCTTCAAGAGGAGGCTGGATGAACAACTCACCAGGGTCATTTGACCCCAGTACACTTTCCTGCCATGGCAGAAGGTCGGACTTGATGATCTGCTCAGGTCCCTTCTGACCCTGTCAACTATGAAATGATGAAACTATGATCCAGAAATGAAACCTAATTCAGAAATACTGAATATTGTTTTAAAATTAATATTATATACTCATAGATTTATAGTTATATAACTGATGTTATATTGATTTTAACTGATGTTGTATATTCATTATATCATTATATATAAATGCTGTTATATATTAAAAGAATTCTAGAGCAGTAGGGTATGGCCTGGTGGGGGTGAATATGAATAGTGAAATTTCTCTCCCTGGGGCTCGCCTGCCACACTTTGGAAAGATGGAAGTAGTTAATTCCCCAATAAGAGAGGGTGTAGTAAATCACCCCAGAAGCAGGATAATAGAAAATTGGTTGATTAGTAAATTTCCCACAGGTTGTGGAGAACTCTGGCTGTTCTCACACTTTGTGGTCTTTCTGTCTCCCTCCACCACTGTGCAGCCCACTCCCCCAAGCCAGTCAGCTCGACTCAAGTTCCACTCTCTTTTCTCTTTCTTGCTGGTACCAGCGGATCCTTTCTCCATGACAGCTTCTCTCAGCCAGTAAGCTTTTCCTCTCTTCCTCACCTCCTTGTTTTGCCAGTCCCCGTGGTTACCTCCACCCGGTCAGCTGGTCTTATCAGAAAACTGTTCCTGTGCTGGGTTTGCCACTCCTGGTGTCCCCACTGAATCTCTAAACACCATGCCCCAGGGGACGAAGGAAAACCCCCTGCCGTGGACTTAACTAGCTGCTGGTTCCTTATCAGTTAACATTCACCCTGGGTGTGATCCCCTTCCCAACTGTGTTTACTAAGTAATTAACTTGTCCCTGTCCCTGACCTGACTCTCCCACATACTTGCAACTTTGTAACATCAAAGAAACAGGGATAGAAGGGATCTCCATAGGTCATCTAGTCCAACCCCTTGCCTGAAGCAGGACCATCCCTATCCAAACCACTCTATACAAATCCATAATTTAACCTTTTAGTAAAAAATACCATCAACCCAAGCATAGCATAAGACATAACACACTAACCTGCCACAGAAAAAATGGGAAGACCATGGAAGTCAATGTCTGTTCCTGTGCAAGTTTGTCAATATATGCAAAAGAGATTTCAGGTTGAGGACCACACTCCCTGCTACAGAAGAAGACAAAGCCACAACAGTCCAATTTGACCATGGGATGAAATTCCTTTCTGACCCCAAACACAGCAATCGATCTGATCCTGAGCAGAGGGGCAAGACCATATAGCCAGGAACTGGCTTTAAGTCCTAGCAGAAACACTAGAACACCCCAGAAAAAATACCCAACCTTGGCTGCAGCCCACACCCAGTGCCTCAGAGGAAGGGTTAACAAAAAACAAACCTGACACATATAGCAGAGAGGGTCAACATGGAGAGGGTCCAGAGAAGGGCCACTCCTTTCCATCCCTACATTTCACTTGAAGCCAAGGAGACTGGTTTTGACATAAATCAGGAACAAATCTTGTACTAAAACCTCTAGTCCTAGTGCAGTGAACAAATTTGAAGAATAAGACTGGAGTTTTCAAAGCAGTGTTAAGCCTCCAAATCCCATTAGACTGCAGTAGATCTATGGCAACCAGTGACCTTAATTTCCTTTGAGAATCCTACACTGTAACTGTAAGTTGCAAAAACCAGGTAGAACTCTAGATTCAGACTCTTTAAGGATGCACATAGTACTTGGCTCAGTGGCCTCCTGCATGCAGCATTTCTAGTAATCTATAAAGTTCTGATCTATGTAG
Organism: Gavialis gangeticus; assembly: GCF_001723915.1. Lineage (NCBI taxonomy): Eukaryota > Metazoa > Chordata > Crocodylia > Gavialidae > Gavialis > Gavialis gangeticus. The sequence continues at coordinate 19,532,065 of NW_017729030.1, forward strand.
TCTCTTCATGTGGAATAATATTAACAAGTAATACACATAATCTGGGTACTAACAAAAGATGTAAGAGAGATGTGTTCACTATTGAATTATTTTCCATCCAAGCACAGATCCTGGATTTATAAATAGATTCTTGCAAGGCCAAATAAAAAAAAATGATACAGTTGCTGGTGTCTGTCAAATTTTTCTTTTTTTTTTTAATTAGGATAGATTATAGATAATTTGTAGCAAGTTAAATATATTGTTGAAGAATGTGTGTGAGTACATGTGTAATCAGAGTAAAATGAGGGTCAACAATGTTTTGCAGCAGGGGGAGGCTTCAATGCATCTTTGCTCTGAGTGTGGGCTGCTGCCAACTTGGATTGTGCTGCCATTACTAGAACTGCAGTTATTCCTTTTATCTACACTACTGCTGCTACTGCTGCTTCTCCCTGCTGCAGATATAAAACCCCATCTCTGCCAAAACACCTCAGAAGCCTGCCTTCAGCCCCCTGACTCCATGAGCTGGATAAAATGGCACCATGGGCTGAACCTAGGCAATGGGCTGTAGGTTGCCACCCCTATAGTAGAATATTTAATCGTAGGATAAACATCTCAAAATTTCTTAAACTCCATTATTGAAACTGGTGTTATGGCTTAGTCTTGCATTGAAGTGAGTAGGAGTTTTTCTCATTAGGCACTCAGGGATGTATGTTCTGTTGACTTCTATAAAACTATGTTCCAATAGGGTTTTAAACACTTTAGTCATTTAAATATGTTTGAACATTTGGATCCCCAAACAATATGTTTTTCTTCTGAATTTATAGTGAAAATGCTTACACTTGGCAAGACTTTCTCTCGCACAGCTGAGGACAAAATTATTGCATTTTATTAAATTTGTAGCTTCGTTCAGAGGTGACTTCCCAATGTTAGTATGAATAGGTCAAATTCCTCTTTGTATGGTTCAATTCATTTGTTAATTTAAAGATCCCAAAGAGTAAACTTTAGCAACTTCTTTGAGGGATCTCTTTTGATGGGCTCTATGTGTGGCAATGTCTGCCTCTGTTTTGGTTAACTGTGTAGTTAGTGAGAAAAATATAGAATGCAATTTATTCAGTATATTGCTGATAATTCGGTTTCCCTCACTTAAGTAGAAGGTGGATCAAAATGAATAATCCAGGGTCTTTATGAAACTAAAAAGTGAATGAGACATTGTTTCTTAGAAATGGTGGTGATGACTATCAGGAAGATTCTTTTGGAGCTGAATGGCTTGCACTTGAATTTACCACCTATAGCATAGTGTGTTTTATTATCTTTTTTAAAAAGATTGTTCAATCTACCCTGCAGTGGCTGTGTTAATCAATTCCAGTTACTGACTGATATTAAATGACACATGTAGCAAACATTTCATCTGTCTCTATTGTATAATGCTGTGCCTTTTTCATGCTTCCATTACAAATTCTGTAATAAATAGTCTGATCATTTTGACTGACATTTGGAATCTTTATTGGACAAGACATTTCAAGTGCATCTGTCTTTCGTCTGGTTTATAGCTGACAGTTCTAACAACCTGCTATTACCTCCAAAAAGGCTGCATTTGAAGGGGTCTCTCCAGTTTCATTTTTCCAGGGTGCAGACCCCTGACATTTCTGTATTTTTTTATCCAGACATTTCTTTTTCCATATGATGTGAGTCAGACCATAATATACTCTAATATCTCTTTCTCTTTCCAAATTTAATCACCATCCATTTTGTCTAATTCTACACCTATCCTCCATAGTCCTATAGGTTTTGCCATTTTATAATCCTCTTGAAGGCTATATTTTGCTTGTTACTTTTGAACTTTCTGGCTTCAATTATGCATAATAGTCCATGATTATCACACATGTAATTCTCTTGTGTAAGTTCTGGTTAATAGGGGAAGGTATATGTGTGAGCATATTCACTCCCTTGTCCTCCTCCCCACTTTTTACTTGCCTACATATCTTTGTCTTGATTTATTTATGTTGGGACAACATTATTACACTCTGGGCTTTTCAATGGAAAGAGAAATGCTGAGTACATGATGTCCCTAATTCATATGACTTTAATAGAATTTAGAAGAGGCTGTAGGTGCAGCCTAGTATCTCAGTCTGTTTGTTCATTTTCTATACACTAACCATCTCTGTGAGATGGTTCACCCACTGTTGATGTGTGATGAGATTTTTTTCCCCCCCTGAGAACACAAGATATGTCTATAAAGAGCTTTCAAGAAAGTGAAACCTTTTCTTTTACCTTTAGTCCCCACCTTGCCTTGTTTTTAAGGGCTTTTTTTAAAGCTTTTATGACAACCATTATTGCTGCTACGTTCTAGGCAGTGCTAAAGATGGCGGCTAGTGAGTGGGCACATCTACACGTGCATTAATGCACCATAATTGAGGTGCATTAAGTTTAGTACTTGTCATAATGGGTACTAAATGCACCGAAATTGGTACTACTGTATAGTGCATAGTAGCACTAGTGCATGTTTTCTTATATGCCAGTAAATATGCAGCAGACTAATTCTACTGTGCATTAGCACGGCTTTCACCATGACATGCTAACGTGCATTTAAATTAATCTTCTGTGTGTCTCATGTTTCATGTAGCTGCACCCACTGTTACCTATTGCAAAGCTCCTACTTTGATACTGGTATGGAGCGAAAGAAAAGGGAATCAAATTAATCTAAGTGATTTTTTTCTTTATGGGACGGAGAGGAGAATATGTATTGTCATCATTATATGCATTGTGTATTTATTTATTTTACAATTCTAACACTAATAAAATTATGTCTTAGAATCATCTCTATCCCTCTAAGCAGAGGAAAACTGAATCTGGTTTGGGAAAGAACAGGGGCAGAGATGGGAGAGGAGGGAAGTGTCATGTGAACCATGTGATTTTTTTCTAAGAAGAATTGTATTTGCTTCTGTAGTATGGCTGCAGGCTTTACTGATTCTGCTGGTATTCTACCCTCCTGAAACCCATTAACATTTCCAAGTAAGGTTACATTGAACCTTTCAGCATTATCACCTTGCAACACTGAGCTGTCAGCAGGAGAGTTGTGGCTGTAAATAGGGGCTGTATCAATTAGAACAGTTTCAGTTCTTTGGCAAAAAAATCATACTCTAGAAAAACAGGTTGTAGCAATTATTTCAGAGATAGTTCATGAAACACAGTGAAGACCTGCTTATACATTAAATTAATGACTACTTCTAATGTTAATGACTATTCCTAATATACAGATAACAGTGTCAAGTCTCACTTACCCAACATCAATGTACCCCTCAGAGTTATATGGGACTCTGCTTGAGAGTACTTTTTATCTTATGGGATTCTTTTTGGAGGACTGGGGCCACAAATGTTTGCTTTGGTACAATAAATTTGATTTTTAAAAAGTTGTGGCATATGTAGTTATATGAAGCCCCTATAATACAAAGACAGAAAGCGAAGTTTAACTGAATCTGAATATAAGCAATCTGTTTTTCATATATAAATGCATTTTGATTTAATTTGCATGCTTTTTCTTTTAGTTTCTAACATGGTATTTAAAAGTAAAAAAAATAAAATCTGTACATGCATCTCTTTCAACTGTCTGGACAGTTAGACCAGAAGAATGCAATGATAATTGCTAGTGACTAATCTGTAGCACTGTACATTATGTCCTAAGATTGTAGTTCACCACTTTAAATATTAATATTTCATTATTACTTTGTTTCCAAGTCTTATAGAGAATACGGGATCATGCATTTTTAATTTTTGTTTTAGGCAGACATTTACAGTATGCATTAGAATTTAATAGTGTATGTATTTTGTTCTGTTTTAATATAAAACATGCACAAGGAGATTAGATGGCTCAAGGGACTTAAGTGTTTCTAGAGTATTTCACCTTAAAGGTATAAGTGCAAGCACTCTACTGGAAGTCATTACCATCTAAAGGCTCTTCCATAACCTATACAAAATGAGTTTGTGATTTCAGCCCAATACCTAGTGGGAAAGTTGTTCATGTCACACAAAATTAAACAATATCCTTGTTCACTGTTTCAGCAGAAAGCCCAGTGACTGAACTACCCTCTCACTCTGAGATAATTCTAGTAGGTCATGACTGAAGCATATTAGTGCTACAAAGTCCAGGGTTTTGGTTTGAGCCAATTTGTTTTAACAAACAACCCAATAACTGCTTCTCCTTCCCCAACAAAGTAAGATGACTCCATAGAACAGTGCTGCTCACTGGAATATACAACATGTAGGGTCAATTTTTTACAAAGTCCAATTTTTAGTGTTCCTTTGGCCCAGATGTACAGGATGACTAAGGTGCCTCCAAGTTAGGTACTATGAATTCTCCCTTTCTTGGGCACCTAGCCTCCAGAATAGAATCTAAAGACCAGAGTTAACCATCTGAATTCTCTATATGTACATGGAGTTAGCTACCTCTGAAGAATAACCCAGAAATCTGCACAATGAAGGAGCTATCTAGAGCAGCCAACAGGAAAATTTGTTTGAACTTCTGCATCTGAAGCTTAGTTGCCAAACAAAGTGCTGCAATGATGGTGCCTTCATCCACTTGGAATGTAAACCCTAGAGCCTTCTCCTTAAAGCATGAGGGTTGACTTTTTAAAATGTGGAGCACAGAAATGGAGAAGGTTTTAATACTGCTGTTCCCCCTTCATGTGATAACATTGAATTTGTAGCACTCAACAAGGGTGTAAGACACTTGGGTCTGATTCTCTTCTGCACCTGATGGGCTTCAAACCCACATCTACTTCCCAGCAGATTAACTAACCATATTCTTATAGGTTAGATTGTGTTGGCTGGACTATTTTCCCTTCCAAGTTGTAGATAGGTAATTGTGCATAAAGAAATGCAGTCAAAGGGCCAGACATAGAGCCAACAAGGGGGCACATGAGGCTGAAGTTATAAGATAAGAATTAAACAATTTAGACTATCCAGAGATTGGGAAATGAAACCCAGGGCTCCTCTCTCCTAAGGTATTTTGGGACACCGTGTTTCCTTGTTAGGGGAGAGGAGAGGGTCTTCATCTGTCCTTGTGTTCTATTTTATAAATAATTAGACATTTACTGTAGTAGGTCCTGGAAAGGACATGTTGTACCTCCCAGGTGAGTATTCAACAAACAGGCTTTCTCTCAATATACACAAAAGGGGAAACTCCAAAAGAAGGATATCCAGAACCAAGTATCCCATATCCTATGGTTAGGGTGCTCGCTTGGAAGGCAAAATATCTTCAGGCAGAGATGGGAATTAAACCACTGTACACCTGGGGAAAGAGGAGAAAAACAGTACTACCAGTTTTTATCCAAAATCAGTCTTTCCAGCTTGAACTATTCAGTGAATTTGGCATTAATTTGCAAATGGTGTAATAACAACTGAAACCACATACACAAAAAGATCACCCATCTCTAAGAAGATCTTCAGAAATATTTGTGTATAAACAGTGATCAAAATATTCCACCTGTTCTCAACTAAATTAAAAGCAGAAGCTCCATATATAGAAAATACTCAAACTATAACAAATGAAAGGGAGGGGGAAAAAGAAACAAGTAGTGTTACAGATGAGGAAGAGAAATGGCAGAATGGCAAGCTCATTAGTAAAGTGCATTTGTCAATGAATGTCAGCTTCAGGGCAGAAATGATTGAGACAATGAAGTCTCAAAAAAAAAAAAAAAAAAAAAAAAAAAAAATTTTTCCCT
>NW_017729030.1:19537872-19540913 GCF_001723915.1 Gavialis gangeticus
AAAAAAAAAAAAAAAAGAAAGAGCCAGCATATTTTGAGCCTAAAATAAACCTGGCTAAACAAGTCAGAAATAGATAGAGAAATAGTAAAGAACAAACAACTGATTTCTGCCCAGCTTGCTTGTTCTCCACTCTGGCTTCATGTGCACTGAAAATGGTTCTGAGCTTCTAATAGTGCCCCAGGAGGCTTTTATGGTACAAGGACTCAGATGTATTAGATGCTGAAAGTACAGCCTATTCAAGAGACCTTAAAAATACTGAGAGTTCACATATAACAGCTCTCAGACCATGACATACAGCTAAAAGGCACAATTTAGCTTTTTCTTCCCAAAATTTCCAGGTGAAAAACTAGCTCAAATTATGAAGTATCACCTACACTGTGTATCTGACTGAGCGGATAGTTGATGGGTATATTATAAGAACTATGGTAAAGGTAACTTACCTCAAATAATATGTAGCATAGTTGGGTGTGATTCTTGCCTAACACCCACAGATACTTGAAGAAACTGCCTTTTTTGTTCTTTAGTAACACCTTGATAGCTTTGTTATGCCAGTAATGTTGTCTGGAATTGAATAAAGGTAAGAGAAAAAAATATATACGCTAACTGGAAGATTGCTTCATCAAGACCAAGGCAGGAAAAAAACCCAAAACTTCTCTTCTCATTTGGTTTATCCAAACCAGCAGGATTTTTATTCTGGACACAGATGTCTAGTTAATAGCCTTGGAAGTGGTATTAGCACAGGTGCAAAGTGGGCAGGAATGTATAATTGCTTGTTACTGCAAAGGTTTGCTGCCACTGCAGTCAATATGGCACCGCTTGTATTTGCCATGACAGTATCATGTTTATGAAGGCAAAAGTGGTGTCCAAAATAATCTCACTCATTTCCCATTAATTTTAAAGTGCTATAGCAATTAAGATCTTCATAGGGGAAGCTAGAATTTATTTTCTGTAAGCAAAAAGTACTTCTTGCTAAGGTTCACATTTGCATATCTCAAATAGTAATGATAGCTTTAAAATTATTCTAGGAACTTTCTCACCTCTAACAATAGTGTTCTTTAATCTGGAACATAGAATTTAAATCCAAAGTTTGTCTATGACAGCCTATTGGTGCACTGATTGTACTGATGTATTGTAAGTAGCCATGGACAAACTCTGGATTTAAATACCTTTCCCACTTACAGTATTCAAACTGTGTTTGAAAAATTGCATTTCTGAAATACTGAAATGTATCTTTACAGATAAATATGCTTAGATTTGATCTAGAGTAATCATAGCATTTGGGGGGAAAAGGTAAGATATTTCCTATAAAAAATTCAAGTGGATAGGGGAATTAATTGTAGACACAGAATCAGGAATGTATCAGAAATTAATGTAGAACTAGTTTCTGGGTCAAGAATACATAATGGGGGAAAAACAGCATTAAAATACTTTTTAATATAAAACTAATAATCAAATACAGGGATATGATAAAGAAAGGGGAAAGAGATGACAAGTACAAAAGTTAGCAAAAGCAAACACTAATCATTATCTGAGTTAAAATAAATAAATAATGAGTGCTATTTATGTACTGAAATATGATTCTGTGGTTTAACTTTGTTCTTTTTGCTGCTTGAAGTTGCAAAAGTATAGATTATTTTGTGATATAGGTGGTGGTTTATCTGAAAAAGTCTTTTCCTACATTAAATGCTTTGGTTAAGAATGCTATTCAAAGGAGAATGACAAAGAAGATAAGAGGTAAACAATGCTGATGAAGAATTATTTTGTATTGTCTATCAATTAGTATAATTTATTGATTTCTGTAGCAGCTGTCACTTCAATGGGCCTTATACATTAAGCAATAGCAGTAGCAATGGGCTTTAGTTAAGCTGGCCTTACCACTTCTTTAGGTAATTGCCCAACCATCCCTTCCTTATTAAAATTTTGAACAGTAGTGTCAAAATGTAAAAAGATTCAACTGATGGGAAGATTATTTTTCTTCATAGTCATTAATGGATGGATATCAATAATAAGAAAGACAGTACACTGACAGAAAGAAAATCAAGGCCCTTGAGGTATCATGTTGCTATCATTAAGTTTTTTGTGGGACAAGAAGACTTATATTAGATATACTATTGGAGAAAAATGGACTTTTTATCATAAAGAAGCAGGTTCAAACTGAAAATCATAAGAAAATAGGGCTGGAAGAGACCTCTGAAGATTATCTGATACAGTTTTCTGCTCAAGGCAAGATCATCCCTGTCTAAATCTGTACAGGATGCTGTACAGGAGGGACAGGATAGGAAAGAGACGTGGGGGTGTGGCACTCTATATTAAGGAGGAATACACATCCTCGTCCATTGGCAAGGAGTCAGAGGAGGGGCACTCTGAAGTGCTTTGGGTTAGAGTGAAAGTCTGTCGAGACAAAAGAGACTTAACGGTGGGAGTCTACTACAGACCTCCCAACCAGGGTGAGGAGCTTGACCAGGATTTCTTGGGTCAGCTCACAGAGGTAGTGAAGGCTAAGGATGTGGTAATCATGGGGGACCTGAACTTCCAGGACATCTGCTGGGAAGAGCAGTCAGCCAGGTCTGAACGCTCGCGTAGTTTTTTAGACAGTGTGCAGGACCTCCATCTAACCCAGGAGGTGCACAGCCCCACCAGGGGGGACGCCTTGTTGGACCTAGTGCTGGCCACAGGTGATGACCTGGTGAGGGGGCTGTGGGTGCTCGACCACCTGGGCGACAGTGATCATTGCCTGCTGGAATTCACCATCCAGCGCAAGGTGGCAAAGGCATGCAGTAAGGCAGCGGCCCTGGATTTTAAGAGGGCAAATTTCAATGAGCTAAGGAGGATAGTTGGGGAAGCACTGAGGTCCCGGAGGGGAGGGGAGACAGGTGTCCAAGGAGAGTGGTTGCTCCTCAAGGAGATGATCCTCCAAGCCCAAAGGAAGGTAATCTCAACATGGATCAAAGGGAGCACAAGGGCGCATAAGCCCCCATGGCTCATCAAAAGTATCCCGGAACGTCTTCTTGCTAAAAAGGTGGCTTACACCCAATGGAAAG
>NW_017729030.1:19565332-19566927 GCF_001723915.1 Gavialis gangeticus
CTTCTGACCCTAGAAACTATGAAACTATGAAACATGTTTGCAAGGTCCTTTCCATCCCATACCAGCTCCACACCCCAAATCATCCTCATAGTTGGGGGTAAAGTGGAACGGAAAAACTTTGATATTAAACTTTCTTGGTGAAGACTTGTGAACAAACTGGTCTAAAGTGGCCTGAGGCTGTCACATTGGTACTTTTCCAAATCTGAAATTCTGTTCAGAGGTCCTCAGGTCTGACCCCTTTTGAGATTCTTATGGGTCGATCCATGAGGGGACTTGCCACACCTCCCCCCTAACACCTGCCTCATCTCCATGATTCTTTATTAACCTACTGCCAAGGGCTCACCAAGGCCCTCAAGGTTATCTCATTTCAGGTTAAAGCCACAGCACAACATCAGTCTCTAGATGGTGACTGTTGTCAATCTGGTCCAACCAGGAGATTGGGTCCAGATTAAGGTCCACCAGAGGAAGGACTGCCTGCAGCCTCAGTGGAAGGGGCCTTTCCAGGTCCTGCTAGCCACCCCAACTGCTGTGAAAGTTGCCAAGGTTTCTCACCAGCGATACCTCCATGAAGATCCAGAGGGTTCCCTGTAAGTGAAGATCAGACAACGAAATCTCAAAAAATAGCCTGCACGGCTAGTAAAATTTTACTTGAGGCTATGAACTTTTGTTCTATGTGTGGAATTGCCTTTAGTAATTTAGTATGAATCACACTTACCCCTGGGAGGTCGCAGATAATTACGTAGATTTAGAAACTTCGCAGGGGGTAGAGCTGTTTTGTATTTTTGTGGTCAGCATTTTATTGATGGTAGTGTGCTGGAGGCTGAAGTTTTAGTCAAGGGTAGCCCTCCAAAGTTCCAAGGGATAGCAGCATTTGGGACCCCGCTTGAGTAGGCCCCGAAATGTTGCCTTTCCTTTTACTCATCTCCATGCCAAGAGTTCTAGTCGGGGCATAGGAGGAGAACAGTATTATGTTCCTGAGCCAGAGCATTGCTAGTGCAGTCAACCTTACAAACTGCTGGGTGTGCATACATGGGCCTAGACACCCAGTCAGAGGAATCCCAATGCTTGGGGTACCGACTCCCCTTGAGGATTGTGGAAACAGTACCAATACTAGCTTTGTCAGATTTTCATCCAACTCTAATAGAACGCTGCAGTCTATCCTTGAATGGTGGAAAAAAACTTGAGACAGCTGGAGACAGTCCTCTAGACTTAAGGCAGTCCTCTGTTATAGGTCCAATGGGAGTGGTAGAACAGGCGAAGCTGGTCACTCAGTGGGGCATAACCCCAAATGCCGAGTAACGTTTGCTTATCGCTCTCATAATACATCTGGGATCCTGCTGAGAAACCCGTCCTTTCAGTGTACCAATGAGTCTCTCACTATCCATAAAACGCTGGAGGATACCCATAGTCTGGTAATGAACGGGTCCGAATTCTATGTGTTGTTACGTTCTACTTCCTGTAACCAATCAATATCTCAATACAGGTTGGTGGGGAGCCAATGTACCCCTTCCTACACCTTACAGGTCAATAGGTATGTGATAATGATGCCCACAAGATTTTGCCATGGCATTGGGTTGGCACCTGTACCCTGGGGA
>NW_017729030.1:19566970-19593180 GCF_001723915.1 Gavialis gangeticus
GGGGAAAATCATCCCAGAGTTTGATTTACACCCAAGCCTCTCTTGGCATGAGGTGTCTAATGTCCCACCTGGTTTGCCCAGACATAGGCGAGCTGTTGAAAACCCACTGGTTTGCTGATGCACCGGATTCCATCAACTTACCAGGGCATTTCTCCCTTGATTGGGGGTAGCTGAATTAGAAAGAACCATTGTGAACATTTTGGGAGTTCTGGAGGAATTTTTTAATGCCAGCACCGATGCTTTAGGAGGTCTTAGTTATGAAATCACCCAGATAGGGCAGGTGGCTACTGAAAAGCGTATGGCTTTGGATTATCTCCTAGCCGCCCAAGGAGGGGTATGTGCAGTTGTGAACCATACTTGCTGTGCCTGGATCAATCAGCACCAAAGTGTGGAAAAGGACCTCCGCACCATAAGAAGGCAGTTGCAGGTGATCCATGCGGTTGCAGAGGAGAAACCTTTCGATTGGTGGGGGTTGCTACCAGATGTAGGGGGATGGTTGAAATCCCTGCTAAAATGGTGTATTCTGAGTTTATTATGCATTTTTCCTGTTTTCATTATTATCCAAATGTTTCTGTGTTGCTTACGCTGTTGTTTATCAAAAACTGCCCAGAGTGTTTCTAGGCTCTCTAACACCGAGCTGCAGATGATGGTGCTCAGGAAGGTGGCCAAGAGTATGTTATGGGCAGGCTGATCTGTATGTGATTTATTAGTATATAAAGAAGTCTGTGCTTTGCTTTTGTTGAGAATGAGCTGCCCCTTGCTGTTCTCCTGTGGCCATGCAAAATAAAGTGCTTCTGACAGCCAAACACTGATCCTGTCTGAATTTCCACATCACTGGGCAGAGGACACAAGATGGAGACTTGACATACAAAATGGAAACTTGACATTACTTTGGTTCACTTACAAACACAGACCTAAACCATACAATATCCATATGAAACAATAAAAATCAATACAAAAATGATAGTAATACAATATACAACAGTAAGAATCAGTACAAACCTAATAATAATACAATATAAAACAGTGGATATCCAAACCAAAAACTTGCTACCAAAATAAAAATGTTAAAGCTTATCCTAAGTCTGAGCTCGCTTATGCTCCTCAATAGGGAATAGAGAGGGAGAGAAAGAAAAACCAGAAATAATTGGGGAAGGGAATGCATATCTATCATATATAAAAAGAAAAACTGGGGGTTTTGCTACAGGGCTGCTACAGAATGGACTAGGACAACTCATTACTGATAGGATGGAAAAAGCAGAGCTCTTAAATAATTTCTTTGCTTCTGTTTTCCTGAACATGGATACCTCCCAATGTACCTCCCAATGAGTCTTTAGTCTGGAGTGAGAGTTATACCAATCCACCAATGGTTAGCACTGACCTAGTGAAGGGGCACTTGGAAGGGTTGGACATATTTAAGCCAGCAGGCCCTGACGATCTTTACCCAAGGGTACTAAAAGAATTGGCTGATGACATAGCAGAACCTCTGGTGCAACTTTTTAATTGGTCATGGCACTTGGGACAAGTCCCAGAGGACTGGAAAAGGGCCAACATGGTCCCTATATTCAAGAAGGGGAGGAAGGAGGACCCAGGTAATTATAGGCCAGTTAGCCTCACCTCTATTCTTAGCAAGACTTTAGAAAAAATCATAAAGATCACATTTGCAGAGGGCCAGTGGCTAACACAATGTTAAGAGGCAACCAGCATACGTTTATAGCAGGCAGATCTAACCTGGTCTCTTTTTATCACCAGGTCACAAAGTTTTCAGATGCTGGGGAGGAAGTAGATATTATTTACCTAGATTTTAAAAAGGCTTTTGACACAGTGTCACACACAATTCTTACAAGCAAACTGAGTAGCTGCGATGTGGATTTTTTTCACAGTAAGGTGGGTGAAAAACTGGCTTATGGGATACATCCAGAGAGTGGTGGTAGATGGGTTGGTTTCTCTCTGGAAGGATGTGGGCAGTGGTGTCCCCCAAGGCTCTGTCCTTGGACCAGTACTGTTTTAATATCTTCATTAGCAATTTGGATGAAGGTGTTGAAAGCACCTTGTTCAAATTGACAGATGACACTAAACTATGGGGCATAGTAAACACACTGGAGGGCAGGGAGAGAATTCAGGCAGATTTGGACAGACTGGGGAAGTGGGCAGATCAGAATAAGACGCAATTCAACAAGGATAAATGCAAGGTGCTGCACCTCGAGAGAGAGAATCTCCAACACACCTATAGACTGGGAGGTACCATTCTGAGAACCACAACAGTGGGAAGAGATCTTGGAGTCTTGGTTGACTCAAAAATGAACATGAGTCGCCAGTGTGATGAGATAATAAGCAAGGTTAACTGCACTCTTTCTTGCATCTGCAGGAGTATCACAAGCAAGTCTAGGGAAGTGATAATTCCCCTCTATGCAGCACTGGTGAAGCCACAGATGGAGTAATGTGTCCAGTTTTGGGTGCCACACTTCAAAAGGGATGTGGATAACCTTGAGGGGTTTCAGAGAAGGGCTACTCGTATGGTTGAGGGGCTGCAGGTAAGACCCTATGAAGACAGACTGAGGAATCTGAACCTCTTCAGCCTCCACAAGGGAAGGCTGAGAGGTGATCTTGTGGTTGCGTACAAACTCATTGCGGGGGGGGGCGGGGCAGCAGGGAATAGGGGATGCTCTGTTTACCAGGGCGCCCCTTGGGTTTACCAGAAATAATGGCCACAAACTAAAGGAGAACAGATTTAGATTAGACATAAGGAAGAAATTCTTTATGGTAAAGGTTTCCAAAACATGGAATGGGCTTCCAAGAAAGGTGGTGCTTTCCCCCACCCTGGAGGTGTTCAAGAGCAGATTAGACAGGCAACTGGCTGGGGTTACTTAACCCTAACGCTCTTTCCTGCTTGGAGCAGGGGGTCGGACCTGATGATCTACTAGGTCCCTTCCAACTCCAGAAATCTATGAAATCATGGATGCTGTGGGGTCAAACACTGTTTATGATATGGGTGAATGTCATTGGGAAACAAGGTAATGTATTTCAGTCTGATATAATAAATGCAAATGGTGTTTCAGGTTTCAAATTGGAAAGCATAAAAGGCAAAGAAAGGCTTTAATTTATGATGTGTTTCGTTTAAAGCTTCAGAACATTAAGTGCCCATTAAATCACTATTTTATATGCTGCTAAGTGCATCTCTAGCTTCAAAATAAAAAGTGTTTTAATTTTCCCTGTATTAATAAAGCATTTTAATTGAGGACATTTGTGATAACAAATAGACTGGAATTGGGAAGTAATTAATGCTGAGTTGTGTCAACAAGACACCTTTGTGATTTTTGCTTTTAGTATATTGTAAGCATTTATGAACTATCACATTATTTACTTGTTTATTTTGTATTTATACTCCAATTATGAAGGGAGATACTTGGATCAAAATTTGATTTCCATTACATTGGTAGAACCCCCTAGAGACTTTTTTTGAATGGCAGCTAAATACTCTCTTTGTAGACAGATCTCAAATTGCAGCTACTGATTTATTTGTAAGCAAGGCTTGTAAGTCTGTCTCCTTTTAAGTCAGCTGTTCAATCTGATCGCTCTCTCCTCTACTTACGGCTTCCATTATCTAAACACATTCTGAGCACAGTTCAACATTTCTAACACAGGGAATTCTGATATTTCAGCATTTGCTTTTATTTAAAACGGGTTGAAAGTAAAACAAAAATAATTTTTGTTCATAATTTTTTTAAAAATGGTTTGGAAATATTAGCATGTTTTTATGTTGACATTTCTGATTGAAAAAAATTAAGTATTACAGAAACTCTTTTATCCAGTTGATTTAAAAAGCTTTGAAGTCAGACAGACTATATATATATATATTCTTATGGGAGTTGTACTTTGGGCTCCAATTTTTCTTTTCCTGTGTGATTTCTGTGAGTAGCACATCGCTTTCATAGGCAATACTGATGTGAATGTCTGAATTATAATGTAACCAATGAAGTCACATGGTAAATGTACTACAGGCAGTGATTCTGGCCCACAGAAGACAATGTAGTTGGACAACTCCTGTAAGGCAATATTTCATAAATATGCATTTTAAATTATTCTGTGTCTTATACATTAGTTAATTCAATCAACTGAAATACTCTATGTTGCATCAAAGTAAGTTAAAATCAAGTAGTTCGTATAAAAAAATCTACAAAATGTATTATTTCCCCCTACATAACATTCTGAGTTCTGACAAAATTGCAGTTCCTGTTTAAAAAACAAAAAAGTCTAATAGAAAGCTCTCCAGCAGCTCTAGAAATAAATAATAATATATTTTAAAAATACCTTTATTTATCTGTTGCTTCACATTTTATAGTGGGAATAGCTTGATATATATATTTTAATATATTTGCCTGTTCATCTGTCAATGGGTGGGCAGAATAATACTGAAATTATGCCAAGACCCCTGCCAGATGTGCAGGTAAAGATGCACTAAGATCTGATATGTGATCCATATCTGATATGTGATCTGATATGTGCTTCCTGCCATGCCACACATGAATGGGAAGAGGCATGATTTTTGGGATCAAGCATCAGATCCCATCAAACCGTACTGCTGGTGCAGGAGGAGCCTCAGATCTTCCATGTATTCACAAGTAGGAAGCTTCTATATGCTCTTGTGTCTGGGAGCCCTGTCAATTGATTAGTGGTGTGATACCATCCCATTACATATTTTTGTGACGTAACTGTGTGATTTATTCTGTTTTGTGATGCCATTAATTGCTTTAATGTGTGGCCAGGTTACAACTTAAGATACGATTAACTAGTTAATCATGTTTTAAGTGTGACATGTGGCAGGGGCCTAAGGAAGAAAAGTGCAGTAAGCAAGCGAGCATTTAGTTCTTAGCATTCATCTTTTTGTACGTATCTTCATTCTTCCAGTAAATCTTTGCTTTTGTGAAAGGCAGAGGGAAAGAGTAGTTGAGGTTAGTCCAGTAAAGAGTTTTGAACTTCTGGACAGACACGCTGAGTGAAACCCTAACCCCACTGAAGTTAAGCAGAGTTTTGCCATTAGTTTCAAAAAGAAATGTATTTTGCTCCTTAAATTAGATATTTTTACTAAAAAGCAAATGAAAGAAATAGAGTACTATGTTGATATTTTTTTGAGCAAAAGGCAAAGGTTTTTGCTTGTGGGCCAGCTGAATTTTCTCTAGGTATTTGGTTTCCTTCTTACATAAAAATGAGTTGCTGTAATCAGTCTGAAGACCAAATTGTCAAGCCTGACTTTGAACCTAGGCATACAAATGTTATTTCAATACCAATCTGCACATTCAAAACCTGACCTTCATGTACAATTTGGATAGTTCTCATATACTTAGGCACAGCTAAACTGCTACATTTGAATTTTTCATCTTCAACCTAAAAGTTTGTTTTCAGTGTTCAATAAATTCCCAAGACAAGGAATTTATATTTCTTGATATTTAAGACTTCCTTTTGACTTATTTGTGTTACTTGAACATACAGGGTTTGCAACAGATGGATCTGTTCTATTCTTTTTATCCATCATTTTCCTTTATGTGGCTTTCTTTCTTGGTAGTAGTTGTGCACTTGGGAATTCTGTAAAAGTTTAGGTATAGATGTGTGGAAATAATAGGGGGTTTTTTCAGTTTTTGAACTTTGGGGGGGGTTATTTTTTTCATTGAAAAAAAGGTCTAAAAAATGCCTGTTAGGTGGATTAAAACAGCTCATTTAACTGAAAATATTGTTTTTAGTATCTTAGAAGTGAAAAATTTAGCTTAATACTACTAATAAAAGTTCGTTTAGTATATATTAAAAAAAAATTTTCATCTTTCTCCAGAGGCATTTGGATTAGGTTTTCCTTATTTTGGCTGAAACTAGTTATCAGATCTGACCCATATTAATAAACCAGTTTGGTTGTCTCATGATTACAATTTTTACTATGCAAACATATTCATCTGACTCTACCAAGCTTTCTTAATGGATATCTCTGGGCTGCTCTGATTGCTGGTGGTTTTACTCCATACATAGGAGTGAAAAAACAAAGGGAAGGAGCAGAGAGGAAGTTAATACAGTAGTATTACCATATTTTCCTCAAGGGAAAGCTGGGGATAGGAGCAAACAAACATCTGACAAACTGCCCAGGTAAAAAATAAATGCTACCTGCTACCCTGGGCCTGGCAAATCAGCTTTCTCTGCTGCAGTTTGCTTCTTAGCTTTTCCAGTTCTCAGCTTTCCTGCTCCTTGCTTCTCTCTCCGGATTAGTGCACAGTTTTTTTCATCTTCATCAGTTTTCCAATTTTTTAAAAATCAATGATGAGGTCACAGCATCTCATTGTTAAGCATTATGGAGAGTCTCTCACCCTTAATACTCTCTCCACTTTTTTCACTGCCATTCAGCATTCTGTAAAATAATTTCCAGAAAATATAGGACTGTGTTCTGTTGGTGGATTCTCTTCTGCCCTCCCCAACATTCATCTAATGATGAAACCTATTCAGCATATTTCTTTTTTACAAAAGCCTTGAATGCATTTGATAACGTACATCAAACAGCTATTCTTTCTGGGAGTTAGCACAAGAAGTATAATTCCTAATGTGACAGAATATTTTTAAGGAAATACTTTTCTATGTCATTAAGTCAATGTCAGGTTCAATTTGTATTTTTCTAAGGATGTCATCAATCTATTGTTACAGCTTTTAGTATGCTTCAGGTATGAAAGTGACACTGGAAGAGCAAGGGACAGCTCACTAAAAATCATCAAAGGTGATCAGGGATGGATCCAAAGATTGTGCAATGGCATGGATGCAACCCTTGTTCAGTCAAAAATACTGCAGAAGCAGCTGCTGGGGACTTTTTTTAACTCTCCGAACTGGGTAAGTATTTCTCTCCTACCTTCATCTCCATGCTAAGTGGCACCTCCCTATTGCTTCCCTTCTCTCCCCAATTTACTGCACTATCTCCAGCTGTCCAAGGGGCAGGGGTAGAAGCAAGCTCCAGAGCCATTCCTGCCCACTCCAGCTGGGTTCCACAGGGAGCCAGGCTCAGCCAGGGACAGTGGCAACAGTGGATATATTCCTCCTCTGTGCCTAGGTGCGGGCACAGGGAAAGGGAGCAATTCTGCTGCCACTACTGCTACCACTGCTAGCTCTGGCTAAGCCTGGTTCCATGTGCACCCCCGCTAGAGTGGAGCAGGAATAGCTCTGGAGCCTCCCCCTGCCCCCAGGTCAATTGGTGATAGTAGGGACAACAGCAACAGAAGCAGGCAAGGAATGGGGGTGAATGGGAGGGGAAGGGACGGAGGGCAAGTTGGGGGAGAGGGGAGAAGGACAAATTATTAACTGATTGAAGGACTTAAAAAAAGTCCTTGACTGCTGCTTCCATGGTGTGGTCTGTCTGCTGAGGGAAAGGGGGTGAGGGAAGATTGGAAGTAAAGGATATAGTCACCTCTGCCATGCCCATTGTTGCTCCCGCACTCTCCTTTTAAAAGATCTTGAATCCTCTTCTGGGAGTCGTGACCTCATGTTGTCAAATATTTAATTCTGTGTGGGCCTAAAACTTCAAGTTGCTAGGCAATGGAAAAATGGGTCGGTCACTAAATGAAACATACCATGCACCTGACAAGGGAGGTTAAAGACAAGAAGAAGAGGTTTTATAGGTATGTTAGCCAAAAAAGAAAAAACAAGCAAGCTGCAGGTCCACTATTAAATAGCTAAGGGGAACTCTTAACAAACAATGCAAAGAAGGCTAAGACTCAACAGCTACTTTCCCTCAGTTTTCACAAAACTGTCAAACTGCAACCAGACAGCTAATAAGAATCATTTGGGTAAGGAAAGGGACAAGCTGAGGGATCAGATAACAACAGAAACAGAGATTTTGACAGGTCAAATGAATTCAAGTCAGTAGGGCCTGATGAATTTCATATCAGGGTATTGAAGGAACTGCCAAAAAAGGTCTTGGAACCCTAGGCAATAATATTTACGAAGTCATTGGAGAAAGCTGAGGTACCAGAGGATTGGAAAAGATCCAAAATAATATTTCCCTTTAAGAAAGGGAAAAAAGGAGGACCTATAGACGAGTTAGCTTCACCTCAATACTCAGGAAGTTAATCGGGCATGTAATAAGTAAGTCTATTTGCAGGCACATGGAGGAGAAAATGCAGGAGGAGAAAATGCACAAGCAGCTGGCAAGGATTTACGAAAGATAAGTCATAACAAACAACTTGATCTTCTTTGACAAAGTAACTACTTAGGTCGATGATGGGAATGCTGTGGATATAGTACACCTTATAGTACCATAAACTACTATAAGGTACATAGACAACTGACTCAATATCTGCAAACAAAGGGTATATATATGTCAAAATGGTGGGAGGTTTCCAGTGGAGTTCCACAGGGGTCTATCCTGGACCTGATGTTGTTCAACATGTTTATTAATGATTTAGATGCTGGATTGAGAGCTTCTTGAGCAAATCTGCAGATGACACTAAACTGGGAAAGGTCTCAAACATGTTGGAGGACTGGAAAACAATTCAGATTGAAAGATAGGAAAACTAAGCTGGAGCTAACTGGGTGAAGTTCAGTACTGGAAAATGCAAGGTCCCATAGCTTAGGAAGAATAATCAAAAATACAAATAAAAATACAAAATGGGTGATGTGGCTGCATGGCAGCACTACAGAAAAGGATCTGGGAATCCTGATAGATCACAGGCTTAATATGGGTCTGCAACATGATGCAGCCACAAGAAAGGTTATTTGGTCTTTATTTGGCACTTCTTAAACCTCATCTAGAGTACTACGTGTTGTTTTGGATGGCACATTTTAAAAGGACATAGAGACATTACAGTGGGTCCAGAAGCAGGTAATAAAAATGACAGAGGGCTTGGAAATCAAGGCATACAAGAAGAAGTTGAAAAAAATAGGCATGCTTAGCGTATGGAAATGGCATTTACACAGAGACATGACTGCAGTCTTCAAATATATAAAGGCTTATCATAAAGAAGAGGGAAAATACCTTTTCTATCTTGCTGCAGAGAGTAGAATGCAGATTAATGACTTACAGTTGCATCAAAATAGGTTTGGATTGGATATCAAGAAAAAAAATTGTCACTGTTAGAACAGTGAGGCAATGGGACAGATTTCCTAGGGGAGATGTAAACCCTCCATCACTGGAGATGTTCAAAAAGACATTGGATAAGCTTTGATCAGAGGTGATATACTCATTTCTGTGTCTGTGTTCTACTGTGTTTTTTCCATGCTTCTGGGCTTTGCTGGTTGCTACACGGATCTGGAAAGGAATTTTTTCTCCTCCTACTTCTACATGTGCCAAAGTTATTTTCTTTCACCCTCCTCAGGCGCATTGGGTATTGGCTGCAGCCAAGGCTAGGGATTTTGAATGGGTTATGTCAAGGCACCAGCTGGGACTTATATCCAGAGGTTCTTGGCTAGAGGATCTTACCCATCCACTTCTGGGCAGACTGTTTGCCATATTTGCAGTCAGAAAGAAACGTTACTCCAGGGTCAGATTTGTACGAACTGTGGGGGATTTTGCCTTTCTCCACAGCAGAGGGCATACCCCTCTCTTCCTTGTATCTCTTGAGGATATTTTAATAGCCTTGCTTCATTAGAGCACTGGCTGCCTTGGTCCCCCTGCTTTTCCTGTAGCAGGTTTGGATGTTATTTCTTGTGGTTTTGCTGGGGATTGACCATATGGTTTTGCTAATACGTTACCCAATATATTTATATGTATTTATCTATGAAAATTTAAGAGCACAGGGAAAATATAGCAAAGAGGGGGACAGAGAGAATATATAGGGTAAATTTGTATGCCACTGTAAATTTTAGAGCCTTTTTTGTTCTTTAAGACAAACTGGAGCTTTCAGTGATTCAGGAAAAAATGTTTGTGTTTTTTTGTTTTTTAATCGTATCGAACTCAGAAAGGGTCAAAGGAAAAACTGTAAGGTTTAAAACATAAGATAAAAATAGCTTTGTGGTTTGATGCTCAGTATGCCTACTCAAAAGTACTTAACACACTTCTCCATTAAGCCTATTTCTAAAATTCATGAAGTTGGAACACAAATTATACAGAAGATCTCTCATACAATAACAACAGCACATCCGTTAGCACACTTTCCCCCCTCTTTAGCAGCTCTTTTGTTTTAAAATAGTGAAGATCAATCTTATTTGAATACATTGGGAAAGTCTCTTAGGACTTGCTGGCTTTCACTTCGGGTTATTCCGTCAGCCCAATTTTGCAAAATTATAATTGATTTTTAAAAGTCATCAGCAGAAGTGTTTGATCTTTAAGTGACAAATAGTCAAGGAGGAGCCCTCCGGATCACTGTGAAATGTTAATAAAATTATATCCAAGCTAGGATAGACATGTTGCAAAAATTCAAAACAAACTTTAATAGTGACAATAATAAATTGGAAACTCAGCAAAATGGAACTATTAGTTCCCAGCATATAATGTCATAAACATATGCACAAATGATTCTGGAGCTGCTTAGACCTGAATTAAAACCAAACAAGCTGAAGCAAGCAATATTGTTGATATAGCTGCATAAAATTAATTCAAGTTGAGTGAATCTAATTATCAAATCAGATAAGGTTCAACACTCAAGTTTTAACTGATGTATTTAAGGTAAGCTGGGAACCATCACTTATAAAGAGAAATTCAGAAGAGTTTATCAAAACAGAGCATCATTGTGGTATCTATTAATTTGTGTTCATTGCCACCAGTACAGTTAGTACTGAGTCTGCTATGTAGCTGCCATTAGGGCTAATGAAACTTGAATCCAAAGCTTTGAAAAGCCTGAAAACTTATTATTTAAACTGTATAAATATCTAGGAAATATTAAATTATTTATGGATATGTCTATACTATATAAATAGTGATTCATACAGTTGTTTTATTAGGTACAGCTCTTCAAAAGTAAAATTAAGTCTTACACATAACAAAAATGACAGGAAAATACTGATTTGAGTGAAATTTTAATTGACAAATGAAGCAATAGTAAAATACTCTCTCAATTATTTTCCTCTTTTACTTATGGTGCTCTAACAAAGTCTATGTGGACAACTAATGAGAAATTAGCTCAAGGCCCCACCAGTATTTTCATAAAAATATGTGCACCTTTCAGTATCAGGGGTACCCAGAATAAAACAGATATGTACAGTGTCAAGGCAACCTTACCCAAAGTCAAGGTTGAATTGAACTGAACTATCATAAAAGAGTACAAGCCCATAGTCCCCTAGCTATGGGACATATGTACTGGCAGCTTCAAAGTTCTCTGCACAACCCCTTACCATGGGAAAATGGCTTCTAGTGCGAATAAAGGTTGAGAATATGTCATCCACTTGAGATTGCAAGAAAAGAAAGATCAGGTCTGTAATTTCCAACCAAAACTGTGATGCAATTGACACTATACACAGCATTATTATGTGGCTCCATATTTTAAAAACAATGGGAAGTATTATTTTGATTTTTTTTTAAATGGTGATATTTTCAATGCCTTTTTATAAACAACAAGAATTTTTTGATATACGCTAACTGGTAAAAATCAGAACTCTCACACATTCAGTAAATAAGTATGCATCACAATGTCCAGTCCAATTTTAGATCCTTTTCTAAGTATGTTTGACAGAGTATGTGGGTGGTCAATTTTTGAGTGCATTATAAGGAGGGCATGCAATCAGATTTTTTTTTAAAAGACCCAGTATTGAAGCAAAAAAGCTTTGTTGTGCATGAAAATATATTGAAGTTATGCAATGTTTAGGAGAGAAAATTAAATATTTTTGAAAAATATGGGCATAATTCTCTTTCTTTTAATGTTTGGAATGGCATTAAGAGCAGACTAAAGATGGTGGGTACCCAAAATATTTATATTCATTATTCACAAATGCCTTTAGATACTGACTTGGAACTTCTCTCTCTATTTTTTAGCATGTTATGTCTTTCCTGTCATTGACTAACTTGACTTTTAGCTCCCCAGGAAAGCTTTTTTATGATTTCCTTAGGATATGGATTTGTCTTCTCATGCTGCTTATATAAAGGGCATTCTGCAATTTAATACCTAACCATGAAATTTTACCTAAAAAACAACCCAATGAGAATTTATGTATTTTGATGAGACCAGAACATTACCTATTTTTGCTCTGGCTTTAGGAATTAGTAAATCCTGAGGATAGTAAAGTATCAGGTCCGAACAAGGGAAAGTAGGCGCTTACGAAAATGACACTAATATTCCAATTTATGCAGAAAAGACCAGCCTTTTTTACCCATTGGATATCTTTTACCATTTCTTACTGTAAGTGATGTTTGAATTAACCTAATTTATAAAACCGAATCTCAAAAAAAATTGTAATAAGGTATACAGTATTTTTCAAAATATAGTGACAATGGTTATATGTTGCCATATTCTACATTCAGTTAGATCAGTGCAAGTAAAGATTGGAAGGGTATAAGTGAGGACAGAATTTCATCTGTTACAGCAATGTAGCTATCACTTATCAATAGATACAACTAAACACTTTGACACATATCAGAATAAAGGAGTGGTTTATTGATTATTGTAAAAAGCACAGAGAACAGTCTGATAAAATTACATGTAGTCTTTGGACCAGAACCAGGGTGAGGGAAAAAAACAGCAACAACAAAAGAGTTTGGGTGCCTAAAATAGAATGTCTGCAATTTCAGGGATCTAAATCCAAAATTGCCATTCAAAATCTCATCTGTCAATCAACTGCTTAACCCTGGAAGTACCTCAAACTCGTTAGGTAATGTCTTATTTGGCTTGAAACTATCCCAGGTGTCTACATCATTGAATCTTTCTGAATCTCTCCAAATTGATTTGGAGTGTTTTGATTCAATCTGGAGAGATTAAAAGATCTCCTGATTTGATTTAGATTTGGAGATTCGGCCTCTGAAGAATCAGGCCAAATTTCCACTGAATTGAATCAGCGACTGAAACTTTACAGAGCCCTACTGGCTGCATGTCTCTGGGCTCTGCCCCCTTGGCCACCCCACAGCCCCCCATACCAGGATGGTGCACAAAGCACAGTGTAAGTGTTGGGAAGAAGGTGTTTTATTTTTGGTTGGCAAGGTGGGTGGTGGAGGGACTCTGTTTGGGAGGGGGAGGGGGGGTTGCTTGTTGTGGGGAGGGGGTCTCTGTTTGTTGGGGAGGGAAGGCAGGTCTATTTGATGTGAGGGAAATAAAAAATTATTCTTCTGAGACAAATTAGTATGGTGCGGGGGGTGGGGAGTGGTCTGTGAATGGCGGCCCAGGCAGGTTACAGCCTCCTACAGTAGGGGAGTGCTGGAGGAGATGGTCAGCCTGTGCCTCCCATACCTGGTACCCTGGCCCCACTGGTGGTTGTACAGCTCTCCTGGGACCTTGGCAGGGGGTGGCTGCCACTGTTGCTGCTGCTGCAGGTGGCACTCCCACTACCAGCTACCCTCTGCCTGCTTCGTCTCCTCTGCTCAGGCTTCATGGAAGAGCTGCCCTGGGCCTCACAGATGTTATGCAGCATGTAGGCTGTGACAGTGACACTGGGGAGGTTGTGCTCGGCAAACCGAGGTGGGCAGTGAGGGTGTGCCAGCAGCCCTTGATGCACCTGAAGGCGCACTCCACCAGGGTGCACATCCAGCTCAGGCACCAGTTAAAGTGGGGTTGGTGGGGGGTCCAGCTGGTTAGTGCAGGGCTTCATGAGCCAGGGCAGGAGTGGGTAGGTGGGGACTCCAATGAGGAGGGATGGGACTACCATGGAGCCCAGCTGCAGGTCTAGCACCCCCAGTATGAAGCAACTGCTCTGCACCAAGTCTGGCAGGCCAGAGTTCCTGAAGACATGGGTGTTGTGGGTGCTACCCACCCAGCCAACACTGACATGCATGAAAGCTCCACAGTGGCCCACGATGTCCTGGAGTACCACAGAGTAAAATTCTCTCTGGCTGTAGTAGGGCTGGTCACCTTGGGGTGGGTAGGTGATGGGGTTGTCGGTCCTGTCCAGGGTCCCAATACACTGGGAGAATCCCAGGGCACAGAACCCTGCCACCATCACCAGGGGGTCATGCATGCAGAGCACTGAGTCCCCCAGCATGTCTTGGAGGTGCCACACACCTCCAGGACAGCTTCCCTTGTGGTGGCCTTGCCCATGCCAAAGAGATGCTGATGTATTGCAACCTGGTGCGCATGGCCAACTTGAGCAGAGTCTGCAGGGAGGGGGAGCCACATGCTGTTGTTCTGCCACTCCAGGTGTGGCCGGAACTGCTCCAGGAGATCCCAGAACGTGGCCTAGATTATCCTGAATGCCTTCGGCCTCTGCTCAGTGACCCTACAGTCCTGGCTGGCCCATTAGGCCCAGAGACTGCAGGTTTGGAGGCCCAGGAGAGCAAGGGTGGCCCCTGTGGTGGCATCCAGCAGCATGTTCTCAGCATCCCTGCTGGGTTCTGTCTAGCCAGATGGGGTCTAGGCAGCAGGTGTACAGCTACAAACAGTGTGCAGCATCTGGGCAGGCAGTCACTGTGCATGAGGGAGCTGGGAGGGCCCAGACAGCCATGGGCCAGCTGGTAGCTAGTGCAGTGGGCCAGCAGGGCCAGCACAGTAGCCCGGAGGAGCCCAGAGTGCTGGTTGTCAATGGTAGGGTCAGGGACTGGAACAGTCAAAGCACAGGGAGGCAGAGGCAGTGAGAAGAGTGCTGCTGCATGCTGCCTCTGTGCTGTACACACTGCTCCCTGGCCAGGACAGTGGCTGGCCAGGGAGCAGAGAGTGGGACTGGCTTTTAAAGATGGCTGCCAGCTTCTGGCAGCTGCAGCTGGAGCCTTGAGCTTCCCCTGGTGGTGGCAGGGGCCCATTGCAGGGCCACAGGACATGGTAGCAGTCTCGTTCTAATAGCAGCAAATCTGCTGCCACATTCCTGCATTTGTAGATGCCTTCCCTGGAACATTTACTTGTGAGTAATTTACTTGCAAGCAAGCTGGTCCCGCATCAAATGCATGTGCAGTCATGCCTACCGTGTAGTAAGCCTAATATGAATTAATAGCACAAGTAGACATGTGCAGTAATAGTAACATAGGTTCATATTAAGAGCAATATTTGTGAAGGGGTACGGCATTTCCTTCCTCTTCCTTTTATCAGGTCAAAAAAAAAGACAAAATGCTACAAAGTCTCTGACAGAAAAAAATGAGATTATAAAAGACTGTCAAACTCCTGGGATTAATCAAAACCACAGTAGAATAAAGTAGTTGCACAGGCCAATTGTTTGCAGAATTTGGAAGTGAAGGCATATATTTTTGTCTGACTGTAAAAATGGACTGGCAAAGAGCTCTCATAAATGCAAGCATGAACGAAAAACACCCTAATGTCGATGAGGCAATCTTTATATGATTCAAGAAGACAGCAGGGGGAGCGTGCTTTTCAGGCCTGCACTCAGTATCTTTAGCATGCCACTTCAGTTGTATTGCATGATTTTAAAACAAGTGATAATTGGTTTACAAGGTGGAAGAAACTCTTTAACATCACTTGCAAAAATAGAGCATGGAGAAAAGCAGTTTGCAGATAAACCTTACCTTAAACCATGGCAGTGTGAAAACATCCTTGCAAGTGACATCTGCAAGGTCCATGAAATGGAATTTTAGTTGAAAGGGCTCTGTGACAGGAACCTGTATTTAAAAAAAAAAGAAAAACAAGAAAAGTTAAAAGGTAAGAAAGTTTCAAAGGACAGGGTATCTGAGCCATCTGTGCTAACATGGATGGGAGAGAAAAATACATGCTGTTCATAACTGGGATAACAATCTTGATGATTTTCCAAAGATATTCCTAAACTTCTCCTTGTTTATGATAGTTCAGCAGATGCCCAGAGGACAGGTGATATGTTTATCAACTGGCAGAAAAAGTGGCAATATCATTGTAGCACCCAAAGCCATAAGTTATGCATTTTATTGGAAAACTGCTTTTCATACCCTTAGTAAGTGCTTCTCACTAACATTCAGGTCAAATGCCTACTTCCTTACCCTGTGTCCATGGATTGTGGAATAATGAAGAATATGAAGGGTTATTATCAATCAAAGATCACAAAATAGATTATTGTTTCTCTTGATACAGCCCCTAACATGTTCTGACAGTTCTGAACTCTATACCTCTTCTAGATTGTGTTCATCTTGCTATTGGAACACAGCAAGATGTACAATTTAAAAGATTCCAACTTTTGCAGAACAGTAAATTTGTTGGGGGAAAAAAGGAAGAAAAAAAAAAGGACGTGAAAGAGAAGACTCTCATGATACCATGAACCGTGTTTCATTTCCTGGTAACATAACAAAAAAGGAGTTTGTAGAAGCCCTAGGTTTGGATGAGGGTCTACAGTTCTCTACAGGAAACTGAATCCTATCTTCAAAATAAAATTCTTACTGAAGAGAAGAAGAGAAAATTAATGAGTTTTTTCGCAGGAAATGAGTGATTTTTACCATTTTAAAATTAATTTACAAGTTGATATTCATGGTAAGATGAACTTCATAATAGAAACTCAATTAATACTGTTCTTTTGGTATAGTATGTATAATCATCTCCCAAAATGCTTTTTCTCTCTCAGAGAACTTTGTAAAAAATCACCACAAAGTTCACATTTAAAGTATGCATTTATCTATATATTGCATTATTACAATGACAGATTATCTCAAGCTGAATATTATTAAAAGTATGTTAAAATAACTTGAAAAGAGAATTTACACCAGACTATAGCTGTTCATTTATCAGAAAAAGACATAACAAAAAAAACAGGCTGTGGTTTGACTATACAGCCTATAATATTAACAGCCACTTAGGGGAAACATAAAACCCGGGCACTAATACATTGCTACTAATGAATATCTGTTGTACCAGAGTCAAGGCATCTCAATCCACCCTGGATCCAGATCTTGGCATCCTATCCTGAGGACAGTTGCCTAAAACTGTTCTTTCAAGGAGCTGGACAGTGCTCACTGAGCATGTCTACATGTGCATTAAGGTGCTTTTCCTAATGTGCATTAAATTTATTACCTCCAGGCACTTTTACACATGCTCTGGGGCTGAGGGGTGGCACTTCATTTAGATCAGCTCCAAGAACTGCCCTAATTAAAGTGCCTCAGCATCTCATGTATCAGTATCCACACGCTCCAAAATGGTGGCAGGGGTACTTGAACTAAAGCGTGTCAAATGGGGATGCTTATACATGACATGCGGGAGGATACATGAGTTGCGGGAGGTTGCTGAAGTGTGGTAATTGCCACACTCCAGCAGACTCAATCAGGTCTGCTCCAATGCACTGTAATTACAGCATATCAGAGCAGCCTCTGTGCTCATGTACAGGCACCTTCCAAATATGAGGTACTAAACAAATGCACATTAGGCTGCTTTAATGCACAGTAATAAATGCACATGGGTTTAAAGTGATGCTTAATGCACAGTAGCCTATTTTACTGTGCTTTAGTGTAATCACATTTTTTTTTATGTGACACTTTAATGCAGGAGATTCAAGCCCATACCTCTTTCCTCCTAAGAGTGCCCTAAGCACCAGACTATAGACAAGGCTACATGCCATATAGTCTCTATCCCTTCTGCTGAATCAGAACCAGCATGAGAACAAGAATGTAGGATTCATGAAGTTCAAGGTATTGTGAACACAGGTGGGAACCTGACTCTGTAGTAGAGGTGTAACTGGACAGTACTGCACCCTAGGCAATGCTCCTGGGAAAGGTGTCACCTCCTTTTTCTCCCTTGACATGCATTGAGTGGTCACAGAAACACCATTTCTTGGTGGCAAAAAAATAAGGTGATATCTCCTACAGCAGCAACAAACCACTGGACACTACTCCTGCACTGCACACAACCACCCCTGTTCTACCACCCCTGCTGCTAGAGCTGGCACCTGTGATGGGGACATTGAAGGGAAAAGCAGGGGATGGGAGGGAATGGGGAATGGATTGGTGAGGTGCCACTAAGCTCCGTTTTGGTACCCCTTCCTTATGCAGTGGCTAGGGTTTATGTCTCACTCGCTCACCCATGTTACACTACTGCTCTGTAGTCTACTGGTAAAGCACCCGAGGGTAGAGGAGGTGTATCCTTAGTTCTACTGATGGCTAGAAAATGGTGTTTAGAGATTTGTTTTTGGGTAAAGTAGGTAAAGTATTAGAACAGCGGGATTGACAAGAGTTAATGGATTTCTAAAAAGCCTGTTTGTGAAAGTTGCCTCAAGGTCCACTGTGTCTGACAGGCAAGCAGCAACAGACACACAGGCTGGGAAATTAAAAATATGTACCATATTGTTCCATACCATGAGATAAGGTGCCACCAAGTCACAGTACCAAACTGTAAAGCCCTTGGGGTTTCTGGTTGTGGGGAACAGACCAAATTAGGAGAAGACCAGTAAAGCCCAAATTGGGATGTGCGCATGTGATGGGTTTGTGAAAAAAGGAATATGCTGACAGGATAGAACATAGACAGTATGATGACCACATCAAGACCAATTAGTGATGTCCAAAGATGAGAGTCATCATAGAGGGGAAAAAGATACATGGTGCTATCACTGTGTATCAGTAAAATTAGCCTGTTATTGAAAGAAGAGGTCATGGTCGGTAAGAAGGTTTGAGTCTCCCCGGAACAAGGTATTTGAGTCATAAATCCAGTGCCAACGCCTACTTTCATTACTGTTTATGTTTTTTACTTTAAACAGCTTTTGGATAAGAAATAAAACAAATCCTTGAAACTGGAACTGGAGTCCAGTACTCTTCGCTTATGGTGGTGTGCCCTAACAACTAGGCTCTTTGTGCCTTGTCTCATAAAGGAGTCATTCTTCAATGAGAAGGATACTGAATTCTCCCACATAACGTAGGTCATAGTCTGGAATTTAAGGCACTGAGAGGAGTGAAATGTAGGTCTTAAATCCATCAGGCTGAAGGAATCATTGAATTTAAATCCCCCTCTCACATTATAGTGAGTGTTGTAGGTATTAGGCTATTACAGTAAAATGAGGCTAGTACCACCATCTTCAGTATTAGAAGAGGAAAGCAATGAGCTCTGCTCTTTTCTATGAAGAATGGTTCTAGGTGCTTACCTTTGGGATACTGAATTATGTTTCTCAAAGGAATGAAGGCAACTGCCTGAAATCTTGACTTTTACATCTAAACCAGGTGCACTGGAATTTCAGATGCTCCTCTGCTTATTTAGCTATAGGTGGCTCCAAACTCTGTATTTGGGTTTTCAAATTAAGAGCTGCAGTATCTAACATGTAGGCACCTAATCTTTTTATTTAGTCTAGCTTCTGGTCTTTCAGTCCAGGACCAAATGTAACTTATATGAACAATAAGAGATGTAAATATTGCAATTGATACACAAAATATAATGTACTGTACTCCACACAAAAATATACTCCATGGTTTATACTTTAATACCAGTCTGATGACTGTCCCTAACAGTCACTTAATTTTATAAAGGATTCTGCTTTTATACCGGGCAGCATTAGTTAACTCTCAAACCTTTCATTAACAGCTATTCCTTCTGTCTGGGAAAGAAAACATTTAACATTTAATAACGAGTAGAACACTACTACTACCACTATGGATATATCAGTACTACATGCCTGGCAATAGAGAGAAATTTAAGGTAACCATGGTTGAGCTAGCTTGGATTTTAGAAAAATACCGCTGTGAAGATATAGAGCTCTGCCCAGGCTGAGAAGCAGAACAATTAACCCATGTAGAGCTCCTTCCTACTACAAAAAGCTTTTGATACCGGAGTTAGCTCAACTATTTCTATGCTGCATTGTAGTGAGCAATGCAAACATGCCCACAGTGATAATATTGTGGGTTCATTTTAGAGCTAGCTATGTTTTCTCTATGCTGCACTGATTTTGCAGTGTAAACTTACCAAGAGTCAAATTCTGTTCTATCTAAGAAGCACTTAGGCTCAGGCAGCTAAAGGGAACCCTATTCCACCTTGCTCAAGTAAAAACAGTCAGTGCAGAAGATGGATGGCTTGCTTTCTTCCTGCTTTCTGCTTTCTTGTGATTAAGTCTTCAAGCCGTGATAATGTTTTTTCAGAGACTTGAGCAGGGTGGAATAGGATCTGATTTAAATGCCTAATAGAGAGAATAAAAATGAGTCCCTGTGGGTATGTAGATTTTGCTCATACTATTAAAGTCAACAGAAAGGAAGTTGTATTGGCCCCTCTAGGAGTCAAATATGCAAACCTTGGTGGTATGTACTACCAGAAGCAAACCCTACAAGCTCCATAGCTCAAATTTGTTTGCCCCCTTGTTCTTTGTCCTCTGCATTAGCAATTTAAAACCCTGTGCTTTCTATGCAACATGTATAGCTTGAATACCTGAGTTAATCATCATCAGCAATCCCTTGCATTTGAAAATGATTGTTTTCCATGATTGCCTTATCTGTGGATCTGAAGATTGCTGACAAGGACAATCTGGGATCAAAAGGTTCTATTGCAACTTGGGCATGTGCTTCCATGAGTAGTGGGTGGCTCTGGATTCTTGGTTCAGTCCACATCATGCTGTTTCTGCTGCTCCCGCTTTTCTGTCTCCTGTTGTTGTCATGAGGTTTCAAAATACTGAGATCCTTGCAGCAGACTCTTCCTCCATTTGGGGCAGTCCTGGACAACAATTTCCCATGAGTTAATGGCAATGTTACATTTTTTCAAATTAGCCTTGAGAATGTCCTTGAAGTCTCTGCCCTGCTCTTGAGCGTACACCTTGACTGATCTGGGAGAATAAAACTTCCTCCAAGAATCTGGAGTTGGACATTCAGATGACATGGCTGGCCCAGTTAAGTTGATGTCAGAGGATTATCTCCCTGATGCTCATGGTGTTTTCTTGCAAAAGATGGTAATGTCAGTGTGTCTGTCTTCTCACTGGATTTGAAGGATCTTTCTCAGGCAACGTTGATGGTATTTCTTCAGCAACTTGAAGTGTTTCCTGCATGTTGCCCATGTCTCAGCTCTATACAGTAAGGTGGGGGAGCATGACTGCTTGATAAGAATGAGCTCAGGTTTGAATCTGATGCCCATGAAACTATGAGCTTAGATTTGGATCTGATTTCCTGATCTTTGAATACCTGTTTCCTCAGGCATCCAAAGGCTGCACTTGCGCATTTGAGGTGGTGATGGATTTCTTCATCCATGTCAGCCTTCTGCAAGAAATGGCTTCTGAGGTCCGGGAAATACTCAATGTTTTCCAGAGTCTCACTGTAAATCTGAATTACCAGAGCCAGGGACTGCTCAAAAGAGTGTGTTGATGAGCTTGTTGAAGATCCTTCTACCTAATAGAAAGATCACTAGAGTTGCTCAAAAATGGCAATATTTTTGTGAAGATATTGTTCATCTTCAGAAAAGATGTTGTTTATTTGTCATTAATAAATGTCAAACTTTTATATATCTTTTGTTTTTGTTTACTAAATCTAGGTATCATTAGTTACCATTATTTCAGTTTGTATCCTTGACAAAATTTGAAGGTTCTCAGTTTTAGTCCCACTTTCTGAGTCATATTTTTGCTGTTTTACTTGGGTGTACTACATGCTGCTTGCTATATAGACTAATATCAGTTATCACTTCCATGCAAGTATATATGTAGCACAAAATTGTTTAGGCTTTCTATTTACCTCAGTGTTGTCCCACTATTTACCAGAGTTCAAAATCTGGGCAAATAGCAATTTGTTTTGGATGAATTAGTAATACCTTATTTTAGAGGACCCAAATAGCCATGTAATTATTTTGAATTAAGAAATTACCATATTATTTCAGGGTTATTACATGGAGATTTATTCTCAACAGATTACACATGAAGTATTACATACACAAACAAACATAACTTTTATTTGGAAAGGGAAGTAAACACAGTGGTAATTAAGTAGAAGCATTATGCTTCTGGGGAGTTCAGAGCCTCTAAAAAGGGAACGCCATTAAAAGACAAGCAGGGGTGAATTTTCAGCATGGTGCAAAAGGCCTTCACAACTTCTAGTTTTTGATGCATTGTAGATAGATAACACCTTGCAAGATATCTATTACTAAATTACTTTTCTTACTGCATGGTTAATAAGTAAGTTTCTGCATGTGTGTGTTATTGTAGAGCGATGACAAACAATTCATAACTAAAGAGAAAAATCTTTTTAAAAGATAACATATCTGAGGAAAAAAACTTTTGATGAAATGATACAGAACTTATTGGAGACATTCTATCAAATGGTCTTCATTTTCAGTTTATAGGGTCTCATGGTAACATCCTGTAACTTTAAAAAAATAATCCTCTATTCTTTTGTAAATTTGAAAGTAATACTAGGATAAATCAAATCTGGAGATTCACGTTGTGGTTTATGAATGGTGCAACTCCAGTGAATCCACTAGTCCTCCAAACTGTTAAAAACGGAAGTTGAGGCATGGCTAGACAGTACACTGATCTATTATTAGAGTCCTTTAGAAATGTTCTAATGAAACAGAGTTGGTGGAAACATCTTGGATCCCAAGAAATTGTTGACTCATAGGCAGTTTCATAAAACCCTAGGTGGTTTCCTGGAAGGCTGCTGGTTTCATGAGGGGCTTTTTCCAGGGTCTCAGCAGCTCCATTGTGGTCTCATCATGTGACCTGAAAGCCTGCCCTAATAGACTGCCTTGGGGGAATCTGTGCTATTCTGTTCAGACTGCTCTGCAGCTGGGATATTCAGGTGTGTAACAAAAGACATGCTGGAAAATTGGTTGCCATAAACAGTTTATGAATCATGGAAGATCTGTCAAATTTCCCTGAATCAAGGTTTTGTTTCATACAAGGGAACAAAGTATCTTTGAAAACTCCAGGCCAGGCAGGGACTTTCAGGACCCTCAGAACTGGCACCATTTAAAACCTTAGCTACCTTGAAGCTGAGAACATGGGGGACGGACTCAAACTGGGGCTTGTTGCCTTGATCCACAGCAGACAGCTTACAAGCACCAAGTGCCTACTAGAGCTGCTTAAGTTAGGTATCTCAGTGCAATGGCACAGGACCCTACAATCCCTGGGATAGCCTTCCAGGATCTCTAGTAGAACTGTGTGAATAATGCATTTTCTAGCTCAGTGGAACAGCTGCCCATGGAGTTTGGAAGCCATGGGAATTCTTGTCCTGGCAGACTACGCATTGTAGGGCTGTCTAGAAGCCTCAGACACTGAAAGCATAAGTAGATTGAAATGGGCCATTCTTATCAGTTGCATCATTGGTTTTCAGAACAAAACCATGTTTAAAAATATTGAAATTTCCCTCAAGCTGGAAAGACCAAACAACAACTGGTTTTACATGCCATATCCTTAAAAGGGAGTGACTGAGTAGTGTGAGGCTTTGCATCAGGTCTCAATTGCATGGCAGCTCTTGCTTCTGGACTCATCTCACATGACTTCAATCTTCCTCCTAGATAAAAGGACGATTTTGTCATTGGTTGCCTTTGACTGTTATAAATACTTATTTAATCTTTCTCTAATCTTTTTAATACCAGTTAAAAAGACTAGCATGCAAGTAATGTGATAAATATTGGCTCTGAGGTAGAAATGCACCTAGTCATAAAATAATTGCTTCTAAATTGTTAGTCATTCATGACATGATTCTAATTGCATTATACTTAAGAGATCATAATGAAACAGACTTCAGAATTTACCCTGGAGCACTTTTATTGCAGTATTTGATTGGGAAGCTGTAATTTGCATAAATGAAATGAGTAATTAAAGTGAGATTCCCCCAACCCATTTGTCACCAAAAACAAAGAAGGAAAGAAAGAAAGAAAAACTTTGGCTTTTAGAAATGTTTATTCCAGGGAGGGTGACAAATGAGGGGTGGGGGCAGTAAAGACCCTACAGGTTGGCCCAAAGGTCTGGACCTCCAAGACAAAGCCTGGGCTCGTGGCCTGCAAGGCCTCCCCACGCAGTCTCGTCCGTGGTCTTTTTAACAAGTATACATTGCAACAAAAGTAAATAAACAAAGAGGGGCAGTGAGACAGGCAAGTGGGCCCATGAAACCAGGCATGTGCAATGAGACTTTGGCATCAGAATGCAAGGAACAGGTGTCTCCCCCTCAGCCTGGCACAGCACACCCTCAATGGCCCAGTACTCCTCAAAGGTGGGCACCATTTGTTGGAGGACCACATGCTCGAATTTGAGCAAGAGGCAGGCCTGCACCAGCAGGTGGAAAAGCTGCACAGCATCGTCCATCTTGGTCCTAGTGAACTAGTTTTGGCAGTTCTCCATGGTGGCCATCTTGGCCTGGCCCACAAGGTAGTTGGCTAGGCCAACTGCACCCCACTCAGCTGCCCTGTATGGTAAAGAGCAGATTCATGCATGCTGGGACTCTGAAAATTCCTGGCCCAGTGCCCAAAGCAGAGCCCCAAGGGCGGCAAAGACTGGCCTCAGCCACAGCTGGGGGCAGTTCAGGAAGGCATGAAAAACATTCTCTTCCACCTGGGCAGAAGGGGCAGGCTGCCAAGGCCACCAGGTCCAGGTGGTGTGCAAGGATGCCGGTGGCCAAGATGTCATGCACCGACCTCCACTGGAGGTCACTGGTCTTCTTGGCGGTGGGCACCTTGTACAGTGTGTACCATGCTGGGGCCTCTGGAAATACCAGGCACTATTGCCACATGGTGTCAGGGTGGCCTGCCAGCACCTGGGCATGCTAGGTTCACCCCACTCACGTGTAAAGGCCCCTCTTGGGCACTGTGCTGAAGGAGCTGCCTGTGTTGCTGCTGGTGGCCACAGGGAGACTCAGCAACATGTCAGGCCAGTCATCCAGCTCACTGGCTACCACCAGGATGACTGGCAGCAGCAAGAAGGTGTCATCTATGGTGGGGAAGGCCCAGTGCACCTGGAGGTAGCCTTCCAGGGCAGCTGCCACCTCCATCAGAAAGGCAGCCCTAACAGCCCACAGAAGCTGGCCCACAGTGTAGACAGAAAACAGGGCCAGTTGGGTGGCCAGGGCCTTGGCCAACAGCCAGCCTGACTAAGCAGGTCCAGGAAGTGCCCCAGGCAGGTGGTATGCACCTTGATGAGGGTGGCCATGAGGCTGGTGGGGGCCAGACTCAGCACCACATGCTGCAGGGCCAGGTTGTAGATCAGGGGCTCCTGAAGCAGCTGCAGGAACTACAGGTACCTGGCCTGGGGACAAAGGTGGAAGGTGGCCTACCAGGCTTGCATCACGCTGTGGTAGACTAGGGGGAGAACCACCCTGTTCAGAAAGGTAAGATCCAGCATGAAGAGCTGTCAGTCAATGCCAAGGCTCCCCACTCAAGTGCAGGAACCGGTACATTAGCTGCTACCCCAGGAGGTGGCCTTTGGTGTACTGGAGCCACTGGAGGGCTTGCAGTCTATAGGCGGCCACCCTGCCAGCCAGGTTGATCAGGCCCTGGCTCCCCTCAGTGGTGGGCAGGTAGAGGGCAGCTCACAGAAGCCAGTGGCATCCCCCAAAAGAAGTCCACCAGGAGCCGCTGCAGCCTCTGAAGCAGCTCTGACGGGGGATCCAGCACAGCGCACTGGTGCCACAGGGTCATGGCTGCCAGGTTGTTGGTGATGAGGACCCAGCCACGATAGGAAAGAGTGGGCAGGTGCCAGTGCTGCAGTTGTAGGCTTCAAAGGCCGTCGACCCCAGGAAACCCCCAGGGCTTTGAGGCCTTCCCAGTGCCAGGCAAGGCTCACCGGCAATTCCGGGGGGAGTGTGCTGGTCCACACCCCAAGTATCATAGAATCATAGAATCATAGAAGTAGGGTTGGAAGGGACCTTGTAGATCTTCAAGTCCGACCCCCAGCCTGGGCGGGAGAAAAGACTGGATTCAAATGAGTCCAGCCAGGTAGTCATCAAGCCTCTTCTTAAAGATCCCCAGGGTAAGAGCCAGCACCACTTCCCTAGGAAGTTGGTTCCATCTCCTAGCCACCCTAACTGTGAAGTAGTTCTTGTGGATATCTAATCTAAATCTACTCTCTAATAATTTGTGTCCATTGTTCCTTGTTATGCCAGGGGGCGCTAGGGGAAACAGTGTCTCCCCTAAACCCTTCTGGTCCCCCCTAGTGAGTTTATAGACAGTCACCAGGTCCCCCCTCAGCCTTCTCTTGTGAAGACTGAACAGGTTCAGGTCCCACAGTCTTTCAGTGTAGGGTCTGCCCTGTAGTCCCCAGATCATGCGGATGGCCCTCCTCTGGACCCTCTCAATGTTGTCCACATCCGTCCTGAAATGGGGCGCACAGAACTG
>NW_017729030.1:19598180-19613701 GCF_001723915.1 Gavialis gangeticus
CCTACTAGCGTGCTCACCTCACCCTAAATTTTGGTATCATCAGCGAATTTAAACAGGTTGCATTTCACCCCATCGTCCAAATCGCTGATGAAGAAATTGAACAGCGCATGCCCCAGGACCGAGCCCTGGGGGACTCCACTGCCCACTTCCCTGCCAGGTCAAATATGACCCATCCACCATCAACCACAGTAAGAGGGTGTTACTTTTGCCCCAGTTGATGCAGGCCAATGAGGAGAGCTCATAGGTGTGCTGGCAGTCCACCAGGGCCTGCACGTCCTCCTGGATGCCCAGGAAGACTGTCACATCATCTGTGTATGCCGTCAGCTGGATTGGAGGGCTGGTGGTCAGGCCTGGTGCTGGTGGCAGGGTTAAGCAGGTCAGGCATCATCATAGAACATGCAGCAATGGTTCAATGGCTAGAGCATACAGCATGCCCAATAGGGGGGCAACCCTGGTAGATGCCCCGATGCACTGGGAGTGGGACACACAGCATGCTATTACTGTCATGATACAGAACCAAGATCACTGCAATGAAGAGAAGCCCAAAGCTAAAAGCCTCAAGGGTGCCGAACAGGTACTGGTGGTCGACCCCATCAAAGACCTTCTCCTGGTTCAGACAGACCAGGGTGACATCCAGGCCAAATGGCTCCACAGCCATGAGCAGGTTGTGCAGCATTAATAGGTTGTCCTAAAATGGTCCTGCCCAACACACAGTAGCTCTGCTCGGGCCCGATGACAGAGGCCATGATGATGTGGAGCCAGTTCACCAGTGCCTTCACCAAGATCTTATAGTTGCCACACAGAAGAGAGACTGGCTGCCAGTTGTTAAGGCAGCCAAGGTCCCCCTTCTTGGGAAGCAAGGTGAGCACCTCTCATTAGTAGCTGGCTGGCAGGGTCTTGTCAGCGAGGCTGTCACAGAAGACACAGGGAGGCTGGGCCCAAGGAGGGGCCAGAAGGCTTTGTAAAACTCCATGGATAGTCTACCAAGGCCTGGGGCCCTGCCTGAGGTGAGATCCCCCACAGCAGCCTCGAGCTCTGACAGAGAGAGCTCATGCTCCAGGGCCTTGGCCTGTGAAGTGCAGAGGTACAGCAGGCCCTCATGCAGCTGCCAATCAGCCTCCAGGCAGGTGGGGTCAGCCCCAAACAATTCCCGGTAGGAGGAGAGGGCGTGCCCCTTCACCTTGCCTGGCTCTGTGAACAGCCATCCCTCCAGGGTCTTGAGATGGTCCAAGGCCTTTGCTGCAGCCCACCACCTTTCCAAGCCAAAGAAGAAGTGGGTTGGGGCATTGGCTTCTGCCAGCTGGCAGTGAACATGCACCCTCGCATCGCAGGCCATGCCTCCCACTAGCTTCTGCAGGCATTTCCTGTGGGACTGAAGACTCTCAAGGAATGCTGCATCATTGCTGGCACAAGCAGGGCCACCTCAAGCTCCGCCATGTCCTCCTCCAGCTCCTGGGTGCAGCAGCGGATCTTGCTTGACACCAGCTGGGAATACTGCTAGCAGAATACCCAGACCTGGATCTTCCCCACATCCCACTATAGCTGCCAGGAGGCGTAGTCTGCTCATGCGGCCCCCCCAGCTCCTCCAGAGATGGGCAAAGCAGTCCTGGAAGTGGGCATCCTAAAAGCCATGGCTGAGGGGCAGGTCTGCAGAGACATCCCTGTGCCATGTGTCCTGACTGCTGGCAGCCATCCTGGGCAGGAGAGGGTTTACTCTCTCACAGGGGCTGCTGCAGGCAGGAAAAAAAAAAAAAGCCTCAGACTGAAGCTGGGGACTGGGAGGGGGCTAAAATAATATCGGTCCCAGGGGGGACAAAACAGACCTGCAGGGGCTGAAGGCAAGCCCTAAGGTGGGAGTAGGTGGCAGAGACCAGGGTAACGGGTTCTGGAGGAGGGAGGCAGCAGAAATCAAAGGGAGAGCACAAGCAGGGGTGGGGGAGAAACAGGCAAGTGAAGATGCCAGACCCCAGGGGAAAAAGCTCAGAAACTGGGGGAAAGGGGCAGAAAGGGAGTCCCCAAGCACAGACTGGGGAAAGACAAGGTTTAGTGTGGGGGGGGGAAGGGAGGGCAGGGAATGGGGAGGAATGCGCAGAAGGGACCTGAGCTGGAGGAGCTCAGGAGGGCTTCACCTGGCTGCCACCATCTTGAAAGAAAAGAAAAGAAAAGAAACATTTAATGTAAGCAACTAACAAGGTGATGAGAAAATACAAACATTGTACAGCTGATATTTTATATTCAACTGAAAATGGATGAATAAGGCAGATTTCTGTCAAGATATATTAATCTTGTTTGTAGAAGGGCAAGAAATGTGTTTGTGTTTATTAAAACACTATTAATTATTAATATACACTATCAATATACCTTAATAATATATTATTAATATACAAATTAATATAATCTGTATATTAAAATACTATTAATTTACTGTTACAGACAGACTGGCTGTCTGTACATTAAGACAGGCAGATGGAAGAAGTGATACTTCATGAAATTCATGGAATACTGTAATTGGGTCATATTTTTGACTCAGTCAAGGCACTCACTCAAGGAAACCTATTTCCTTCCAGGATGCCCATGTATACTATTCAAACATCAGACCTTAGGTCCAGGGACACAGGAGTAAGTACAGTTGAAAGAATGAGAATGGACAAAGCCTTCACTTCTTTGCCCTCCAACCTGTGCTGTTTAGAGGAACAAAACCAGTGCAATCTGTAAAGAGAGTAGTAATTTCTGGTGGGAGAGAACCAATAGCAAATTACTAAATTCCACCTCCCCAAACCTCTGAGATCTCAGATGAAGAAGCATGACTCAGCCATGATCTCTGTTCAAGGGTTTGCTTAATGTTAAAATTTAGATCACAGTCTGTTTAGTTGTTTGGTAGTTCATTTGGTGGGTATGGGTTTTATTTATTTATTTATTTATTTGTTGGTCTGGATTCTTCCTTCAGTTCATTCCTTCAGGCCATGCCAATACACTCTCCTCCACAGACAGCTGGGGACATGACCTCTGAATGTTAAGTTGTTTGAGATGGAGCAGTTCCAGCGAGAAAGGATGGCTAGCAAAGAAATATGAACACTGGCCAACAGAGATAAAACCGTGAATATAAAACCGTGAATATAATCTGCATACATTTCAAATGACTGTTGATAGATAATTAGTAACAATTGATTCTTTTGAAGATTGATCTTACCATCCTTTACCCTTTGAAAATTAGTTTACCAAATAAATTCCTTTCCTGACTCAGCCTCTAAACTTTTCCCAGCATTTCTCTAGATCTTACTGCATCAACTTTTACAACTATGTACTAGAAAGGGAAGCTTTTTTATTTTTACTGTCTCTTTCTTTCTCTATTCATTCCTGAAAACTAATATAAGATATAATGTTAATATGCACTATTATACAGTGATTCTTCACAATGTATCAATAGATGGCACTAGCTGAATTCTCATCTTTAAAAATCTAAACAAAGTCTTAATTGGAACCTTCTGCATAAAAAAGATACTTTAAAAATAATTTATGTACTATCATAAATCAGGGTCAATGTACAATTTCCTTTACCTCTTTTGTCCTTAAAACTATTTCTATCAAGTTTCATAAATACAGCACCCATTTTACTGTAAGCCATAAATTCTAAGACACCAAAAGTTCAATATGGGATCAGAGATAAAAGTAAGTCAAATTCTGTGAATATTTTTATTGAAACCTAGTTGGAAACCTATTATTTGTCAGAAGGGTATGCTGATTTATTCTCAGAAAGATTACAAATACTGATATACAATTTCCAAGCATAAGTGTAAACAATTTTGTGTCCCACGAGGAGTAGTTCCTACTGGACTCACAGTGAGTATTTTCTTACTCGTGCATATCCATGAATTATATCACTTATTTGTCAGTATAATTTGTTTCATTAACGTCAAAATGACAGGCTTGAAATAGTGTATATGAAAACATGATTTGATGTACTAGTTTGCATACGCACAACACCACAGATTAGTGTGTTCTCACCTGTATTTCTACTGCATTTACCCCAAAGTATATCTATGGTATTTAAGTCAGATTTTTTCAAGTTATTAAATATACTTAACAGGATCCTTAAAGGTGCCTAAATGAATTGCACACCAAATTTCCTTTTAAATGAATGGGAATTAAGAACGTAAGTTAATAGAAACTTTTGAAAATTTCACTGGGCCTTTATCTTAATTTTCGGTGGCTAAATGACATTGCAAATCTGGTCTTCAGTTGGGTAGGAACAGCAGAGCTGAGTACAAACTGGATTTTCCAGAAACGAACTAATGCTAAACAATTAACATTCTGAAATGAAATTTTTAAAGTTCATGTTGTATCTTGTGATGATATCAAAATATTTTTTCCAAATCTAAATAAGCCCCCACCAAAAATATATATATTCAAACAAAAATTAAAATGCTCCATTCCAAAATGTCAGAATGTTCTGTCTCCTTTTATCAAATGTCTTTTACCTTTTCTTCTTCTTCATCTCCTAAAAAAATGACCTTACTTTGAAATCAGCATAGTTCAGCGAAGTGTGCGACTCCTTTGATTTTCTATTAGGAAAAGGTCAATTCATCTCTTTTTACAGAAAATGTCTGATCAACTCTATCTAACAGTTCCTGCCCTAGTAAAACACTAATGCCTGTCCACAGGAGTTTTTTCTGGTGAGTAAAACTGAAGAAAAAAATCAATATAAACATAGAAGAGCAATATAAACACAAGGGTCTAGATTTTATTCCACCTATTATGCAATCCCAGTCCAGCTTCCTCAAGTTTCTGAAAAACTGCTAATGTGTTTACTTTTCAAACTTGCCATCATCTTAGCCTTAAACAAAACCATTAAAAAGCAGTGAGGAGGAGGACCCATCGAATTTTGGGGTTATTTTGTTTTTCCTTTATCTGAGCCTGGTGGAATAGGATAACCTAAGTCCTGGAACTATGATAACAGTACATACAAAAGAATAGTTCTACCAAATTTCTTTCCAGAACCTGAGAACCTCACAATGAGGTAAGTTTCTTTAAGATTTATATATGGATAAGGTTATATTTAAACTTCCAATATTTTCTTATATACTGTTATCAGAAATAGAGCCTATGTATCGATACTATATATTTTGTTGTGTTTTGTTTTTGTTTTACAGACTGGAGACGTAGCAATAGTAATTATGGTTCATTACATGCGCTATAGCACCGAGAACAACCTGGCATGATCGGGATGCCACTGTGTTAGGCACTGTAAGTATATGGTACAAAAAGAAGTTTACAGACAAAGAAAAGAGACAGTTGGATAAAATTAGATAAAAGAATACACAGAAAGAATGAGTCAATATTGGTCAGTGTGGTAAGTAGTGGTCACAGCACCGTACTTGCCTAACTACTGTCAAAGTTTTGTAGGCATAATAGCAAACAAGAATTCAACTCACAATAACAGCAACAAAAATAAGAACAAATAGATTATTTTCCTATGTTAAGATAAAATGACTTGGGGTGGCAATCAGATTGTGTCTCCTCTGTATTTCTTCCCTGTATTGTACAGCTTTGGGATTTGATCTGAGGTATCTTTTTCAGGGCAGGATAGTTGTTTTACCAATCCTTATAAAGGGCTTTATTATCAATATAGAGGTAGTCAGACTGATAAGCCTTAGTCTCTCTGGTCTGGGCCCATTAGCCTCAATTTTTAAGAATTTCATGGCACGATTTCTTTGGATCATGATTAGATTGAATGAACATCTTAATTTTAGAGAAAAAAAAATAGGGGCAGATATTTTCATCACATTTCTCTTAGTGTAAATTACTGTATAGCTGATCATTAATCCAGCAACCCCTTTTACTATTTCAGTTAAGTGAATCACAAAGGCTGAGAATTTTTTTCATTGTAAATTGGATTTTTTTCAAATTCAACTTTGAGGCAAGGTTAACAATGTGGCAATAAGCTTTAAAAAACTCTATATTTTCATTTAGTTCACATTTGACACACTCTGTCAAAACACAGAATTGTCAAGGTTGTTATATGTTGCTTTTTCATTAGCAATTTGTCAAAGGTAAGCTTCCTCACTACAGATTTTAATGTGTCCATATGGAGTATTTTGCACAATTTCGCTGAACTTGTCATACAGCTACCTGAACTACTGTAAACAGACCACAAGGTAGGTCACACTGAAATTGGAGAGTTAGCTATGGCTTACAACAGGGGAGTTCAACCTTTTTTAACAATTGTACCCCTTCTGTTTCAAAGTTTCAGCTCATTTACCCCTTTATGTATATTTTTTGGTTTTTAAGAGGTGGGGGAACAAATCAAGCCCCCTGCAGTGAGGGAGGGAGTAGGGCTGGGGCTGAGGCAGGTACTGCACAGCTGGGGCAGAGTGCAGGACAGAGCCATGAGCAGCTCATCCACAGGGGTGTGGTGAGATGGAGGGTGGCTCCCGCCTCTGCACACACCCTGGGAGAGCATGGGGGGCCTGTGCCTCCAGATCTGTGTGCAGGCGTGGGATGGGCTGGCACAGTGGTGGAGGAGGGCGTAGAGCTGGGGCTGGGGCAGGAGCAAGGGCTGCCTAGCCAGGGCAGGGCACAGGGCATATGGCATGGGACATGGGACATGTACAGGGGGGCAGCTCCCACTGCTATGTGCACCCCCAGCAGGCCATAGGGGTCATGCATCCCCAGATCTGTGTGCAGGGCAGAGCAGGCTGCCACTGTGGGCTGGGGTCAGAGCTGCACCGGGCTGTTCCTGGCAGGAGTGTTGGGCCGAGCTGACTTGAGGCTTTGTGGCGGCAGTGCTAGGAGGGGGGGTTGGGATGGTGGCTATAGCAAATTCTACAGTGAATCTCCCTCCCAGCACCACTGCCACCTTCCCTAAGTGCAGCATGGCCCAACACTCCAGCTGGAAACACTGCAGGACAGCCCCAACCCCAGCCTGCAGTGGCAGCCTGCCCTGCCCCACTTGCAGAGGCAGAGAGAACATGCCCTCCATGCCCTCACAGGGGTGTGTGTAGCAGCGGAAGCCACACCCCACCCATGCTAGGCAGCCCCTGCCCCAGCCCCACTCCTTCCCCCACCACTGGGACCTCAATCTGCACCTCATCTGTGCCCCAATCTGTGCTCAAAGGGCCCCATGGCCCTTCCCTCACAATGGACTTACCAGCTGGACCTGGCTGCTCTCCACACTGCCGGGCTGAGCTCCTGGCCACCTGCGTGCTGTGCTGTGGCTGCACACATGCATGTGGCATTTATCAGGCACATTAGTTTTGATGACC
This sequence comes from Gavialis gangeticus, assembly GCF_001723915.1. NCBI lineage: Eukaryota > Metazoa > Chordata > Crocodylia > Gavialidae > Gavialis > Gavialis gangeticus. The sequence continues at coordinate 19,605,443 of NW_017729030.1, forward strand.
TTTTTAAGTACCTATAGGGGTACATATACCCCTGGCTGACCACCTCTGGCTTAGAATATCCGTTAATAAAATATAAGCTGCAGTTGATCAAATGTTTTTTATCAGGCTTTCCCATTTTTTTCATTTACAAAATTAGAGCAAATTTTGCAAAATGCCCAATGTTTCCATACATTTCTGTACTTTTAGTGTTCACATTTTTGTTGTTGTTTGGTGGGTTTTTTTTGTTTTTTCGGGTTTTTTTGGAGACTCCAAGCAGACTAAACCATGCTATGATGCATTTTCAGTTTTATTTTTAATAAGTAGCTTTTATGAAGAATATGATTGGTAACAGAAGTCATGTGATATTGGTTCTTGTTCTTGGAGAAACTGATTCTGCTATATGTGATCAGGAGGTCATTCTGACGCATTTTCACAAAACCAGCATCTGTTTTATCTGTTCCCTATGAGCCACCTACAAGGAGAAGCTCTATGCTATTCTCCACTGATAAGTGGAGGGAAATACAGAGTATATATTAACAACTTTTATAGACTTAACCTTTTCCAGCAATCATGATAGCATAAGGGAGGAATAATGGTGACTTCTTGGGAAAGGATATACTTCAGGCTGTATTCATAGATGAATGGTGGAGTTTTTACAGTTTTGTAATATTTGGATTAACATCCATGATCTCAACTTTTGTGATTTCCCTTTCATTAGACTTAGAATTAATTTATTGAAGCTTCAGTATTGCCACCTTCAAGCACTCTTAAATCCAGGGCCAAACCCCAAAATCATGAGCCTCACTTAAAAATAATAGATTTTTAGGTAATAAACTGTGGTTTCTTTCAATTTAATTCATGATTTATGAATCTTGAAGTTTACCTCTGAAATCACAGAGTGCAGGCTATCTATTATTTAAAAAATAAGCCATGATTCTTACATGATGTCAGCAGCTGGGGATTCAAGAAAAGCAGTTGATAGTGATCACTATGGCTAAGTACAGCCATTCAAGAAGTCCACAGCACAAGTGTTCTAACTTTTCAGCTTTCCTTTAAGTTCACATTTGTCCTGGGAGGGAGCAGCTAAGACCCTGATTGCCTGACCCAGTTGCAGCAGGTGGAGGAGGAAGGCTCTCCCATGCCTCCCAGTCTGCACAACAGGTTTTCTGGGATACTGAAGACTCCTGGCTGGAGCTAAATGGGTGAGCCACCCCTGATTGGCTGATGGGGACAGCATGGCCACCCACCTGGATCTGATGTGGCAGTGGCTCATCATGGCATGAACCCTTGTTCCTATGAGACCCTCATACCCACTCAGCATGCCCTGTGCCTGCCAAGTGTGTGTGTGTGTGTGTGTGTGTGTGTGTGTGTGTGTGTGTGTGTGTGTGTGTGTGTATGAAACTGCCACCCACACACAAACACACACAGAGAACCCAGGCATCTGGGACATGACTGGGCCTTCCACATTCACTCAGCTGATGAAGATGATGCCCATCTCTTCCACAACTCATCATTCCCTAGGGTGATGAAGAGTGGGTGCTATGCTCCTGGGGTCCCCGATTTCATCATTGGTGACATCATCACCCCCCAGTCCTCATCTGGGTCCAGCCTATCCCCTCCTGCCCTGACTCAGACCATATAGGGGACAGCTGGACTACTGGAAGGAGCACTTCAAATACAGACTGGACCAGGCTAGACTTGGCACTGCGAGCACTTGGCCCAAGGATGAGAGAAAAGGCAAACCCCTCAACTAATGTGTTTGGCTCTGGTTCCACACTGCAGCAGGCTCTGGCTGAGTGCCAACTGCCTCCTTACCCATGTAGACAAGGAGCCTGCACCAGATGAGTAGAGCCAGGGGGGTTTAAGTGCCCACACGCCGGCACCAGGCCATGGCTCTCCTGCCCTAGAATTCTCTAGCCCTGCATCATGGTCACTGCTGCCTACAACCAATGGGCGCTGTCTTTACCTCCCCAACCTGCTCAGGGGTACACACTGAGGTGTGAAGTAAAGTGGCATTAATTAAAAGTTGAAGCTGGCAAACTGTTAGTGTGTGTATTAAACAAATACTGTGCAATGTTGCCTATGCCATAATTCGGAAGCTTCTTCACAGTTAAAACTGAGATGGTAGGAAAGACTCTGCCTGCGCCAAGCAGTTAAGAACTAGCAACTTAAGAAACACAAAATCTTGGGATGGAAGAGGGAATGCCACATGTGAGACTATTGCCCCTCAGTTTGAATTCAATGTTGCAGCTGTCAAACTTTTCATGTGTATAATAAAGAAAAACTGGGGAATTTGGACCAGAGCCTGTGGGGCTGTCATTTTTCAAAAAAGCTGCACTGTTCCCTTACAGCCGGATTCAGGTCCGCTGAACTCCACCCCCTTTAAATACCTTTAAATACCATTTAAACCTTTAAATACCATTTTTAGGTTGGGGGGTGGGGTTGCTAGGGAGAATTTCCATTTCCCACTGTGCCTTACCTGTGGCAGTGCTCATTCAAGCTGTTTTGCCAAATGGCACCCGGAGGATCATCAGTTAAGGTGCTTGCTGGAGGCTTATTGATTGCACCTCAGCTTGTTTGCTTGTTGATTGCATCTCGGTTGTGGGGTTCAAAAAAGCTTTCAATACTGGGGTCTGTTCAGGTTGTGTGGGTGGATCCAGCTGAACATGCCTCTCTCAGGAAAGCAACATGACCTTGAGGGATGGGGAAGGTTATTGACAATTACCCAGATTTATGGCCCCACTCAGTACAAACTAACAACCCCCCAACAACAGTAAGGGTTGCCAACACTGGTGCCATACCAGTGGCACAGGGGTTTGGGGTAGGGGGGCTTTGAGAGGAATGAGGTCAGTGAAGAGCATCAATAAATTAGTATCATCAGTATTCCCTGTGAACAATCATTGAGCCAAGAGCATGCTGAATATCAGAGTAGGCAACCACAGCCTTCCTCATGAGCATATCACATTTTACCAAGGAATTACATTAGACCATTCCCTCACCTATAAACACCACATTCAGAAGATCAGCAGTAAAGTCTCTGGGTGGATAGCTGCCTTAAGACTTTCAGCCAGCATGACACGGCATGCCAACTTCAAAGTGCTCAGAACTACTGCATTTGCAGTACAAGCTCCAGCAGATTATATGATCCAGGAGATTACTGTGCTCCTGCACAGCCCAGAAGTTGTCACACCAAAAACCTTGACACTGTACTTAACAGTGCTCAAAGAATCATAACAGGCTGTACAACTTGTACACACACGCATACACACACGTATTCCCTGCGTTCGAGGGCATTAGACCAAGTGACATAAGGGACACAGACAGAATTGCAGCTCCCTGCTGTAACTCAGAACAGAAATTCACTGTTGGTTCCAGGGCAGAAGGGGAATCTAGCTGCTGGCTGGGAGCTTGCATCCAGTTTCCCCTAGCAATGTTCCCTGTTCCTTGTGAAGTTTGCAAAGTTTTCAGAATAGGAATGGGACAAGGGTGGGGAGGGAGTGGAAAGAGCTCATTTTAGGGGTTTCCAGCCAGTGAGCCAGTGCTGGAGGACAGAGTGAGTGAATTTGGATAAAGTGTGGGGTGAATAGAAATAAAATGATTGTTCAGAGTAATCCAGTCTGAAATCTATTCCTACAGCATTTTATACCAATGTGAAATGAATCGCCCATTGGGCACAACCTTGACAGAGAAGCATGGGTCAAGCTTAACAAAACAAGATTTGGATATGAATACTTCAAAACAACACTGTACAAAATTAACATTTTGGCTGTGTCTGTGACTGCAGCGTCCACAATCAGCTCAGCACTTAATCAAAATCTGCAGTCTTCACAAATATCCAGATAGGATGTACAGAATCCACATATTAAGCCAAGGCTAGACCACTGCCCCATAGATGGGGAGGGATGAGCAGGGTGCCTCAAAACCCCCATGGTTTGCTGAAGGAATGGAACATAACATAAGTTGCAATGAGATGTAGTACAGAGGATTGTTATGGTGCACTAACCTACAGCACTGAGGTCTGGTACCATATCCACCTAAGGTTATCTTAGAGTGGCATCTGCCATTTTACAGTGCTCTCCTTGCCCTGATCATCTCTTTGGTTATGGCTATAGAACAATTTCTGTTGGGCCTACTGCAAAATAAGTGTAACTTCTGTACCTAACCTTCTTTTGAGTGCTTTTTCATCCTTAAAATTTCACTTCCCACATAATCTCAAGGCCCAATTTTCTTGTAAGTCCACTTGTAAAATTCATTTGCATTTTGAAATGCAGAAGCATGAAGTCATCCACCTGTGATAGTTTTAGCTTGTGGAAGACATAAGTATCTTACAGAATATTCATTTCAGGAATTATCAACAGTGAATCAGTCTTTTATAGGTAATTGTACTATTGAGTCTGGCAGACAACTCTCTCCACTCCTCTCGTCTCTTCTTCTTGCTTTAGTTTGCCATAGGGAGGCTGTTTTTACATAACATTTTGTTCTGGTTTCTGTTTTCATGCTTACTGACAACAGGCCTAAATCCACAGAAGACTGTTATCCTTTAGGCGTCTGTCTATTGCCATTCAACCGAAAGACGGATTGGGTTTTTTTAATACAGAAATGCCCTGTTTCTCCCCCACCCATAGATTTTTTAAATGTTATGGAAATCTTTATAGATGATAAAATGGGGGGAAGTTTATGACTGTTGATTGTGTTTCTTTTATTTTAACATTTGAAAATTTATTGAAATTCAAGGAAATTGTTATCAGCTCTACCACAGATGCTTTTTATATTTTATGATAACCCTGGTATACTGAGGATGTGTCTACATGAGATACTTTGCTGCACAATAAACTAATCTACCGCACAGTAAAGCGTCACTTTGTAACCAGGAACATAGACTGGAAAAGCTGTCCTGGCAGCTGGGACTGCTGTTTCCCAGCCAGGTGGGGATTAGGCTGGGACTTGATCCCCATGTGACAGGGAGAGGTATCCCAGCCTGGAGGGAGCAGCCACATAGGGACCAAGGGGGAGCCTGGAGCTCCCCCTGGATGCTGCAGTGAAGCCAATCAGGAAAGAGAGGAGGGATCATCCCTGCTCTCAACTACTTTGATTGGGAGCAAATTTTTTACGAAGCTGGAGCATATGTAGACCCTTTCCTGGGACGCAGTTTAGTTCACCTTTAATGCACAGTAACCTTACTGGTCATTGATAGCACATTTAGACGCACCCTGAATCTTCTATTTTATGATCTTTCAGGATTGGTGATACAGCAGAGTTTTCGGTGGCACTAATGCAGAGTGATAAAGCAAATGTTCTTAACCACCTTAATTCTTGTTTGATCTATTATGCATTCATTCATGTGCATCTGTGAATTTAAGTATCTTCTTTTGTCTTTCCTCCTTTTGTGTGTTCCACAAGCTAAAAGCTATCCCAGATAGACTACTCCTTGCTTCCACAGATACTTTACATGCATGAAATTTCAAAATGAAAGTAAATTTTACAAGTGGATCTAGGAGAAAATTGGGCCCTTAAATTATGTAAGAAGTGAAAGGATGGAAAAATCACCCAAACAAATTGATGAAGCCTTTTACATACCATTTTTCCTGAACTATAGTACACTATTTGAACATCTGGCAGTCACAAAAGAATTCATTTTCCTAAATTGAGTATTATAGACAATTGAGCAATAATAGCAGTGCTCAAAGAAAATATATCTGTTGTTAAATGGACTAAATAATTCTACTGAGGAATCTATTCACAATAAGTATGTGAACCTAAATTACTCAATACATTTTCAGGTAATACTTCTTGATAATCCTCCCTCTTCCTACCCTCAGCAGTGTGCCAATTTTAGTATTGTCAAATCTCAGAAGTACAGTTTGGAAATTAACAGAAGCCCATGTGGTTTTCCAGTACTTTCAGAATTTCTTTTTAATTTCTGTAAAAATATCTGATATTTCTAGTAATAATCATGCTGATTATTTCCGAAAGATAATAACAGATTCATGAAAAAAGGGTACTGAAAATGCTTGATTCAAGATACCTTTCCTGTTGTAGGAGCTTTTTTAGAATAGTAATTATAGTAATCTTTGGTCTATTAGAACATCAGGTGAATTCTTCTGATATTTTAAAGTAACATTTGGAACAATTGGAAGTTTGTCAGTTGATATGTGACCAAAAATATATAAGTTTACAATAAACATTTATATAGATAAGAGCATCCATATATACATAAAGTATTATATAAACGTATGAGGACTTTGAACACTCAAGGTTCAGGTCAGAGGACAATTGTTCAAAGTTAAGAAGATACTTTTCATACGGGTGGAGTTTCTTGAAATGTCCTCTGAAGTATCTAGTACAGATCACTGCTCCATTACAGATAAATGAACTATTGACCAGAACTAGTATGGTAACACCCATGCTCTTAAAAATATATAGTTAAAGTAAAACATTTCTCTCACCTTCGCTTGATCCATTCCTGTAAAATACAAATTTCATACTGAACATTAAAAATACATTTATACATATTTTGTCAGCGACATGAAGATGCCCTATTCCAGAAATAGATGTCAGGGGAGACAACCATGTCTCTCTTGAGATAGGTAACAATGTAAGGTTCATTTATGAAGCTACTGAATACAAACATGTTTAAAAATGTATGGTAAGATATTTCATTTCTGAACGTTTGTCACTTAAGAAGATCCTGAGAGATAACATCCTCAAACAGTGAAGCGTTTTTCTATTCTTTTGAAATGTATTTTTGTTGATTTAATACACTGCACATAATGCCCATGTTGGCATCTTATTGAATTGAAAGGCTAGTCATCTTGCCAGTCACCATAGCTCTGTGATCAAATTGACTATGTTATATTTGGAGAGTTCAGAATGTTTTCTTTCCACTATTTAAAGACAAAGTGTGTGGGTTTGACTCAGCACTGCCGCCACCTTTACATGTGCTCCAGGGATGGGGAGGGGTGGCACTTCAATTAAAGTGCTGCAGCATCTCATGTATTCTGCATCCTTTTGGTTTAAAATGGAAGTAGGGGCACTTGAACTACAGCTTATTCAATGAGCTTTAGTTCAAGCGCCCCCACTGCCGTTTTGAAGTGTGGGGATGCTGATACATGAGATGCAGAGGCTGGTGGAGTGCGGTAATTGCCACGCTCCAGAAGACTCATTTAATTGAATCTATTCTGATGTGCTGTAATTACAGCACACTGGAGCAGCCTCCATGCTCATGAACAGGCACCCTACATTGCTATCATTTTAAGCACTGTTCTTACTGAAGTCAAAGAGACAGCATTCATATTCGAAGTTAAGCACATGCATAAATGATTTTAGAATTTAGGTCTGGCAATATTGGTGATGTTACAGCAGTGTACAAAAGCAATAACACAGCTGAAATCTTGACTCTGTATTTTAGAAAATAGATCTAGATCAAAAAAATAAATAAAAAGAAAGGACTATCCATCTGTTTCTTTTTTTTTCTGTCACTTTTATCCACAGAAAATTAAAGGAAAAAAAGTGGTAAAGTTGTAATGCTATTAGTTATTTTTATTCCAAAACCACTTATTTCAAATGGTGCTGTTCTTTTAGCTTTAAAATGACAGAAGACAGTTGTATTATAGGGCTCCTGAAAGCATCTTATAGGTTTAAGCACTGGACCATCAGAATCCCAATTGCTAGTTACCTATCAAATTTTGTTTTAATTTAATCTTTCTAATTATTTTTCTATTTTATTTTTTTCTAATTCACAGTCCGCACAGGCGGACTGTTAATGGGCAGGCTGCTAGTGCGTGGTAGCCCAGGAGATGCTGTCACTGCGGAGGGAAGGACCAGGGCCCCCCACAGCTCAGGGGCTGCTTGGTTCACTGGCAGTGTATCCCTCCTGGCATCAGTGCCCCCAGGGGCTGCACAGGTGGGGTGCTAGCAGGCAGGTGCTGCCCCAAGTTGCAGGCAGTACTCAGCCCAATTCAATGGTGTATATGGTGCTAGAAGCCTGGGTGTGCTTGAAGAAGCTTGGGCTTGGTGGGTTTCCAGCACCCTATGCACCATCCCCACCACTTTCTCACCACCTGGGACCACCTGGGAACTGGCTGGCTTGCCCCTGGAGTAGTGTGAGAAGGTGGCAGGAGGGTGGCTGGGTGTGTTGGTAGCTGGAGATGGTGGTGGGGACACTGCATGGGGCTCTGGAAACCTGCCAAACCCAAGCTTCCCTGAGCACAACTGGGCTTCCAGCACCCTGTGCACCATCCACACCACCTTCTCTGGATGTATTGCCTAAGTTTTTTATAG
>NW_017729030.1:19618701-19630505 GCF_001723915.1 Gavialis gangeticus
GAGGAGTGTGAGAAGGTGGCAGGAGGGTGGCTGGGTGTGTTGGTAGCTGGAGATGGTGGTGGGGACACTGCATGGGGCTCTGGAAACCTGCCAAACCCAAGCTTCCCTGAGCACAACTGGGCTTCCAGCACCCTGTGCACCATCCACACCACCTTCTCTGGATGTATTGCCTAAGTTTTTTATAGCAAACTAAAATACATTGGATGTGTTTTACTTTGCTACGTAACAAAGTAATTTTAATCAAAATACACTGTTGCACGTGTACAGAGTGACGAAATTGAAACATATATGCTACCACAGGTATAAACTGTGATGGCACTAAACTGGTAAAAAAAGGACGATTAAACCACTTAAAAGGCCAATTTTGTCATGCGTACAAGTGCCCCTAATGGTTCAGAATTCATTTCAGTTAGCTTGTTATGTATTCCAAATTAAATTTCATTAAGCCAAACCAGCTTAAACACATCTGCCCTATCTACATATTCTTTAACTGGCTCCACCTCTATTGTGACCTGAGCATCTAACCCCCAACTAGAATGATTTATTTTTAATTATGCTTTCTGAAGGAATAAAGGAGTGAAGAGAAACTTTCATTGTAGATGGCCAGTTCCAGTGACCTCCTATAGTCATCCAGTGCTTCTGTCTGAATGGCTATTTTCTTACTGAGTAGCTTTTGTTGTAATATTAATTGCATGTTGGGCCACTGATCCTTTGTATGTAGGCATATATATATTATTGTCCAAGTCAAAAAAATCAAGACCTGAATTTTAGTTAACTATAAACTGCTAAAACATCTATTGACATCTGTTTCTGCTACACACCCTCAGACTGCTGTAACACAAAAAAAAAGTGTGCAGGCCTAAAATTTAATGTAATTGGTTTATATGGGAACCATATATGTAATTGGAAAATTTTAACTAATCCGTAGTTCTCCATCTCTCAATTACACTTTTAGTTCCTCTTCTTTTTTTAACTCCTACATATACTTCACCTCTTTCAAGGACAATTTTTCCAAAGAATGTAAAGCCAAAATATTGTAGGACTGCTTGAGTGGCTTTTTTCTTAAAAATGAATTCAACCTTTCTGTTTTAGAATTGTGGTAAATCACTATGAATTAGCTTAATGCATTTGTTGGAATTGGAAAGTATTACTTACTCGAGAGCACGGAGGCAGAAAGGGATCTTGGAGTCATTATTGACTCCAAGATGAACATGGGCCGACAATGCGAGGTCATGGTTGGCAAGGCTAACCGGACCTTGTCGTGCATCCACAGGTGCATCTCGAGTAGAGCCAAAGAGGTGATCCTCCCCCTCTATGCGACACTGGTCAGGCCACAGCTGGAGTATTGTGTCCAGTTCTGTGCGCCCCAGTTCAAGAGGGATGTGGACAATATGGAGAGGGTCCAGAGGAGGGCCACCCGCATGATCCAGGGACAACAGGGCAGACTCTACAGTGAGAGACTGCGGGACCTGAACCTATTCAGCCTCCACAAGAGAAGGCTAAGGGGGGACCTGGTGACTGTCTATAGACTCACTAGGGGGGACCAGAGGGGTTTGGGGGAGACGCTGTTTCCCCTAGCGCCCGCTGGCATAACAAGGAGAAATGGGCACAAGCTGTTGGAGAGGAGGTATAGATTGAACATCCGCAAAAACTACTTCACCGTTAGGGCGGCTAGGAGCTGGAACCAACTTCCAAGGGAAGTGGTGCTGGCCCCTACCCTGGGGGTCTTTAAGAAGAGGCTGGATGCCCACCTAGCTGGACTCGTTTGAGTCCCATTTCTCTTTTTGGGGTTTTTGTTGTTCTCCCGCCCTGGCGGGGGGTCGGGCTAGAAGATCTACTAGGTCCCTTCCGACCCTTAATCTATGAATCTATGAATCTACTGCAGCTGGGACTGTAGACCACTCATAGTTGTAATCTGTAATCCTGTCAGGTGTTGAGATCTTTCTGCTTGTTTCCAGTGGAAGTTGAAGTACCTTGCAAAATGAGGCAAGGGGTTTGAAGAAATAAAAGATTAAAATAAAAACCCTGGCAAAGTCTAAAGCAGCTGGGGTTTTTTTTTTTTCCTTTTTCTTTTTCTTTTTCTTTCAGCTTTTCTGAGTGTAAGCAACACATTAAAGCCAAGTGCACTGTTTAGGAAAAGGACTCCTGAGTTTTCCAGCAATTCCTTGTCATGATCACCTCAGTAGGCAATGAAAGGATCTGCTTTCTTGCTGTTCGCATGCAAATTTTGCTCCCTGCTGTAAGAATATTTGTATTTAAAACAAAACTCGGTACTTTTTTGTTGCTTGCATTGGATACACATCATGTACACTAACATGTGCATTGTATAATTTTTATCTGAGTCACTGTGGTAATGTGTTAGAGACAAAAATAAATACACATTTTCCTTTGCAGACAGGTAAAGAAGAAGCAAATAGATACTGGAATACCTAATCTCAGTATACAAATAGTATATCTCTTATATTTATTACTGAGGATCTACTCTGGGACCTGTATGTAAGCCTTGCTCTAATACCTTCCAAAAGACAAGCTGGCATCTTGTCTATACAGTCCTTTGGACTCTGTAGAGGATTTTCTGTATGATTTGAGATCTATGCTAAGAGGGGGTAAAGACTGTTTGTATGAGATTCAGAAAGAGAACGGCGAAGTATAAATAGCCATTCTTGCAAAAAAAAAAAAAGTGTTGGAAAAAACAGATTTAAAACTGAAATGTTTTGCTAATGTAGTCCCCGAAGTAGAGCATACTACTCAACACTGTGTTTTATACCAATTGGTATCTCCAAGAAAGCACAAGGCTAATTTCAAGAATCCTTTTTCATGGACAAATTATGCCCATTTGCATTAGAAAGTAATTCAAGACAGTACACGATCCATGTGAAGACTAGGCAGAATCACAACCTCAACACATAAGGGAAAAATATGACACCTTCCCTGATTCCAGAAAGATGCATTGTATTTGAAAAAGGATAGGGCAAAATATGCATGTGATATGTGCTTAAACTGAAGGCTCAGTGTTCTAGGAAACATTCTGTCTTACAAAGGCAGAGTACCTCTTCAACTTCCTTAATAAAATTGTGTTCTGCCTTGTCCTGTCCTATGCACTGTGTCTATATGGCATGACTTACGTTCTGTGTTGGCTAGTTTTGTTTCTTGTTTATACTCTGGTACTAATCCTATTGATTTAAATTGTAATATAACAGTAGCTTTTCTCTCTATTTTCACTTCTATTAACCAGTACCAGAATTATGCTTTCAAAATGATTAAGGTTGTCATGGGCAATAATTAGGACAATGGAAACAACTTACCTTTACAATCAGATACTACTAAGTTAGCGCCTTATCATTAGGGCCCTATGAATTCACAGTGGAAGTGGGCTGCACTGCAACTGTTTTAATCTTGCAGGATCCACCATGTCCCCCCCGCCATTGTTGTACGGTCCCCACTTGCAGCTTGCTTCTGATCATTAGGGAAGCAAAAAACATGGTTTTAAACATGGTGCCATATTTGCCTCCCCACCTCTGATTGGCTGAGGGGCCCCAGTGACTCTACTGCTTGCTGCCATCTGGAGGGGAGGGAAAAACAGCACCATGTTTAAAACCATGGTTTTCACTTCCCTGCTGAGCAGGACCAAGCCACAAGTGGGGCCTCCCCATCAATCAGTGATGGTGGTGGTTGGAGGGAAGCATGCAGGGTAACCTCAAGATTAAAGGACCCGCAGTGCAGCCCACTTCCACTGTGAATCTCGTAGGCTGTACTTATTACACTTTATGCTGTGAGCTGCACAACTGTTGACAGACAGCACAGGCAGCCACAAGTAAGCAGGGTGCAGGGTGGGGGTAATTTAAAAAATAGCCATTGGTCCTAGAGTTCACTCCATAAAATCAGGGGGAGTGAGGCAGAAATCAAGTGCTGTGTCCAAGATGTCCAGATGTTTAAACTGCTTTTGTAAGGACCTTGTAATATTCCAATCTGTTCAGAAGTCTATCAATGTTTGTACTAGTTTGAGTTTGGAACAGTCACATCTTGAGGCTAAAAACCTTCTCTGATTGTCTCTCATCTGCACAACTGTGACTTGCCATTAGAGGGCTGGCAAGCAGGGGCCAGACTAGGAGCTACAGCTGTGAGTTGCCAGTATTAAGCTGGTGATCCAGGACTGGCTTCTTTCCCTGCTGTATGTCTGGGTGTGGGAGAAATGGGTTGTAGCTGGGCAAGAGCATGAAGCTGGTAAGTGGAAAGTTAATGGAACAGGGATGGGTAATGAAGTGGAAGATGGAAAGTAAATGGGGGCGGGGAAATGGTGGGGAAATGAAGGAAATTGGCTGCTGAAGGATACCATTAAAAGGAGGGGGGAATAAAAGAATAAAGAGACAGTAGATTAAAGAAGACCTCATGTTTTAATAAACTGGGCTTGGGGTATGTGGGTGGGATGCTGGTTATTTTTTCTGGGGTGGTTGAGAGGTGGGACTGGTGAGGGAAAGCACTTTTGGGGTAGCTACTGCCCTGCCCTAGGAAGAAAACCCCAGTAATGGGGACCCCCTACCTTGTTCTCCTCTACCCCACCCCTAAACTCCACTCCTGGACTTGTCCATGCCCTGCAACCTAGATAACTGGCATGTGCTCTGCAGGTTATCTTCATGGGTTTGCACCCCAGGGGGTGGGAATATTGCACCCCTGGGGTGTGAGGGGACACTTGCTTTGTGCCAGCACCACCCCCTAGACAGTAGAATTCAGGGTGTGGAAAGTTTGTCCACACAAAACAGGATGGTGGGGAAGAGGACAGTGCATCCAGGGATACTGGAGGGCTGCAACTTGGGCAGTTTATCTGCAGGGAGAAGACACACCTTAATGGAACACAAGCTGGGTAACACAGTTCAGAGATAAATCTGCTCTGGGGTGGCGTAACTTTAAGCTTCCTGTAGTGTGCTTAAAACTAGTTTTAGGTATTAATGTTTGTATAATCCAGGGGTTAAGAGCTCCAGGGTCACCTAAAATTAATGTGTAAGAAGTCCCTTAGGCAACACTTTAATTTATGGTTTATTGATGTTACATAATAAAGAAATTGCAAATGAAATGATTTGTATATCAAAAATTAATATCTAGTGAGTTCATTTTTGACTGTGATAGTCATGAGAATTTGCTTTCGTGTGGGAACCTAATACCCTAGAACAGCAGTTAGTAAATGTACTAGATATAATTGTATAAAATATTAGTTTCAGGGAATTTTAAGGTGTTTCAGTTGCATACAACTGTAATTTTGCTCACAATCAAAAATATAACTATGGTGTTCAGAAGTTAGTTATTTATATTGCACAATCAGAGTAGTTTGGACAATAAATCTGCACAAGGGACACACTGAGGAGTGAGGCCTGCACCTCTGTGCAGGCTACCTGCATTCTGGCTTTGGGTGAACAGGAAAACAGATGGACTGGGAGTTTAAGTAGTAGATAAAACTTGTATGATTTGATCCTTCCCTTCTGAGGATTGCTTTTTCATTTATAGAGGAAGGACTCTCAGCATAATGTATTTCCATTCCAGTATTGCAATCTCCAGCTGTTCAAATATTATAAGTCAAACCCTGAGTAATCATGATGCATTAAAATGAATGCATGTTGAACTGATTTACTTGCCTTCCATTTTTTCAGCTTTTAAAGCAAGAATTTTTTCAGGATTTTTTTCACTGACCCAGAAACTGGTCATTTACTTTACTTTTATGAAACTTGAGTCATAGATTCATAGAAAATTAGGGTTGGAAGGGACCTCATGAGGTCATCTAGTCCAACCCCCTGCTCAAAGCCTGACAAAGCAGTTTTTCATGTGGTCAGATACAGCAGTGGGGTGACCACCAACTTTGGGAGCAGTTGGGCAGAAAACCCCCACTGCCTCCACATGTGTTCAATCACTCCAGCAGCACTGTGGCAGCCAGAACTGGTCACTGCCTTCATGAGTCTTGCTGCCCAGGGTATCTTGCTATATTGTTATTCCTCTGCTCACATGATTCTAGGACTAGAGACTTCAGGAAAAACACTGGATAGTATGAGAGCTGGCAACATTATGGCATTCTATGGAGTCTCTGAGTGCTACTGTAATGAAAATGTATATTGATAGGAAGAACAATAAATTGATACCCCTGGAGCAAAAGAAGTGGGGAAGGAATTGGGCTGCTTCACTGTGAATTCATAATACACAGTTTTCCAGAGTCTGTGGCTATGATAGTGCAGTTAAAACAGCACATTTGTGGGGCTGAGCCTACAGGTGCAATCTAATGTCTTTGAATTTACAAGTTCTTGTTTTTTTCAGGAAGGTTTGAAATCTTGTTACTGTGACACCACAGTATTTTATGCAAATATATTTTTTAAATTAAAAGCAGCAAGCAATTGTCTGTTCATTTTTCATAGTTTTTATCAAATTTTGCACCCAAAAGGGCAAGAAATTGTGTAATTTGACAGATAGAATTTCGATTGCATGACCTCAGCTATAGCAGAGAGATTTTTAGCCATGTTAGTCTGAAGTAGAATAATACCAGCAGTCCTTAGCTGGAACATAACGTGCTGCTTTAAATTTTGGAGTACACAGCCTTGTACTCCAAATGGAGATCCATATACTTTATTTTAGTGGAAATCATAAAATTGGATGATTTGTTTCTAGGCAGATTCTTCTCTTCATTTGTTATGCACTATCTTTATTTGAGCAAGTGCTGTATCTTATAACACGGTTCCATACATGCATTTTCATGCAAAACATCCACAAACAGCTTCTGTAATTGAAAAGCTTTCAGCAGAATTGCTCCTGTTTTGTACTGTAGCTTGACTAATTAGCCCAGCATTTACCATGTATAATGTGTAATTTATTCTAAGTACTGGATAGGTATAAAAAGGATAACTAGCTATATTGTGATAAACTGAGTTTTGTTCCACATTTTACCTTTTCTGATTTGAAACATCTCTTGCCTGTGTTATTCAGGAGATAATATGCAACATGCTGTAAGATGTTAATGAGACTTTTCCCTATTTAGCATTGAGGTTTAACATTTTTTCCAGTCTCCTCTGATTGTTTATTGCTACAGGAAATAATGAAACATCTCTAGTAACTAAGGGTCAAATTAAGATGGGTTGTACAAGCTGATGTGTTGATCAGACCCTAGGAAAAGGAGAAGGATAATTTCTTCTCAGTGTTAAGAATGTGGTTACAGAAATAAATGTACTTAAAATAATGAAAGGTTCTGAAGTAACAAGGATGTCTACTACTATTCTAGTTTTCACTAGTTTCTAGAAAGAATGTCATTTGAATGTCAGCTGAGCAAAGATTGAATTAAGTAAAAAAGATGCAAAAGCACAAAAGGTAGTTTTCCCTAAGTATGGCAAAGCTCAGAAGTCCTTCAAGCAATTAAAAAATCTTTTACCTTCATAAATCAAAGGATTTTAATTTATCAATTTCATGTTATATTATTTTTACTTATTAGGAATAGGAAATAATTTATGAGGCACAAAGAGAAAATACAAGATAAATTGAATAGCCTAGATCTTGTGCTTTTCCTTAGTAAGGCAATGAAATTTTTGTGCAAAATGGAAAACATAATAGTTGTATTATTAAGGCTTATAACCATTCATCTCTTTTTAAAATCCCTATTTTTTTTCTTTCCAAAACTGTACTTATACTAGAGTGATTAAAATATATCGTAGTAGCCATCTCTGGCCTGCTATAGTTTCACAACTGCTTAGAAAGTCTATTTTCAGGGATATATAGCAGAGGTGAAAAAAAACTGCTGAAAATTAAAATTTAACAAGCGAGGGTTGGAAAAAGATTAAAAGCAGGCAATCCATCCCTCACTGATGTGTTTTCATGGTATATGATTATATAGTATACTACTTGCCATTACAGTAGCCATTAAGTCACGTTAATGATGCTAATTCTATATATATAAAGGGCTTAGTCTGTCTGTCTGTGTGTCCATAATGCTCTTGGAGCACTCTGATTGGATTTCTCAGCAGCAAATCACAATGCTTACTGAAACAAACAAACAAACAGAGTGCTCTGCACAGACAGACACAGAGACAGATGGCTTGGCTGTAGCTGACACACAATGCCTCTGGGAAGTTTTAAAAACACCCTTATCCATGTAGCAGGAAAGTGGTGGTGGGGAGGGGCAGTAACCAGAAAGCATGGGAAATATCCATGGTACAACATAGGCATAGCTAGGCCTAGATCATCCCTGAAAAGTGGCTGTCCAAACTCTTCTGGAACACCTCCAGCGATGTAGAGTTCACAACTTTCCTAGGCAGTTTATTCCACTGCCTAATTCTTCTAACATATAAATGTCCATCCAGGGGTTGGGGCTACGGATAGCCTGTTCAGGATTGAGGGTGGGGGAGGAGTAGGAAATGTGCAGCTCTGGAGCTAGGGAAACTGGCTGGGGTTTCCAAGCCCTGAGGCTATACTCCAAACCTTAGATTGGGTAAGTGTTTATCTAATCTCTGTAGTGTACCTCCTTATATGAACTAAGATCTAGCCAGCCTTTTTTTTGCTCAATCTAAACTCCCTGAAAATACATACAGTTTTCCACTTAGATTGACCTAACACTAGTTGGGTCAATCTAAGTGTAATGTACCCAGTATTGTATATACATAAATTATTACAGGTGAATACATTTTTATACTGTTGTATAGGATTTAGGCAATTATTACCAACTTGTTCATAGATTTAAATAGATGTTTAACTTTGCAACTAGCATGGATTATGTTCTTGCACTGGGCTCCTCTACTTCAAGCCCCTGGGCCCTTTTACTGATTAAAATGGGACTCTGTAAAGAAGCAAGCATTGTGCATAGGGTACTGCTTATGGATCGAAATGTAATATCAGAACTATAGATTTTAAAATTCAGCTTAAAGTTTAGGAAAAAAATATGCTTAGCATTCTGAAATAGAAATCATAAAAAAACCACTGGGACTGGGGCTGGGGCTGTGGTGGGAAGGGGTTAACCCTAGGCAGAAGGAGGAGACAGCTAAGTGGGGCCAAGGAGGGTCTCACCCCACCCCAGCCCCTACTTGTCCCATCCCCCAGGGAGAGAGTACCTACCGGTCCCTCTCCAGTGGGGCAGGGTCCCCTAAATCCCAGGTAGGGTCCCCCCTAGCCTGGGAACAGCTAATTTCTGATGGCAGGCCCACTATGCATGTACCCAGTTTAAAAGGGCCCACCAAAGGAAAAAAACCCAGACAGGCTCCGGAAGTGGTGAAAGACTTGTGGGTGCAAACTCCCCCGAAGCCTCCCAGTGACCCCCAGCAGCTGCTGAGCAACCCGCTGACTCCCAGCACAGCCGGAGGTAAGCAGAGCCCATGGTGGGAGGGGGTTAACCCCAGACAATGGGAGGAGGCAGCTGACTGGGGTCGAGGAGGGTCTCGCCCCGCCCTGCCCCGGCCCCTACTTCACCCAGCCCCCCAGAAAGCCATGTGATCCGGAGCCTAGTGAACAGGCCATGCAAACAGGCATGCTTGTCTGCCTGGCATGCGAGTTAGTGCAGAGTTGGAACAGGAGGGTGAGTGGGAGGGCCTGAGGCCCTGCCTGTGTGCCCTAAGAAAGGCGGTCCCAGCAGCAGCCGGCCTACCAGAAGCATGCCGCGGATGGGCACATGCTGCAACCCGAGGATCCCCTTGGGGTCTGTGGCCCACCCCCTCACCTCCTCAGAGACCTCTACCCAGACGGAGCCCATGGTTCAGGACTCCACACAGACAGAGCCCTTGCTCTTGGCTGTGGGAGTTGCCTATCACTTTTTTCAGGCTCTGGGGTCTGGGAGCATGGCCACTTCCCCTTGTGAGGTCTGCTCCCTTTTGAGGTCTGTGGCACACCAGCTGGAGGAGCTCCAGACTCCAGTCCAGAGACTGTGTGCCATCAGGGACTGTGAGTAGGCTTCTACTGCCAGGCCCTTCTCCCCCGGGAGACAGAGGGTAGACCGCGGTCTCCCTCCAGGACAAGGGAGGACTTCGGGACCTCCCATTTTGTCCAGCCAAGGGGCTGGACCAAGGTGGTCAAGGGCCCCAAGGCCTGCCACACCAAGGTCCCTGCCCTGCTGGAGCTTTGCAACAGGTACGAACCTCTTGCAACCCTAGCAGAGCCTGCTGAGTTGCCAGCTCCCACAGGCAACACAGGCTGTACTGTAGCTACCACCCCTGCTCTCCCCAAGACAAAATGCAAAGTGCTTGTCATGGGAGACTCCATCCTGATGGGGACTGAGGAAGCAATATGCCTCCCTGATCCCTTAGCCTGGGAAGTTTGCTGCTTCCCAGAAGCCTGTATCTGAGACATTGCAGAAAACATCCCCAAGCTCCTCCAGCCCACTGACCACTACCCTATGCTCATTATCCATGTGAGCACCAATGACACAGCTCAGAGCACTCCCAGCCGGTTCATGAAGTGCTACCAGGATTTGGGAGTGTGGCTAAAGTATCTGGGGGTGCAGGTGGTGTTTTCTTCGATCCTCCCAGTCTCGGGCTATGGGCTGAGGAGGGAGAGGAGGATCCAGGTAGTAAACCAAAGACTGTGGTGCTGGTGTCATTGGTAAGGCTTTGGCTTCCATGACCACAGTCTGCTCTTTGGTGAGAGAGGCAGTGAGCTGCTGGGAAGGGACAGCCTCCACCTATCTCCGCTAGGGAGGAGGCTCTTCTCAGCCAGAGTGGCTGGCCTGCTCCACTGGGCTTTAAATTAAGCCCACCGGCGGATGGGGGAACTACTGCCACTGCTGGCCCACTGAGCAACCCTTGTAAAGCCAGCAGGCCAAGGCACTTAAGGGAGCACACCCCATCTCAGCCCTGTTACAATCTGTAGGCAAGGTAAGGGCCACCAAGGGGACACTTACCTGCCTGTACATGAATGCCAGGAGCTTGGGGAATAAGCAGGAGGAACTTGTCTGCCTGCTTAACACAAATAATTATGGTGTCATAGGGATAACGGAGACCTGGTGGGACTGCACCCATGACTGGACCATGGGTATAGATGGCTATACCCTATACAGGAGAGATTGAGTAGACAAAAGGGGCGTGGTGTAGTTCTCTATGTTACGGTGAGCTATGCATCCCTGCAAGCTGATATTGGTGACCAGGGTGGATGACTGGAGACACTCTGGGTTAAAATCAATTGGGAAAATGGCACAGGGGACACAATGGTGGGAATCTATTACAGACCTCCAACCCAAAGTCAAGAGCTTGACCAGGAGTTTGCCAGGGAATTGGCTGAGGCTGCATGCTCCCAGTTCATGGTTGTCATAGGAGACTTCAACTACCCAGACATCTTGTGGGAAGAGAGCTCTGCTAAATCCAAGCAGTTGCAAAACTTCCTCTTGTGCGTGGATGACCTCTATCTGACACAAGAAGTCTATGGGCCTATGAAAGGTAAAGCGCTGCTCGACCTGGTACTGGCAACTGGGGATGACCTAATCAGTGACCTAATGATCAATGGGAAGTTGGGTGACAGCAACCATGAGCTGATCACCTTCACCATCTGCCATAAAGCTGGCAAGTCAGTCAGCAATACAGAAGTCCTTGACTTTAGGAAAGCTGACTTTGACAAGCTCAGGAGGCTTGTCAGTGAGGCCCTAAGGGACCACAACCCAAAGGGGAGGGGAGTTCAAGAAGAGTGGTTGCTCCTCAAGGGAGTGATCTTAGATGCACAAGCTAAAGCTATTCCATCACAGAGGAAAGGAAGCAAAAGGGCACAGCAGCCCCCTTGGCTCAGCAAGGAATTAGCGGACCTCCTGCACCTAAAAAGAAAAACCTATGAAGGATGGAGGATGGGATCCACCTCCAAGGAGGAATATT
>NW_017729030.1:19630516-19632339 GCF_001723915.1 Gavialis gangeticus
ACCTCCAAGGAGGAATATTCTGCACTGGTCTGGACCTGCATGGAGCAAACCAGGACAGGCTGCAAAGGAACTCCAACTGGCTACTGTTATGAAGGACAATAAAAAGTCATTTTTCAGATTTGTGGAGAGCCAGAGGAAAAGCAAGGGTTACATTGGACCCCTGCTAAACCAGATGGGACAACTGGCAACCGATGCCCCGGAAAAAGCAAACCTACTAAATGGGTACTTTGTGTTGGTTTTTCACTAGTCCTATGGCACCCCTGCCCATTCCGGGACAGGGAGGCCTGGGTGAGGGAGATTCCTTGCCATCCATAAATGCTGACCTTGTGAAGGATCACTTTGAGAGGCTGGATACTTATAAGTCAGCCAGCCCTGACAGTTTATGCCCCAGGGTACTCAAGGAGCTGGCTAACATAATAGCTTAGCCCCTGGCATGGATCTTTGAGAACTCCTGCTGCTCTGGTGAAGTGCCGGAAAATTGGAAGAAGGCCAATGTGGTACCTATCTTCAAGAAAGGGAGGAAAGTGGATCTGGCAAACTACAGGCCCATCAGCCTGACCTCTATCTTGGGAAAGGTCTTAGAAAAGATTATCAAAGAGGGTTTTCTTAATGGACTGGCCAATGGCAACATCCTGAGGGATAGCCAGCATGGGTTTGTTGCAGGTAGGTCTTGCCTGACCAATCTTATTTCCTTTTATGAACAGGTGACCTATCACCTGGACAAGGAAGTGGAGATTGATGTCATATATCTTAACTTTAAAAAAGCCTTTGTTCTGGTATCCCATGATCACCTCTTTACAAAACTGGCAAACTGTGGCCTTGGGTCCACCACGATCTGCTGGCTGGGGAATTGGCTCTGTGGTCGGACCCAGGGGGTGCTGTTTTATGGAAGTCAATCGTCATGGTACCCTGTGACTGGTGGGGTACCTCAAGGCGCTGTCCTAGGGCCTATACTATTCAACATCTTCATTAATGATGTGGACATTTCAGTCAGAAGCAGACTGGCCAAGTTCGCCAATACTACCAAACCTTGGGGTAAAGCATCCATACCTGAGAACAGGAGGGCGATCCACGCTGACCTTGACAGGTTCAAGAAATGGGCAGACAAGAACCTGATGGTGTTTAACACTGAAAAATGCAAGGTTCTGCACCTTGGGAAGAAAAACCTGCAGCATCCTTACAGGCTTGGCAGTGCTACGCTGGCTAGCTCTATGGATGAAAGGGACTTGGGGGTCATGATGGACCACAAGATGAACATGAGCCTTCAGTGTGATGCTGCGGCTAGTAAAGCGAGCAAAATGCTGGCTTGCATTCATAGATGCTTCTCAAGCAAATCCCAGGACACCATTCTCATGTTGTATTTGGCCTTGGTGAGGCCGCAACTGGAGTATTGCATCCAGTTTTGGGCTCCACAATTCAAAAAGAATGTGGAGAAGCTTGAGAGAGTCCAGAGGAGAGCCAGGCACATGATCAGAAGTCAGGAAAATAGACCTTATGATGACAGGCTGAGAGCCATGGGACTCTTCAGCCCGGAAAAAGGACAGGCTCAGGGGCAATCTGATGGCCACCTATACATTTATAAGGGGTGTCCACCAGGATCTGGGGGAATGTGTGTTCACCAGAGTGCCCCAAGGGATGGCAAGGTTGAGTGGTTATAAACTCCTTCAAGGCCATTTCAGGCTGGACATAAGGAAGAATTTCTTTACTATCCAAGCCCCCAAGGTCTGGAATAGCCTGCCATCGGAGGTGGTTCAAGCACCTACTTTGAATGCCTTCAAGAGAAATTTGGATGTTTATCTTGCTGGGATCCTATGGCCCCAGCT
>NW_017729030.1:19632520-19653852 GCF_001723915.1 Gavialis gangeticus
CCAAGGTCCCTTCCAGCCCTAATGTCTATGAAATCTATGAAAACCCAAAACAAGGACCTTCTAATTTTGAAGAGAAGAAGTGAACCTCAGAAACATATAAGATCATACATGCATAGTTTTATGGGTTTCTGATGTCCACTAAATCTGCTACTTTAAATCAGGATTTCTTTTCAAAATATTTGTATTTCAGAATTTTAAGCATATTTAGTTCTAAATCAGGCTGCAATGGAGAACAATTGTATGGAGGTTTATTAGCAGATTTATCTTGTGTTAGAATAGCAGGTCAGTTACAAGTTATTCAATAATTACCCAACCTTGACTCTTACTTTTGTTTATTTTTTATGAACTCGAGTTCAAGGTAAGCTTGTTACCACCCAGTCAGACATTCCATGAATTTTACAACAGTCTTAACTTAGAAAGTTTATAAAGCTAGTTTTGTAGTAGATATAGCTTTGTCTCCCAGGCTAAGTACGGGCAGTCAAAAAGCTTGAGGTTGAATCAATTCAATCTCCGTAGGCTAATCTAAGTTGTGTAAAATGAGCCAATAAGCAAGTGAACAGACATTCACTTTTGATTCTGGAAATGCAGCCATATGCTTGGAGTGGCCCAGACCAAACCCTGGGGGTGGGGTAGGGGGGGAGGTGCTAGAGCATACCTCCCTGCTCAGTTGGAGCAGACAGCTTGGGTCAAGGCTAGCCTGCCTACGTGACAGGGGGAGGGGGCTTCCAGGGAGGTGCAAAGTATCCTGGGATGCTGGGGGCCTGTTAAATTGAATCTGGAGGGGATCTGGGACAGATATTCAATAAACCAATTTAACCCAAATCAGTAAATCTACTACTACATCCATCCAGGTTTATCTTAAATCAGTTTCAGCCATATTTGAAACCCGTTTATGTTCACTGAATTTCTGTTGAGTTACACATTTGAGCCAGTTTCTGATCACTTGTATTGGTTCTGTGTAATTTCTGCCCCTAGCCCCAATGATTTTAACTAGTGCTGGGGGCCAAATTCAGCTTCAATTAACATCGATGGAAGGTGTGAGACTTTTTTGGGGTTTTTTGACAGCTCAAAACCATATTTTTTTAAAATAAAAATGGAAACATGAGTCTTTGGATTGTAAAAGACAGGAAGGAAGGAAGGAAGGCAGGAAGACAGGAAAAATAGGTCTTGAGTGACAAAAATGAGGTTATTTAAAATTATTTTATTGAATATATTTCATTAGAAACCCCAACATTTTAAATAAACACATTTTTTTCATTATATTTGCAGTTCATTGAAACAACATTTTTTGTCAAAGAAAAAACTGCAAAATATTGGGCTTATCCATATTTAAAAATAATATTTCTTATGCTTGAAAGTTTCCATTACTGTTAACTTTCTATTTTAATAATACAGAGATAACACCAGAGAATATGAGAAATGAAGTGGGAGACTTATGAATAAAAATGTCTATGATAAATACAAATCATATTTTCTAAAAAAGGTATCCATAGACTCCATTTTGTCTAACAGTAGCATATATATGAATCAAGAGAAGAAAACACTCTTGAAAGATGGAGACAGATAATTGTGATGGTCAAGGAAATTATACTTATTTTAACTGTGGCTTTTGCCAATAATTGTTAATACACCCCGAAAGTACTGACTACTTCAACTCCTACTGAATTAAGTAAATTTTATGTGGGGAATCAAATAATAGTTTCTCAATAGATGGGACAAATGTAACTATCATTTATTTTTTAAGAAAATTATTGGTGGACTCAATGGTAGATCCACATCAGTCAGGAAAATAGAGAGAATTGCTATATACTTAGAGTTTATTTCCACTCAGAAACTCTGACAGAGAGTAGAGTAGATTTTTCATAATTACTAAAGGTAACAGGCTCTGGTAGCAGGCCAGAAGAGGTTGTACTGCTGTCCTGCAATCTGCCCCACTTCCTAGTCCCTGTTAGTTGCCTACACTAAATGTATTGACTTAGTCTTTGTGTAGAATGAGAGTCAGGACTGTAAATTTAATTTAATTTAAGGATATAATTCTTGTTAAAAATGATGAAAGTTAAAGGTATGTTATGGGTGTGCTTTAATGCAATGAAATCAAACAGGGCAAAGGGGTCAATATGTGAACTGGCCCTGCTGGCCTACCTTGCACTACTGTGTTTTTGTAATTTTTCCAAGCATCTCTGAGACTCAGAGGAGAAAAAAATGTTAATAGAGACAAAAAAAAAGAAAAGAGAAAAAATATTGGGTTATAATTAAACATTGACAAATTACACTTTAATAGCCAAACATAAGAAATCAATAATGTTAGTTAAAATAAGAGAGCTTCTGTTACCATTATTCACATTAAGTAGCATTATTTCTCAAGTAGTTCTACTGAAATCAATAGAGTTATCTCTACAGGAAAATCCTATTTGAAGAGTGAAGGGGCCACAATTTTGGTTTATGGCACTGTACTGTACATGACTTTTACTCATTCAAAATCTGAGCTATTTTCCCTTTCATTAGTTCCAATAAATCTCCCCAAGCTTGTAAGCCTGACAAAAACCATGGATAGTTAGTCTAATTGCCTTTTATAAGCCTGCACATGGAGTGAGATATTACTCAATGTGAGTGTGGGTATTACAATAAGGATCTTACTTGACAAGTAGTCTCCTTATAGTCAATGAGACTAATGACTGAGTTATAGTCTACTTAACCTGAGTAAAGCCACTGAATTTGGCCAAATAAAAGAGCAAACTAGCTCATCAGGCACCTTTTTTCTCCTAATGTTCTATTGAGCAAGGTATTGTATAACTGGATTATATACCACAGTATATTACAAAAATATTTCAACGATTTGACTATGCCCTATCAAGAAAACAGGAGAGGAGGAACAAGATGCTAGTCATTGGCTTAAACTGCACAACCTAAACAGGTGAAATGTTCTTACCTAAAATTAACAAACAAAAACAAACAACTCTCCCTCTTTCCCCACTGAATTCTTGTCACCTGATTTGCAGAATGCGATGGTGGGATTTTCTGTGTCAAGTCTCTGAAAAGTATTGCAGTATTGAACAGATTACATACCGAGTTACATATTCATTACATTTTATTATATACTCGTTATTACAGGCAGTAATTTTGAAAGGATTACATTTGCTTTTTTATTATAGTAAAACAAAATATTAAGCAAATACTGGATTACACTTTCATATCATTCATCATTTATTTCTAATTTTAACCAGTATCCATTTATGACTTTTCACGTGTTTTGCTGCATCAACATAAAGGCCTGTTTTACTATTTTTATGAAAGGAAGCTATGTTTAGGTAATTATGGTGGTAAAAAAAATAACAAAAGCTAACTTTTTCAAATCTAATCATCTAAAATTAAGCTCTTAAATCCATGTAGCACCTATTATCACTCTCCTGGAAAGCACTTTTAAAGTGGCCTTGATGAAGTCAATGAGTATATGAGTTCTACCTCTTAATACTTAACCCAGCGTACCCTGGGCTAATTTAAAAAGTGCTGATCACCTAGCAGAGTTGAGTGATTATTTTTTTGGCAACATTAAATTTACAGAAAAATGAAGTTTCACTCTTCCAGAAACTGTCTGTGCATTTGACCCAAATCTGATTAATAGTTTCAGCAGTATTATTTTTTTCAGTAGTAGAGTTACAGAACAGGAAAAGGGGCCCCACCTTTGCCCAAAAATTTAGTGGTTAAAGCTGTCACCCAAGATGTAGAAATCCCTTCCTTTCCCAGAAGATATTTGAACTCACACTCCCAAATCCCCAAAGAATACTGTAATAAGTAGGGTAGAACAGTCATACTCAGCATTTTAGACTTAAGGCACCCCACAGCAAATGCTAACTCCTAGTTTTCACTTACTTTGTGGCTATGGAAAAATAAGGGTAAAGTTACATGTTATATTTAAACCATATTAAGGGCACTTAAAACATGAGCATCTGAACATTAAATCTCCTTAACTCATGCTAAGTGCCATCTGAATGTCTCAGTGGGCACGCCCAGATGAACGAGCAGGTCCCTGTTGCAGTGTTTCAAAGCAGTCTGAGATGACACAAGATGCATCCTGAAGCTCACTGAGCTACAGCCCAACAAGAAAAAAAACTGGGAGGGCAATGCTTGGGGAATGTGGGGGAGGAGGAACACACACACAAGTCCTCCAGCCAGGCTCTCAGCAGCAGAGCAGTAGGCAGGAAGACAAAGGAGGATCAGATGCAGTGAGGCAGCTGTGGAAGAGGGCAGGAGCAATCAGTCAATTAGGGAGTAATGCTGTTCAGATGTGATGTCAGGTGATGCAAGCTGGGGCAGCAGGGAATCTCCCTCTCTCCTGAGAGGGGGCAGCAGCAGAACACAAGGCCACAGCAGCAAGAGCAGCAGTGGTGATAGCAGCCACCTAGTTCAGCCACTCAGGGTGTGCATCATGTAAAAGTGGAGGTGAAGGCGGGGGGTGGCCTGCCAAGGCAGCTGGGGCAGGCAAGGCACCTTTAGGCTCCGGCAGTGATGGTGGGGGAGAGGCCCACAGGTAATGCAGGCTCTCTCCCCAGACTGTCCCCCAACCACCACTTGGTAGATCCTTTCAAGGGTGCCCCCAGGGTGCCATACAATGTCAGTACTCTTAAGTGTTCAAACATGGTTCACAAGATAAAGCCAGCAATTTCAAATCAGTAGCCATAATATTAAAAACATTCTTACTAGTTGTAGTCTTTCTGGGTTTTTCACAATGGATGTGGCTGTAAAAGAAGGAATAAGTAGGACTCTGTAGCCCACAGTGCAAGACAATAATAGATTAAATGTTGGCAGGCAGGTTACATAATAGGAGATGGCTCATGAAGTGCTCATATATAGTAGCCACAATCTGATAGAACAACGTGTGCCGTGGATTGAGGTACACATTATAGTGTGGTCCTAAGGGGTGTGAACCAACTCCACCAGTGCTCCATTCTCTCATAACATGTTATAGAAATGATTCTATTTTCCCATACCCCTCCCTACATCTCTTAGACAAAGTGAATAAATTTAATAGCTATTTTCCCTAAATAATGGCTGGAAATTGGGCTTTAACAGGGGCATGCCAATGACATTTGAAGGTAACTAACTTCTGGGAGATTGAAATTTGAAGTTATTGCCAGCACCAAATCCCTTGGTACATTGACTGTAAATTGTAAGTTGCAGCATCTTTGAAGCTGTGACAAAGAATGTGTGACAGCTGAAGAGTAAAAAGTAAATATCAAAGATGAAAAGCTCTTTGAACAGACTGAAGTCTAAATAATTAATTGGAGCTATAAAAAGAGCAAGAAATGAAGCAGAAATAATTGTTGACACAGATATTTAACAGATATGGAATGTCTATTTTTGAGTCTCATATGAGGTCTTCTCAGAGAATGCCATAATTCTAAAATTGTCCTTCTTAGAAGTGAATGCTAATGACAGATCTGTTTTATTACATGGTGATAGTGCTCACTGAATGAGAAGGTTGTATCTCACAAATAAAATAAGCTGCAAGACGTTGTGTGTCTCTCAGCATTTGAGCTATTCTTTGACAATACTACTGTTGCTTAGAGTAATCCTTGCAAACACAACATGTTGAGTGAAATTCAAAGAGAACATTGAGCATCTTGCTGAAATCTGAGGAGAGGCCAAAAGCTGGTGTTCAGTGCTTAGCAGAGGCTAAGAAACTGCCCAGTATGGTGTGCTTCTGGGCAAGGGTTGCTATCTCTTGCTTCCATACACAGCCTACAGGAGAGCTCATTGGTCATTAGGGTCATACCAATGAATAGGATTCAAATCCTAAAATATAAGTGGTGTTCCATGCTTTTAGTAGATGCAAGTAAGCCTTTTTGCTCCAAAAACATTATTACAAGTTTCATGCTATAACCCTGCTTTATAATTGCATGTTTTGTTAGGAGGTCAGGAATTCTGGCAAATACTATGACAATCAGAAAAATGACTGGTAATGTTGAAAGAGAACCAACATGTACTAAGGGGTTGTGGGAAAGGCAAGTAGTGCAACCTGGCTCTGTGGATAAGTAATATTATATATGGTGAAGAAGGTTCAGTGTTGTATGTATGGAAGAGGGAGGTAGGAACAGGAGAAAAAAGAGCTGTATCCAGACTTTTCTACTTCGCAAAAAACAAGTGCCTTCTGACATGTAAGCAATTTTACTGGGGCCACATCTTTCCTATGCTCTCTTTAAAAACATCTGGGAACTAAAGAGTGATGGACAGGAGGAGGGGGAGTTCAGTTCAGTGGCATTGAATGTCTACATTTTAACTAATGGACACTGGGTGCACCTATACATGCAATTAATGTGACTGAATATGCTGTGATTCAATGTGAGCAGAAGTAAACCAATACCAACATCACCATCTACACGTGCATTTAAGTGCAGTAGTTTATTGTGCTGCCAGATACCACTTGTATCACACAGGACTATCCAGCCCCTCACTAAAGTCTACTGCACCCTAATTTCCACAAAAGTATAGATGGCAATGCTTTACGGCATAGAAAATTAGTCTGTTGTTCAGTAAAGTGTTTCATGGAGACATGTCCACTGTACACAACATAACAGACTTTCTGTTTGACTTTTGATAGCCTCTTAGGACTTGCACACATTACTTTTGTGGTGCTATATATGCCTTACAAAAAAAAGTGTTTATGTACTCAGGCTATTTGTAGTGCTGCAATAAAATATTGTGCTGTCACAATAATAGTAGTTCTGTCAGTAGTCCTTCAGCGTCCCACAATGCTCTGCTTTCCATACCCCCTGTAATGAGGAGGGCAGAAAAGTAGCTGGATCCCTGAAAGACTGTGGGGAACAAGCCACTATTGCCCCTTGAGAGCATGTCTTTGAGGTGAATTTGTAGTATTGCAATCAGGGGCACACCTCCATAGCATTTTTTTTTTGTTTTTGTAATGAGCATGTGCCCAAGGCTACGAAGGTAAATAATTCACACCAAAAACTCCCCATTGCTTAAGACTGAGGTCAGGGGAAGTGTGGGGCTGACTGGTAAAGCCATTGGAGTTAAGGTTGTTGGGTGGTTGGTGTCTACTAAGTCTACATTGGAATATGGATGTTTGTGGGGGAGGGGGATCATAGCATTAAGACGGTAGGAAAAGGACTAGCTAATTCTCAGGCACAACCCCACGTTCCTTTTTCCCTCTGATAATTTCAAAATCTCTTTGTCTCCGTCATTAATGACAGAGCCAATTTAGGCATCTATGTGCAATCTAATATCATTTTTCAATGTTAAAAGCTAATTTTATTAACTGTTATAATAACATCTATTAACATTTTCATATTCTTACTAATCCATACTCTCATACTTGTTAATTTTATATATCACTGTCATTTTTGGGATGTTTGGAGAATAATATAATGCTGTCCTAGAATGTGTGTGGGAAGAGGTATGTGACATGATCAGTTTAAGTTAGAATCTTGCTGGCATCAACATGACTTCTGTAGCTAAATGAGAAAGAAAAAGAATGAATATCTAAGGCTTTAAAAATATAGTAAGCATGGTACAAAACCTTATTTAAGTCATAAGGCAGTTAATTCCAGTGCTAATATTAAACTAGATGACGTACTATGATAAATTACAGGCATTGCTTTTGATGAACTTTGGGTGAAACATTACTCAAAGTAACCATATATTTAGCCTCTGGGACCATATTCTTGGTCTTCTTTGAAACAAAGGAAACCTTTATGGTCTTATATTTCTTTAGATGTTTCTTTTGAGAAGCTTGAGAAGTATAAGGTAGTTAACATGCATATATAGGTAGATAAAGAAATCTTATTATTGAAAGGTTAGATTCTTTTTTTTTTCAGTTAAACTGAACATTGTTCAAGGAACAGCAGAGATTAAAGTCCAGATCCACAAAAAGGACTTAAAAGTCTCAGTGTTCAGCATCTGCCCACCATAGCAGAATTCACATCCCCAAGTTAGGACTCAAGGCACAAGCCCTGGACAATGGATAGAACAATGAGGTGCTTTAGACTAGGACTCACAATAGCCAGCAGGCTGAGGCGAGAGAGAGCCACCTAAGCTAGGTAAGAGTAAATACTGCACAAAGGGGTTTGTCCTAAATGAAAGCCATCTCTGGGATTTGGGTGTCTCCCTTCAGTTGGGATTCTTAATTTTCCTGTGGAGTTAGGTGCCTGAGATTTTCTTTCAAAAACCAAAGAGGGGTTAGTTGTTTCTTTTAAACCACATGGGGAAGAGGTGGTGCTGCTGTCCCCCCCTTTTTCATCCAATAGCCTGGTGGATAGAACACTTATGCAAGATGTCAGAGAAGTAAATTCAAATTGGGATTTTAAGCCATATCTGACAGGTGAGTTCCCCAATCACTACCTTACAGGCCATTCTGCAATTCTTCCATTCTCTCTTGTTGAAGTTGTGACATTTTTTATGCAATGATCAAATGTTCCTTGGTCCAGAGAGAGAGAGCAAGCAAGAATGAGCCTAGGGATTATGGTATCCAGGTATCCAAGAATGAGCCTAGTGACTCAACAGGTCCTGATGATCTCCACCCCAGAGTGCTGAGGGAATTAGCAGAGGTCATTGGGGGACCCCCGGCAAGGCTTTACAAGCAGTCATGGTGCTCTGGTGTTATGCCAGAGAACTGGAACAGGGCTAATGTGGTTCCCATTTTCAAAAAAGGGAGGAAGGAGGACCCAGGAAACTATAGGCCAGCTAGTCTTACCTTGGTCCTGGGTAAGCTTTTTGAGAGAATTATCCTGGTGCATGTCCGTGAGGGGCCAGCAGAGGAGATTATGCTTAGGGGCAACTAGCATGGGTTCATTAGTGGAAGGCCTATTGGACCAACCTGGTGGCCTTCTATGACCAGTTCAAAAAATCCATAGATACAGGTGTCACAGTGGACGTAGTCTTTCTGGACTTTAGGAAGGCCTTTGACACTGTCGCTCACCCCATTCTCATTAAAAAACTAGGAGACTGTGGCATCGATACCTAGAGTTAGATGGGTCACTAGTTGGCTGGAGAGCCACACCCGAGAGTGGTGGTGGACGGGTCTTATTCGACCTGGAGGGATGTGGGCAGTGGGATTCTGCAGGGCTCGGTCCTCGTGCCCACACTGTTCAACATCTTCATAAGCGATTTGGATGGTGGGGTAAAAAGCACCCTGTTCAAATTCGCAGATGACACTAAGATGTGGGGAGAAGTGCGAATGCTAGAAGGGAGGAATAGGCTGCAATCAGACCTGGGCAGGTTACAGGTGTGGGTGGATGAGAACAGGATGGGTTTCAACACTGACAAGTGCGAAGTACTGCACCTGGGGAGGAAGAACCAGCAGCATACCTACAGGCTGGGGAACTCCGTTCTCATCAGTACAGAGGCAGAAAAGTATCTTGGAGTCATTATTGATGCCAAAATGAACATGGGCCGGTCAAGAAAGCCAACCGTACCTTGTCATGCAAGTGGCCTGTTACAAACTAGTCAGGGGGGACCAGCAGGCATTGGGGGAGTCCATGTTCCCCCAAGCACTACCAGGAGTGACAAGAAATAATGGTCACAAGCTGGCAGAGGGTAGATTTAGGCTAGATATCAGGAGGTGCTACTTCACTATCAGGGCAGCTAGGATCTGCAACCAACTTCCAAGAGAAGTGGTGCTGGGTCCTACCATGGGGGTCTTTAAAAGGAGGCTGGGTGAACACCTTGCCAGGGTCGTTTGACCCCAGTACTCTTTCCTGCCATGGCAGGGGATCGAACTTGATGATCTGCTCAGGTCCCTTCCAACCCTACCAACTATGAAACTATGATTATGGCACTCACAAGGAAATCATGAGACTGGCCTACCTTTTTCTTCTTAAAATCTACTACCTCATTTACTCTATACCTTCCATATGTTCTAACAAATGACACAAGGCCCTAAAGTCAACACCTACTGTTATTTATCTTTGTATTTCTCATTGATTGCAAGCCATTCTGACACTTTCTGCATAAGGTGGGAAATAATAATAACTACTACTACTACTACTAATAGCTAATAATAACAACAATAACAACAACAATAAGAACATTGTGATTATTAACAATAATACAACTCTGATTCATAAATCGGCTAGGTCAGTTCTGGAGAAAATAACATAGTACCATGTAAAAGGCTGCATACACACAATGGGGCTGAATAAAAGTTGTACAGAAAACCAGAATTTTGGCATTTTATACATGTAAGTTTTTTGCAACCTAAATGCTTTTACATAGTTCATTTTGTGTGTAATTTATTAGGTTTAAAAACAAAGCAAAACAAAACACAAGCTAAAAAACACATACATTACGTCATATAGTATATTGCCACCCAAATGGTTTATCAGCAGGGCTGCAATTTCTTAGTCCTTCTTATAGATGTCTGTCAATTATGATAGTACTAGTAGCCTGTCATTCTCTGAAGTAAATAAAAATGATTTTTTTCTACTGGGTCTTGCTGAGACTCAGATCTTGAGCAGAATATATTATTTGGGCAGCTACTGATTACAAATACCATATTTGCTGAGATGCAGTGATCTTGGGCAATGTTGCAGCCTGTGGAGGGCAAAGGTGCACTCTACTAGGAGCAGCCTTCTTTGCCATTCTACTGCAGTACTTCCCTAGCCTTGTCTTGTTTATAGTTTCTTTCAGTTCTGCCTTTCCCAATACCATCTCCTTGTCTAGTCCTCTGGCTTCTCATTCCAGTCCTAGTTCCTATGCTTACTCAATCCTATTCTTGCTTCTCTGGGCTTTCCTTCCCAATCCAGTTCTCTTTTTCATCTTGCCACTCCAAGTCCCATTCTCTTTGATTAACCATTTCAGTTACCCTTCCTTTCTCAGTCCTGTTTTGATTCAGTGCTATACCTCTCATGCAAAACTTGAGCTGAATATGAACTATCTCTCCTTTCCCCTAAAGGCTTCGCTCCACCTTTCCCAGTCCCCACTAGTCTTCCCAATCTCCACTCAGTCTTTGTCGCTGTTTGTATTCCCAGGTTCTTGTGCCAAATCCTAGTTAGATTTCTTTGTCCTTCTGCTCTTCTTCCTTTCCCTATTTGCTTTGATAGATTTGTATTTCTCTCCAGAGATTTGCCAGGGAACTTTACAGTAAGTATTACAAAAGCCCAAACATGCAGATAATGCTCACTGATAAAAACAAATGACAAGAAATCATAATAGTTTCATTTTTCTTATATACTGAGTCAATGTTTCTTACTCTTCCCTCCCTCTAAATAAAATGCCAGTGCTTTTACCTACAAATAACTTGAAATAGTTTTGAACAAAATATGAACACTTTGCATTTTAAAGAGTAACTATAAATACAATTAACTCTATTATCCCCTAATTTATAGTATATTAATACATGTATTTAGGCAAAACAAATATAACAACTTATAAATAATAACAAAAAAATGCACCTTTTTGTATGTCTAATCGCCAAAATACTAAAAATGAAGATTAACATAGATTCCTAACCATTCAATTTATAGTTTTGAAAACTGAAGAATAATTTAGAATGAGTCATACCTGAAAACTTCAAGTAAGGCTCAGATATTTATTCTCTCTCTTTTAACATTGAATATAGCTAGTTGAATCTTTCCTGAAAAAGTTGTCACTAAAAATTTGCCACTAAACTGGATCAAATGTAAGAAGTTGTTCATGCTATAATCATCCTTCTACACAGGCTTCAGTAAAATTGACAATATATGATAACTTCCCGTGTTGCCACCATGTCTGCTAAATTCAATGCATAATTCTGAAAAAAAGGACTTGGAAATCAGTGTTTTTAAATGTAATGCCTAATTTGGTGCCTGTAGCCGTGTGGGCAAACTACTCTGACATGATGTAATTACAGTGTGTTGGAGAAGACTCAATTAATCAAGTCTGCTAGAGAATGCTAATTAGTGCACTCCTGCAGCCTTCGTGTCTTGTGTATCAGTGTTCCGTCACTTCAAAATGGTGGCAGGGGCACTTTAGCTAAAGCTCATTCGATATGCTTTAGTTCAGGCACTCCCCACCACCATTTGAAGCACAGGGATGCCGATATACAAGACACTGCAGACACGTCAATTAGAGGGATTCTTAGAGCTGCTCTAATTAAAGTGCCCCCCTACCCCAAGAGCACGTATAAAAAAATATCCTTTTAAGAGCCTAGAAATTGAAGGGATTTCTTCAAAACATTCCCCCTGCAAGTACCTTTGACTGTCATTCTTAGTTAAGTTTCCTGACCTGAATATCTCCAATACAGTTTCTTTGTAAAAATAGATTTGTTTTCCAATGCTCATTTCCCTTGAGACTACCAATGATATGAATGTGAACAATGCTCTGTGCATGTACGCATGTGCATGTCTGAGTGCCTTCAGTCAGAATTTTTTCAATAATTTCTGTTTCAAACAAAAACAAGTTTTCATATTAAAAGCTCCCAATTTATTTAAAAGTTAGCCTACAGACAGACTTTGCTGAATTCACCAAGATGAGAACATTTCATTAAAGAATTCTTCTTCCAGCTATATTGAATAATTCCCATTTGACCTCATAATTCCAGGTATGTGCAGCTTATAAAAGCACGTGATTCAGGATGTTATGCTTTCATGAACTAATATTATTAATAATAATGATATAAAATATAATATAAAATGTCTTCAAAGTTATTTACTTCACCAAAAGATGCTTTTTTTCTGGAAATAAATGGTAAAAACAATTTGAGGCTTCACATTAGTCTTATGCAATGGAAGTAAGACTGCCAGTGCCTGTGGATGGAGAAGTACTAGCCATATTGACTCCATGGCTTATCTAGTTGGTAAGTTCAGTTATAAGTATGGTTCAGCCATCTACTACAGATAAGTTTGCATGAGAAGACAGACATAAACTATTCTAATAATAGGCCTTACAAATCTAGGAGCTGTATTAGGATTTAAAGTTAAAATTAAAGAAATTCAAACATAGTGAACTGTGACGTACAATTAAAGCATTCAAATAATATAAACTATGCTGCATGATTATGCTATGCAAAAACCGTTTAATCTTTAGTGCTTAATAATGTTAATAGTCTTAGGTAATATATTTTTTGTTTCACTGTTTATTCTTCTACTATTATAGGGAAAATGTTATGTTCTTAGGGAAACAAATTTGTTTGTTGGCTGTCCCAGCCCCAACCCCCTTTTCCACAAATGATAGCAATTTGGTCTTTCTAGATTATAAACTCACAAGAATGCGAACTTATCTCCTTTTATGTGCTTGTATTTTGCTTCACAAAATGGAATGCTCCCATCTTGTGGCAGCGCACCTTTGTGTGCTTGCCACTTTAAGGGTTGAGGCAGGAAGTTGGTAGGTGCCTGATTAAGGTGACCACTTTAAGACCCAGCCTATATAGGGGTCGGCAGTAGTTTGCTGCCAGTAGCTGTGAGAGAAACATGAGCTGGATGAGCTACATCTCAAGGACATCCTAGAGGCAAAGGCAGGAGCTAGGGGGATGACTTGGAGACTCCTGGTCTTGAGGATGATCTAAAACTGCACAGGGTAGCGAGGCCTGGTGTGACTGCCTGTGGCCGGCCACTCTCAACTAAGTGCCAGGACTGCTAACCTCCCTGGTGAAATGCAAGTAGGGGTGCCTTAACTCTGGCCCCAACCATCCCGTGGGTAATTGTGAGATCTGTGGAAGTAGTGGGGCCAGGTGTGCCCATTAGTAGGCACCTGAGCCCAGTAGGGACAAAGGGTCCCAGAGGCCCCAGAGGAGTAGTCTTGTTGGGAAAAGTTATGGTGAGGGCCCAACTCAGAGTAGGGTGCAATAAGGGGCACCTGAAGGACTGAGTATCTGGGGGTGCACAGTAGGGCTTCTGAGGCTGGCCTGAAGTGCTGCACCAGGTGGTGTACCAAATAGGGCTGCCTGAGTGATTTGAAGGGCAGTACATGGGCCAACTCCAAGTGTGTGTCGGTGAAACGAGTTGCCCGGTCAGGGGCAGATGCAGCCCAGTGTTGGTCTAAGGCTATGCCATGTTAAGTAGGGGAACTCATGGGAACCAAAGTTGCTGCCTGGTGGTATCAGTGACAGAGTAGATAAGCCTGAAAGCCCAAGAGGGGTTGCTCAAGAGGAGCGAAGGCAGTGGAGTGTGGCCCAGGATGGGCGGTATGCAAGAGACCCCTGTGAGAGGGGAGGCAGAGTGAGTGTTAAAGTGAACGGAGACCAATTATGGACTGAATTTATAATCATAATCAGGATACCACCTGTGAGGCATGGGCCACAGTGTAGGGAAGGCTCAGAGCAGTGGATAAGGAATGGGCAGCCTCCCACTTATATAAATGAAGCTAACAACTAAGTTGTGGCAGATGAGATGGGGCAGGTGGGCTGGCCACTTTGCGATCTGGCCACAAAATTGCCCCTTGTTACAGATCTCCACCAGGATCTGTACATATTATTGTAATACAAATAAGAATGGTTGTTAATTTGCCTAGCTTAAGATCTCTAGTGTTGGATGACCTATCTACACACAGGGAAAATTTCCTAAGCTTGCATATAGCAGCATGGGCTGTTGCTTTTGATGCGGCTCATAGATTCTACAACAGTGCAATTTCCAGGTGCCATGGTCTAAGTTCTGAGAGAATTGTCTTTCTGGTTATCATGTTGGTTTGTTTTGTTTGACTGGCATAGCTGTTGTGGCTCATTTGGTTATTTAAGAAAAACAGTAGCCAACTTTATCTAGAAATGGTGGATCAAATTCTGTGTTAACTTACACTCTTCACAAACATAATAGTAATCAATGGTATTGAATAGGGTTTAAGTCTACAGATACAGCCTCTATCTTTGTCTTTATCTGTAGTCTGGTACATGCCAATAGTGTTACAGTTATTGTTTCCTGACTTCATACTTTCATTCTTCTTGAAATAGAATGTTATTCAATCTAATAGAAACTATATTTTACGAGTAAATAACAAAAACTGAAGCTAGCCCAATGTCTGTTTTGTTCAAACTATAAATGAATTACAGTTATGCTATTCAATGCACCACAGAAACTTGTAATTTTATAAGCTCCCCTCTCAGCATGGTATGTTGTTATTTATACCAGATCGTGTAGGTTAGCTGCTTATAGTAAATTAAAGTATGTTTCTAGAGCAAAGAAAGAAATAGCAGGTGGTATGTGTGTAAGGAAGATTGCTTCTTGTGCCAGTAGAAATAGGGTAACAGCTGGACTCTGGCCAATCAATGTCAAAGAGTGAGCTTAGATCTTCAGAGACTGACGGCATCTAGTACCAATTTTAAATCCCCATGATTTGGCTTTTGTCTGTTTAAAAAGCAACTGAGGACTAATGAGCAACCAACCCCAATGACCTTTCTATGCTGAAGGTATCTTCTAGTTTAAAAACAACAGTTTTTAATCTCCAGACCCATACCTCTTTCTTATAGGCAAAAACAAAATAGCATAAAAAAGATCAACCCCTTACCCCTCATATTCTTATAACAGGACTTTTTCTTGAATAGAATACATTTTTTTTCTCCAGTTGTCCATATCTGACAACCTCTTTTGTGATATGCTACATCTAGTGTTATCATTCTCTGGCTTTTCATAATGAGCTGTCATTATTCACAAATAATTGGGATATAGCAGCCCAGTCTATTTCAAAATGACAGAGACTGTGTGCTTTTTAAAGCTAAGAAATGGAACTGCTCTTAAGCCATTTTCTTAAAATCCAGATATCCATACAGACTTTAGGCTGTGCCTTTGTTATTTTCTGTTTTTTTAGAGAAATAAAATGATTTTCCAAAGAACAAAATTCCCCAAAGATACAAGAGTCTCAGAAGCAAGTACTTAACATCTGGCTTGTCTCTTTAGACAGCATCAGATGATGACTGAAGTAGCTGGATCAGTGCTGTTCTTATCTTCTAAATATATTCAAAATGCTAGTTTTTTTCAGAACATTTGGTAAAGGTTTCCTTCATTGATTTAAGCTGATTCCCATGTGGACATTTCTTCTGTGGATTGATGTGCAATTATTTAGACTATAAAAAAGTAAAGTGGTCAACATTTGTGTACTGTACAAAATATCACATTGTAATTGTGTAAGGCAAGAAGGCAATTATAGTAGTGTTGTACATTTTAAATCCATTTTTTTCATCTGTCTTTAATAGCATTTTCTTTAGACCTAAAAATCCATTTCTTTTCTAATAATCAGTACTTGTATTTCTAGTTTCAGTCAACAGGTTTATATGCCATAAAAATAGTATTGGTCTTTTTATTTTAAAAAGCACAAAACCCTAACCAAATTAATTAACAAATGAAGATCCTGACTCATCTCTCTATCATACCAGGAGTACTCAACCCCGGCAGGCCAGATACAGCCTCCTGCTGTGTCATTTGGCCCACAGGATTCCCCACAGGGAGCCCTGTGGCCTATGGCTCTGTGTGTTAGGTTGGGCCCATAGAATGGCATGAGGCTCTTTCCTGGAACACTGGGGCAGCACAGGGACCCTGGAGCCTGATCTTGGCATATAGAACTGAGCAAAACCAGCTGTAGAGCCATGAGAATCCAATCCTGGCGTGCAGAAATGGGTGAACATGGTGTGGGACCCCTTGAGCCTGATTCCTACATAAGGGACAAATAGGGCCCTGGATCCTGATCCTGGTGTGTGGCATCTGATCTGGCCCATGCGCCAGTCTCACACCTCTGATCTGGCCCACAGAGCCAAAAGGTTGAGTGTCCACCAACATCTCATTACCCAGTTCTATGACTCATGCAACATCTTTGGACTAACAATAAGCTTGGAGAAGATTGTTATCATGCACCAAAGCTCTTCAGAACTAGTTCCAGATATCATCCTAGTTAGTACTTGTTTGGATGTTGTTGACCAATTTTTCTACCTTGGCTTTATTGTTATTGCCAGTGTAGATCTTGATGATGAGCATGTTAATAGAATTGACAAAGCAGCGAGGAACTTTGGTGTTTTGCAAGACAGAGCCTGGAACAATAAAAAATTGTTAACTAAAGTGAAAATCTATATTTATGAGGCATGTGTTTTATCCACTCTTCTGTATGGCTCAGAAACATGAATGACCTATACCAAATGCACCAAAAGACTAAACAGTGTTCATATCAGATGCCTGCATAAAATTTTTCAAATAAGATGGAAAGACACGATGAAAAATATGGAAGTGTTAAATCATGCTGGTATGTGATCCATGGGAATGTTGATTAGTAAGGAAAAAACTCAGGTGGCTTGGTTATGTCAACCGAATGCCGAATCACAGGATCCTAAAGTACGTGCTATACTCTGAAGGTCAAGAAGGCTCTATAGAGGCAGACTGATGCACAGATTTTGGGGTGCTTGTAAAGGTGACTTGGCATCCTTTGGAATCTCTGTGGTTGATTTGGAAATGAGTGCAAAATGCTGCTCCGGTTGAAAAGTCAGCTGCCAGATGGAGCGAGGGACTGTGAGGTGGACTGCATCAAGTTTTGTGATGATTGGCATCAGAGGAGGAAAGAATTTGCTGTTCAGGTTCAGAGCATTGCTAGTGCATGGGTGTGCCCTGCCTGTGGGCAGGACCGTCACTCATGCATCAGACTCAGCATTCATCAAAGAACTCATTGGTGCATACAACATGCTCTGTAATGAACAATGGTGACAATTGAATTGAATACCAATATGTATATCATCTTATACCAAGAGAGGACAGAATTTCACTGGAATAACATAACTTGAAAGTTACATAAACAAGCAATAAGGACAGATTGTACCCAGTAAATCTGCTTTTTGTAGATATGTACAATTACTTATTAGAAATTCATTGATTGCTAACAGATATCATTACTCATTATCTAAAACATAGAAAATAAGTTTTATGGTACAGAAAATTAATCAACTGCATCTGCTTAATGAGCAGAGCTCTGCTTCAATGCTTGCTATTTTCCAACTGCTAGCAATACAATATATCTTCTCATTTTCAAATTGTATATTGTCTTTTTGGTGTTGTTTTACTTTGGGTGCATCACAATTAAAAATACATTGAATTGTTCTGCAGACTTTTAGTTACCACTCTTTTTGGCCCCAACCAAACTTAAACCCAGTGAGTGCATCTACACAAGCTATTAATGCAGCTCAATAAAGTCCAACATAGTTTGCTCTGGAGTCAGATCATCTTAGGTGCAGCTTCTTCACATGCACCACTGACTGCAGCAGTTTGAGCTAGGGCAGAAAAGCCCTAAGCTGGCAGCAGGCTTGGGAGTCAGTCTTGGGCTGCAGGTCATAGCATCAGGTGGTGGAGGGGCTGGCTGGGGCAGGACCAGGCCCAAAGAGGGAAGCCATGTGGCTAGGCAACAGGCTCCCTGCTCCCTGGGCTGAGTGCAATTTATGCTTGGGTCACCATTTACATATGGATTTAGGTGCAGTTATTTTTGCTGCCATAAGACAGTACTGTCCCTGACTGTCCCCAACAGTACTATCATATGGCAGCAAAAATGAGTTTGCTACTGTTTAATAGTATCACATGTGTAGACTGTGATGCTTGGCACTGCAGCAAAGGAGTCTACTGTGCAGTTAAGCCTACGTGTGGATGCACCCAGTGTGTAGCAAGCTAAAAAATTAAACCTGTTGTATTAGAGAATACCAGTGGTATTTTCAGCACTGCCATCAAGGTCTGGACATCTGACTCTTGACAGGCATAAGAATAGAGGTCTTCTGCAGAAGATTGAACTGATGCCTGCTGGCTCCAAGCTTGGGAAAATACAGATTTGGCTTAAGGCATTATTTTTGCCTTTCACTCTTCCCATTGCACTCAGTGATCTAGAGTGGAGTAGTGCCATTCCTTCCTTTTGCAAGGATATGTGACTTTCTGCTATCCTTTTCTAACAGGTTTTTTGTTATAGATTATTTTTATTAACCTACAATTTTCCAACAACTTCCATTAAAGGGAATATTATCTTTAATTATAATAAGCAGGTGATGTAGGGGAGACCACAAAATATATGCAAATTCTTGGAACGAATATGAGCAGAGACTTATCATTTCACTCCCACTTCAGTTTCCTTTTGGCATGGCTTTCATATGACATGCATCTGTACCTTGATGACTATTTATGTCCTTTGCTATACAT
The DNA here is from genome assembly GCF_001723915.1 of Gavialis gangeticus. Lineage (NCBI taxonomy): Eukaryota > Metazoa > Chordata > Crocodylia > Gavialidae > Gavialis > Gavialis gangeticus. The sequence continues at coordinate 19,651,591 of NW_017729030.1, forward strand.
TTTATTTTAATGTTTTCATTAGCAGTTTTAGAGAGTGTTTTTTTTTCAATTCTAACCAGGGTAGTATAACAGTATTGGAATTTTTTTCTTGATTTTAAAGATAAATTTGCTCTGATAGCTTCAGTTCTAACAAACTATGTAAACGTAGAGTAACTTGACTGAAGCCAGTAGAGGAGTTCTAGAAAGAGAGGTTTTAAAAGATGATCATAAAGTCATGGAATTGGAGGTGAGAGAGAATAATGGATCATTTAGTCTGTCTGATGTTTTACCACAGGCTCTTAAATTCCATTCCATTTTCTATATACTGAGCCAAATAACTTGTATTCAACTAAAGCATAACTTGTATTTAACTAAAACATATCTTTCAGAAAGAAATTCAGTGTAGATCTGTAGACAAAAGAAATATAGAAACTTCCGATTCCCTTGGCAGTTAGTTCACTTAAAAATTGTCTTATTTCCCATTTGCATTTGCCTGTCTTCAACTTTCAGCCACAGGTCTTCTTTTGCCTTTGTTGACTAAATTAAAGAGATTGTCAATACAAAATATTTTCTCCCCATAAAATTATACACAGTAATCGAACCTATTTTTGTTTGTGTACATTTATCTTTTTCAGTTACTCATCCTAAAGTATTTTTCTCCAGCTCATTTTTGTGGCTTTTTCTGCTTTCTCTTCAAGTTTCTCATTGTTTTTTTTTAATTAATCTTTATCTTTTAATCAGGTCCACAGAAGAATATTTTTGTATTGGATGAGTGTGTGTTAGAAAATTAAATTATTATCCTGGGTCAAGGTACCCACTGCCTGTTATCCCAGACAACTGTGTCATATAAACCCTAACATGAATATACAGTACTCAATTTTATTTATAGTGTTTTTGTTGCCACTGGCTGGTCCAACTGGAAAACTGGTCCAGAGTCTTACTACTTTGCTGCTAAGAAATCCTTTAATGATCAGACTAAGCTGACTTATGGCTAGTCTGTAGCATTTTCTTATGTCAGTGTTCCTTTCACTTAAATATATATTTTGCTAATTTGGTGTTTATTCTATTCTCAGATATATTTATAGACTGCAATCAATTCACCTCATAGCCTTCATTTCACTAGATGGAATCAACCAAAATCTTCCAGGATTTGTCTATACAATGGTACTGGCTTGGCTGTGGAAGGCATAAGCATGTCCTGCCCACCCAAATTTTCAGGCATGCTCCAGCCCCAGAAAATTAGCAGTGGGAAGGGACGGAAGAACAGGCATTGCAGATGAATCTGGAGTAGCCCCACTGGTGACCATCTAGATCTGGGCTATGCCTCTGTGCCAGAGTCAGGCAGACAAAAGTGCTCAGGCCCCTGTAGTTCTTGGGCATGCTGCCACCATGGTACAGACAAGCTCAAGTCTCCTATTGCATAACTAGCACTTTGTTCCCCAGATCATCCCAACAAGCTTTCTATGTACCTATTCCAGCTGAATTATTATAAATAGGGACCAACTCAAATTGCAAGTGCATGGGTTTTGCAGAAATTGTGAAATTGGGTAATCGCTGTAGGATCCATGGAAAGAAAAAAAAAACCCTCCCAAAACCCAAAAATAAACTTTACTAAAAATAAAATGCTGGCTCCCCAGTGGGAACCAACAGTCCTCCCAGCCATGCAGCCTGGTACAAAGGGGGCTGCCAGCATGAAGGTGAGCAGGTAAGATAGCTGCCACTTCCATCTCTTGCTGCTGATTGGCAATCAGCAGTGATGGGGAGGGGGGTGCATGTTGGATAGCCTTTGCAGTGAGGGCTGGGGCCATATAATGGGAAGTAGGACTGCAAAGATCTGGCCCCTGATTTGATTCAGCAGAGATTTGGCTTGATTTGGTGGCTGAATCTCTGAATCCGAATTGAATCAGGAGACCCTTTAATTTCTCTGAATCAAATTGGAACCTTCTGAATTGATTTGGAAAGATTCAGAGATTTGAAGATAGACACAACTTTAAATGTTTTTTCTACATACCTCAATGTAGCAGGTGGCTCAACAATTCTGCAATGGTGGGGCAGATGGAGCATCCCACAGGAACATGGGGCGGTCCCCAGCATGCTCGGCAGCAAACTCAGAAGTGGACCAGAAGCACTTCCGGTCCACTTCCAGGTCCATCGGGGAGTGTGCAGGGGGCCCCCTGCATCCCCCCCGGCTTGGCAATTGGTGCCTCCTGGATCTGGGGGTATACCTGGGCCCCCTGTGGCTGATTGCTGAGCTGCGGGTTATGGAGCGGGGGGGGGGGGGGG
>NW_017729030.1:19654002-19678283 GCF_001723915.1 Gavialis gangeticus
AAAAAACATTTAAAGCTGTGTCTATGGATGAATCAGCATTGAATCTTCAGATTCAGATTTGGCTGAATCAAATGGGTGACAGTGATTTGAATCAATGAATCAAATCACTGTCCCTTATTTGGGCCAAATCTGAATCGAATACAGCCCATTTTGCACACCCCCAATGGAAAGCCCTTTGCACCAATCAGTGATGGTGCTGGGGCCACTAGGGGTCTTTTGCCCAGTCAAAGGCATGTGGAGGGTGGTGTGCACCATGATAAGAAAATGGTAGCCAGCACCCCAATGTGCCCATGAAATCAGCTGGCCACCTCCAAAAGTTGGGTAGAAGGAATAATTATAAACATGGATGAACAGAACTTTACACAGTATTCTAGATGAGGTAATTCCAGTGTTTTGTAAAACATTGTTAAAACCTTTAATTTATACTAGATATGCATCAGCTGATGCATTCTAGGATAGCATTTGCCTCTTTTGACAGCTTCATCCCACTGGTGGTTCATGATCAGTCTGAGATAGTAAATACACTAAAATCCTTCTCTACAGTTGTTTAATAAGTTTCTCACTTACAGTAGTTTTTGTTACTAGCCATCAATATATGGTCTTGTATTTGGTATACTTGTAGAGTCTTTCTAAAATATCCTGTTTCTCCTTTCAGTTGACAATGCCTCCTAACTTTGTGTCATGAGACAAATTGATCAGCATACTGTCAATTGTTATGCTAGAGCAGGGGCAACACATATGGGGTGCACACAGGTTTACATGCACCCACTGAACGTGGCGGTGTACCCCTTGCAAAAAGGTGCTGCTGACACTTCTTAAACCTAATATCATTAATCTACTTCTTGGTGCTGGTGAAAAGTCCTTTCTCTTCCATTCTTTCCACTTTCTGCATCCTGCCTTCTGCTGTTTCTCATAATCTTTTGCACAATTTCCTTCTTCCTGTGGCTCTGGTCCCTGGTTATTTTGGTTATTTTTATTTCATCATTTTTTTTTTCCTGTAGAGATAGCTGTTCCTATGTTACTTACTAATTCATTTTCTGTTTGTTTTGTTTCCTGTTTCCCCTCATCATTCTTTATGTGCTTTAAAATCTATGCCCTTCTATGTTGTTAAAAACTGTGACTTGAGTCTCTTTCCAACCAGCACTTGTATTTTTAAGTCTTTTTCACTCATTCAGCTATGTAAATCTTCTGTTAATTATTGTTTAACCTTTGCCTTTTTTCCTTATGTTACTCCTGTTTCCTTTCTAAAATTCCTAGCTTAAAAGTAAAGCACAGTCTGTCCTTTTTATTTCTACCCCTTCAATTTTTTTCAGCTGTCTTTGTTTTATATGCCAGTCTGTCCAATGTTATAATGGGTGACAAACTGTAATTCTCATATGCTGGAACAAGGACTCAGTATGTTAACTCTCTTCATGACATCTATGGAAGCTAAGCACTCTAGGAATAATAGTAAACTGTTAAGAATGGAAACACTGTGAAAGAAAGCAGCCTTACTTTTTGTTTTGTTTTTTTACATAGGCTGCTATCTTCATTATTACAAAAAGAAATTGCATTTATTAAATTTGAAGATGAATAGAGCCTGACAATCTCTTTCTATTTAATGCAGGTAATTAAACTTATTATTTTGATAAAATAGCACTGACAACTTGTTCAGACATTTTTAAGAGAATGATTACACACATATATAACTGTTTGACAATAATACTGATGATTTATATATATGTGTATGTAATAATTCAGTGGATTGATTAGCATTGCATTGGCTGTCACTGGTTTATTCTCTGGGCACGTTTCCTCTGAGTTTAGTCTCATAGTCTCTCAGGCATCTCATATTGGTTGACTGGTCACCATCTCAGCTTGTCCAAAAGCAATCAGATAATCTTTCATCCTAAGCTTTCAATGCTTCATCTATTTTCCATAACAATTGACAATACTGTAATCATACTTCTAACCCTTTCCTGGCACATATTATAGCCTCACTTGGCAAGGAAATCCATCTTTTGTATTGTGAGCTCTTCAGATTGGAGACCTGTCTTTTATGAATTAAGTAAATAAATTAATTATAATAATATCTCACAGGATCCACACTGCTGTAACTAGACTGTCAGGCTTGCTGCTTTGAATTCAGGACTTTGGCCTGGCCAGCACAACTGTGTTCCCCAGTGTGCCCCCTCTTGCTGTTCCCAAAGCCTTCATGAGCTCCTGAGTCTCTACTCTCTCCCTAATATTTGAGTGGCTGGCTACTGTAACTTGACCCTCCACTTCCCCTATATAAGACGAAGGAAAAGAACAGGAAGTGTCTGGGTAACAAGACTTTTTCAGACATCAGACTACAGTTTTGGTAACTTGTTTCCTGATTTGGCTCACTTATGGACTTCGCTGTCCTTTTGCTCTCCTGCGGCACATTCAGGTGAGTGTGGACATTTGTTTCCCCAAGGACAAGTACTTGTCCCTGGAGAATGTCCATACCATGCGTGCTCTGGCACATGGTATGTTACCTCAGGTGGAGTAGGGGAGGCTGGTGTCAGCAACTGTGCTGGCCCCAGCAGCTTTACCTGTGGTTCTGGGGGCCTCCCAGGGCTGCAGCCATGGCAGAAAGCCTGGCTGGCAGCTGAAGCATGGGTCTATCTGGCCAGGCTCTGGTTTTGGGCAGAGCGCACTGTTGCCCTGCTTTTTTTCAGCATGGAATTTTTGACACTGGGATCTCCTTCCCTTCCTTTTTGACCCTTCCCCCCTCCCCCCATGCTTTAGGGTAGTACCATGGGGAATGCCTGCATGTGTGGAGTGTGGCACTGCAAATAGGACTGTGGCACCACTTACTGCACATCCACGCTCATCTGGACGTGGCCTCAGGGTGCATCCAGACAAATGTGCATGTGCAGGGGTGCATGTTTCCCATGGCAAAAACAGCAGTGGTACATAACTGCCTTTTGCCCTATGGCATACACCTGCACATGCACTACTGCACTGGGCAAATTGCCCTGGATGGAGTAGGGGAGGCTGGGGCCAGCACATGTACTGGCCTTAGCAATCTTACGTGATGTTCTTGGAGCCTCCCAGGGCAGCACCAGCACCAATCCAGACACCCGGAGCCTGGCTCTAGCCAGCCAAGCTCTATTTCTGGTGGTCCACATGGCTGCCACATGCAACACATTGCTGTTTTTTTCTGCAGCTTTTTGACAGTGAGATCTCCCACTGTCAATTTTCGCACCATGCTGCAATTTAGCAGCATGATGAACAGGTGCACATGTACCATGTGTGGTTTGTGGTGCTTCAAACAGTCCTGAGGCTTCACTAACTGTACATGTGTACTTGTCTGGATGTGCCCCTGGCTTCCTGACTTGGTTTGAATTACTCTCTCTGATTGTCATTTGCATCCAGATACTGCAATCTTGATCTCTGGCCTCTAATGCAGTGTAGAAATTTGGAATAATTTACAAATACAATACACATGACAAGTTCATTGAGGTTTGCACTAATCTCATTACAGAACCTCAGACACTTGTTTTTTCAGCCAGGTACCATTCTCCTATATTTTCATTCCATCATATCTAAAGGAGAGCACTAAGTGGGATAGCAAGCATTCAGAAGCAATTAATATTATCAAACCTGTGCTACTAAGTATTCTTACATGGATATTGTAGAGGATGTGGACTGTTGAGGACTACTGCTGAAATACTACTTTCTTTTTGAAAGGCAGATTTCAGAAGCAAATAGGACTTGGCATAGATGGAAGAAAGGCATCAGTTCTTGGTCACAGGAAGGGAGAGAGAAGATGAAACTAATATTTAGCTGAGGAGTACTTTGCCTAATTATAGCCTAGCACCTAAGGATATAACACAAATCTCTCAGACTGTACATCAAAGACATTACCCTATCGTGTAAAGTTAAATTTAAAAGGACATTTCAGGTACTAAATCTAAGAATTCCTAGTTTACAAAGTTATTTCTTTTCTTCCCTTATCTTTTTGCCTCTGTGGGTTTGTATTAGAAATTACAGTCTACACACATTTTTATAATCTTTTCTATTAACTGGTCTCTATGCCAAAAAGTACTTGCACTACTTTTTCCCGTTCTTTTTTTGCAGTCTGCACATATCAACTGTATGTACCAGAGTGCTCGTTGGAAAGTCACCATTTATGGGCACTCATGGATCTAGCATTTAGGCTCTCTCTAAAACTTCCTCTCATATTTCTAGTGCTACTAACATATTACCATGTGTCCAAATAGGATCTGTGTTCCATAACATTCATAAAAAACAATGGAAGCAAAAGTTGAGATATGTCACAGAAGCCAGCAGATCTCTGTTTACATCACAAGTTTGAAGGTGACATTTGCAGAGTCAAATAATTTTTACAGTCCTTTTCTTGACTAATGCTAAATGCTTTTGTGAAAACACTGGGTAATATATTTATAATGGACAATGGAAGCAGCATGAAATCAGTGTGCATTGAAGGTTTTGTTGTGGCCACAAATCTCAGATCAGGTACATGAAACCCTATAAAGTAAGTCCTCCTTTAGCCTTGACCTGTCTGACTTAACCTAGATGCTGCTAGTAAATAATACGTTGTAATATAAAGTACTGCCTAATTTTAAAAGGAATGGTAGTGCTAGATAATATCTTGAACAAGAATTGACGTCACCATAGCTATGGCTTTGGCCATGAACTTACTGCTTACAGAGACATTTACGACCAAAAGTTTATTGGCCAGCTGTTGCTGGCCAGGAGACGCATCATAACTGGGAAATGACTTAAACCTTATAACCTTTCAATCTTTGATTGGCTAAAGCAGATACAGCTTGTTATTGAAACAGGAAGACTTATAGTCCATACAGGAATGCTCACAAATATCACTACATTTGGGAACCACTTATAAAAACAGAAATTCTCCCCTGTGCCATAACTTACATTCTGCTTCTTATGTTTATCCAGATACTTACGAACATTAGCTATTTGGATAAGTCCCTTTGTCAAATAGTCATTAAGTCTACAGTTGTTTCTAAAACATTAAAATTGGATGCATCAATATTAAGGGCTGAGAATACTGTAAGTAGAAATAGCACTAGGGACCTTATCCAAAGCCCAGCAAAATCAATGGGAGTCTTTGGATCAGAACCCAGCAACAACAATAAGAAAAGCTAGCAAGAGTAAAAGGAATACAGGAGGGTGCATGAAACCAAGATATTTGCTCAGTAGGCATATGTTTCGGCTTAAAATGCATCTTTATTTCTTAAAATGCATTGCATTATTATATGCAATAAACATTTATGCACATGAAATAGTAGCCAACAAATATACTACATTTATTTTCTGTATAACAGTGTTAAAGACTCAACATCTGCGTTACCTTATCCTCTTGGTATCTTAGATTTTTGAACATCACTTTATTTTTTCAAATAGCATATATACCATACCCCTTTTTATGTTGGTGGTATGTAATTCATTGCTGATTAAGTATCCTGAAATTATTAGGAAATGCACAAAATGGCCACATCCAGATGAGCACATTCATTTGGTTCCCTGGGGGCAAGAAGCAGTGGCACACCTTGTGCTACTGTTTCTTGTCCCCAGAGTATGCTTGTGCCACACTCCCCCTGGCATGCGGCAGATTACCCCAGGTGGGTTAGGGGAGGCTGGGGCCAGCAAGTCTGCTGGCCCCAGCAGTCTTACCTGAGGTCCTGGGGGTCAGGGGAGCTGCAGCTGTGGTGGTTTTTCAGCTTGGAGCCTGGCCGGCAGCTAGAGTGTGGCTCCTGTGGGCCAGAATCCAGTTTCACGTGGTGCATTCTGTGGCCACATGAGCTGCCCCATTGTTTTCTGTGTGGGTTTTCTGACCCCAGGATCTCCTCGGGTCAACCCACTCCTCCCTGCTCTGCCAGGTAGCAGCATGGGAAATGCCTGAATATGCAGCATGTGGTGCTGCAGACAGGTCTGTGGCACCACATACTGCACAGCCGAGTTCATCTGGATGCGGCCAATGGTCGTATATTCAAGACGTGGTTAAATGAGTGTGGTTATTCAAATTTCTTAAATTCATTAATAATTTTATACACAGGAAAAAGTAACCAACAAAGGCACTAGATTAATTCTTTCACATAAAATATTTTAAGCCACTTCTTTGAAACTGTCTGACCTAGAACTTCCACACTTTGGCTTCTTTTAAAAGAATGCCTAACATTTCACCTAGAAACTGATTAGAATATATAATAATGCACAAACTACTGTAGTCATTTTATTTGCTTTATTTATACACACTGCATTTTAATTTTAATGCATAAATTATATGTCACTAGACTCAACATGCAAGAACATATAGAAAAGAAAAAAAACAAACAAACAAAACATGAGCTATCAGCAATTTCTCCTATTAAAATGCCTTCAGCAGTGCAGTATAATTTTGGCAAGACAGTCATTTAGTTTTAATTTTCTAGTCAACAAGTTTGCTTTTAAAAAAACTTGACAGAAGGCACTGACAACAGAAGCAGGCATGTACTCATGTCTGTTTATGGTGCTCCTCTGAAAGATGCATTCAAAAGTTGGCAGGAATGCAGGGCATACAGCCTGGCGTGGCTGCTTATTATGTCTTTGCAAGTGAAAATGGCCCTAGGGTACAAAGAACTTTCAGCCATTAATATTGGTTTCCCCACTAGGCATTTATGTAAACTGACAGCTTTGGCAGCAGACATGACTTCTGCATAGTCATTCATGGTTGCCTCTAAAATTTCATTAAAAGTATAAAACATTCCAGTGTTCATGCACTCTGATTTAAAGTGGCATTGTTTCATTTTTTGAATGTAATCAAATGCCCTTTGTGCTGAAATATTTCCAGAATTCTCTGAAAAATAGTTTGTCTGTCTTTGTAACTTCTAAGGGCTGTATTTTAAAGAACTAGAATGGTTTAGTGAAAAATTTATTTTTATTTCCATTTGCCATTGGTTCCTGATTTGGATTCTCTTCTGTAAAAAAGAAATGAATAAATAAAATAAAAATCACCAAATGAGCTGGACTTACTTGATTACAGTTTATTCTTTAAAAATACCACAATACAATAATAAAAATATATGTATATTTTTATTCTTGCGCAAAGACTTTGATTACAATCTAGTTATAAGTAAGAATTACTGGAAAACATGTGTCATGATTTATATTATTCTGCATCAGTGCATATAGATCATTCTTTAGTAAATTTGCTTAGATGGAAAGCTTGTTCCAGAACTTAGGTTTGTGTATTACCTACAACTCTAGTAAATACATGGAAGATGCAGTAAGTGTTTGTCACAAATCGCCTAATGTAAACAAGAGGTGGCATGTTGCTATACAGAGAATGAGGACATTCAAGCAGAATATACTTGCTGTCTACCCAAAGCTAGGACTTCTTTTCTTACCCAGCAGTCAGAAGTCCTCAGTTAGATGGTGTGAAAGTGGCTGTGGAATGCATAGTTACCTTGATTTCCCATCATCTTGCAAATCATTCCTCCAAGTATTATACCACCAGACCACATGGTAAAAAGATTTCCATTAATATCATGCAGATGAATCAACATTTTTCTTTGTAACTGAAGAACTGTAGCTTTGGGGATTTTTAAACAACTCTGTTTTCATTGTCTCTCAACAAATATATCTGGAATTTCAAAATCATCCATATTTAAATGCCAAACGTGGATATGTGCATATACATACATGCATACATATATAATGTATATTTTTTGTCTACATATAATTTTATTAGCTTCATGGCTTTAATGAAAACCATGATTTCAGAGGTGGCTGTTGTTACCCTTTGGGCACATTTACATGTGTCACTATGGTGATGTTGTTACTACACCATGATTTAGTACTTCCTATGTACGCTGCAGCATATCTTTGGTGTGGGGCTAAGACCCAGTCAATTAGCCTTTGAAATGTTTTTGTAAGAATAAGTATTTGTTTACAAACAACTCTTTAAACCAAAATAGGAATTATGTTTTGACTGAATATTGCCACAGGCCCATGGAGTCCAAACGGCATACGTTTAAATTTATAGAACCCCCAGGGGTGCCAAAAGTTGTTTTTGCTTGATCCTCCCTCCTTACGGGAATTTGCCAGTAACCTTTGGTCAGGTCTAAAGTGGATATGAATTTTGCTCATCCAACTCTCTCTAACAACTCACTTATTTGGGGCATGGTAAAAGCATCAAACTTTGAAATCGCGTTCAATTTCCTGAAATCTACACATAATCGCAAGGTACCATCTTGTTTGGGTACCACTACCAGTGGGCTCTGCCAAGGGCTATGGGATTCGGTTATTACTCCCTGGGCCAACATCTTATCTATCTCTATCTTCATTAGTTCATATTGATGGTGAGGAATCCTTCTCCACTTCTCTCTCACCATCTGTCATTCAGGTGTAACAATACTGTGACTTATTCCCCAAACACAGCCTGGGTTTTCATTAAACACATCACAGAACTCTTCTACTAAGAGTTTTAATTGTTCTATTTGTGTTACGTTTAGTTGGGGCCCCAAACTTACTTCCTTATTATGGCTTTGTGCCCCTGTTGGCTCCGATCTAACGTCTGTCTGCCCTCCCAGTGGGGTTGCCAATAGGCCTTCAGGTTTGTTCCATGGTTTTAATAGATTGATGTGAAAGATTTGTTTTTCTTTTCTGAATCCCGGATGGAGTATTTTGTAATCTACAGGACCCACTCACCTAATTTTTTCAAATGGTTCCTGCCAACATGTTAAGAACTTACTAGTGGCACTAGGGAGCATAACTAACACTTCTTGCCCTTCACGTAACTCACGTTCTCACGTACCTTTGTCATAATTAGCCTTTTGCTTTTCTTGGGCTTGTCTAAGGTGGTTGCAAGCTACTTCTCTCATTTGCTGTAATCGTCTACTTAATTCCTGTACATATTCGGTAGGTTGGACCCCTTGAGTTCCTCCTTTCTCCCAACCTCCCAAACAAACTTCGCGGTTGATGTCCGTAAACTAATTCGAACAGAGAGAATCCTAGGAAGGATTGCGGGGCCTCCCTTACTGCGAACAGCAATGGGGATATTAATAAATCCCATTTCCTGGTCTCCTCTTGTGCACATATTCTCAGCATACTTTTCAGTGTCCCATTGAACCTTTCTATCAACCCATTGGTTTGAGGTTGATACACAGATGTCTTTAAGTGCTGTATTTTTAATACTTGGCACAAGCTGAGCATCATGTGTGACATGAAGTTTGTTCCTTAGTCCATAACTATTTCTCTGGGTATGCCAACTTGAGACACCCATTTGAGCAGTTCCTTTGCGACTTAAGTTCCCATGACTGGGTGTAGAGGGATTGCTTCTGGAAATCTAGTAGCATAATCGATCAGGACTGATATAAATTGGCATCCCACTGAACTTTTCAGTAATGGTCCAATTATATCTAAGGCTATTTGAGAGAAGGGCTCCTCCATTATGGGCATCATTGGTAAGTGTGCCTGCGGAGGTTTTTTTAAACTTACTCACTGGCAATCTGGACAGGCCCTACAGAAATCTTGCACTTGCTCATATAATCAAGGCCAGAAACACCACTTGGTAAGTCTGGCTTCTGTCTTAGATTTTCCCATATGTCCTCCCAAGGGATGTGTAAGTGCCAGCCACAATAGTGGGCCTCAATAGGCTTGGGGAATCAACAGTTTTAGGACTTCTCATCCATCTTTTTATCCGGTACACCAGGTCCCTCCTTAGCTCAAATCTAGGACTGGCCCAGCACCACTCAGGACATATTACCTGCTCATCTCACTTGGCCAGGTCTGACTGGATGATGGACTGGAACAGATCTTCCCCCTCTTGTGCCTCTCTAAACTGGGTGCCGCTCGATAGAATCTCCATATCAAATCGGCCTACATCCTGTGGGGTTTCTTTTTCTTCTCCTAGCAGGCACTTCTGCACTCTTACGACGTCTAATACATGGTAAATTTCCACCCAATCATGGCCCAATATCATCAGGTAAGGAAGATCCTCGATTAGACCCATGGGCATCTCTCTTACTTTGCCGAGTGTTTCCACCATATATCTTCTTCTTAGATATGTTGTATGTTGTCCATGCATACAAACCATTCATATTACATCTGGCTTAGGGGCCCACCTGAGAGGAGCCACATCTGCCCGAATCAGGGCTTGTGCACATCCAGTATCCATAATAGCTTATATCTTTTTCCCCCAGTGCAGGTCCACACCATGGGTTTTTCTCTCGGACCATCTCAGTCGACCTTCCCGATGCTACAGTCCATTACCTCTATTGTTCCACTGTCCCTGGACTCATTCCTGGGCACCCGGTTGTCAAATGCCAGCTCTTTCATCCGCTGTATCTGATGCAGGAAGCTGTTACACTCTCAAGCCATGTGTCCTGTTCGACCACATCAGAAACATACGATCATGGGTAGTCTTCCCTCTTGAGCTTCTTTCCGTTCCATTTCTTGCATTGTAGGATTCCCTTTGGACCACACACTCAGTATCTTTCTCCATGTGCACTGTCAAAGTTCTCCACAAGCTGTAGAGCTTCTGCTGAAGACTTTGGATGGTGGCAATGCACCCACCTTTGCATACTCTCATCCAGATCTAAAAGGAGCTGTTCCACTTAAATCTGGTCACATAATTCTACTTTGGACACGTTTCATGGTTTCAACCACTTTTCTAACAAGTCTGCCAAGTGTTGAAGCAAGATCTGGGGAGACCTATCTTCATTCTTCTTTCTCATCTGGAATGCTTGTCAATACCTTTCTGGATTGATGTCTAATTGGTACATAATTTCTTTCTTCACCTTGTCATAATTGGTGGCTTCACCCCATGGCATAGCTTGGTATGAAGCTTGGGCTTTTCTGATCAGGAGCACGCCCAGTTGACCTGCCCATTGGCTCCGATCTAAGCCTCAAGACAATGTGGCTTTCTCAAAGCTCTCTAAGAACACTATCAGGTCATCCTGGGATGTCATTTTTGGAACTTTTAATTTGATTTGGTTTCTCTGGGTCCAGGCTTGTTGTTGGAGCCATTTTTCCTCGCGTGTGATCTGACGAGCCGCTTGCTGTTGTTGCTGCTGGAGCAAGTGGCCCACCAAATGCAGGGTCTATTGAAGTGGTTCAGGGCCACCCATGGTGTTGGGTTGCAGGTCCATGTTATCTGTCTTGCTGTGGCCATCATTCACTTCCTGGTCAACGCACCACTGTGATGATTTAGCTAACTGCCTTGCTTCTTACCTCTTGCATCGGTTCCAACTCTTGTCTGCCACATCTTCTTTAATTTTTAAGTTCCTAGTCAGGAGGTATTATTTCCGTAGTAGGTCACTGACAATCCCTCGCAGTTTCTGGCAGTGATTTGCTTATCTGATGCCCTCCTTGCCTGATGCCCAAATTAACAATGTCACTCAAGCCACAATTGGGTGCAGTTGAACTATGCTTTTTATTAATTTTCAGGTTCCTTTACACTCATAACTATTTTTACAAAATCTTCCTTTTTTTTTTTTAACGAAACCTCTCTAAGAACAGTCTCTAACACCAACAATATAAAGGTAAAAACCCAGGACTCCCAATGCATTCATTTGGGGTTTTTTATTGTTTATTCTCTTGTCCTTTCCCTTTTTTCTTTGAGCATTTGCCCCTTCATGTCTTCTTACAGTTTCTCCTTTCCTCTTACTTCTATTTCTTCTCCGGTAAATCCTCCATTGATTCCTTGCTTCCTATCTTCGTCCAGCCTTCTCCAATACACTGGACCAAATTCCCCGAGCTCCCTGGCTCTGTAGCACTTTCTCCCCTCCCCCTTCTGGAGGAGATGCCTTTCCCAATTCCCGTCTCCACCTCCACTCCATGTGGTCCCCTGCCGGGCTGTATTATGTCGGTGAGCAGCTGCTCCAGAACCACCACACTCCTGGCTCTATTTTTTTTAAGCTTTCTCACAATGTCCGAACTAAATTTGCTTCAAGTTTTAAGGGTAGTAGAACGAACAGGATGAGTGCTATTTGATAATGGTGCAGAACAGACCCACTTAGAAGAGAAAGAAAGAAAGACACCAGCTTTGCACTCCTAAGTTCAAGAGCAAAGCTTGTCTCTCTGTAATCTTGTTTGCTCTTCAGAAGCTTGACCATCCCATATTGATACAAAACTGCTAGTGAGATTTCCCATCTTCAGGGTAGGATAGTTTCTGAGACTGCCTAATAAAGATACAATTGCTACTTACAAGATAGCATAATGTGTTCTATTTGGCTGTAAAATATAAACTGAATTAGTGAACACATGTACTGACTGGGACTTTGTGCATTCATTTGTCATATATATTTTGATCATAAACAGAACCAGATTCTTATTTTTCACTCTTCCTTTTTGCCCCATTTTCAGCACTTTCTCTTTTATTCTTCCTTGTTTGCTCATAAAGTCTCTTGTAAACAGAAATATGAGACTAGTATAATGTGAGCTCAATTGAATATTCATATCTAGGAAACTTTATTGAAGTTTGGAATTATGTAGAGTAAGTACAGCCACCTAAATATTAGGGGTGTGTGAAATGGGCTGTATTCAATATGGATTTGGTCTGAATCAGGGACAATGATTTGATTAGTTAATTCAGATCACTGTCCCTGATTTGATTCAGCTGAATCTGAAACTGAAGATTCAATGCTGATTCAGAGAATCAGTGATTTGGCCATAGACACAGCTTTAAGTGTTTTTTCTACGTACTCCTGCATCACATCATTCATGAGCCACCTGCTACCTTGAGGTATTTAGAAAAAAACATTTAAAGCTGTGTCTATGTCCATATCTCTGAATCTTTCTGAATTGCCCTGAATCAATTCAGATGGTTCTGGTTTGATTTGAAGAAGTTAAAGTTTCTCCTGATTCAATTCATATTCAAAGATTCAGGTACCGAATTGGGCTGAATCTCTGCTGAATCAAATCAGGGACCAAAGTTTCACACAGCTGTACTAAATACTCAGACAGGATTTTACAGTGTCTTGCAACTTTGAAGACAATAAAGTAATGGATTCCTGTTTTAGTGTCTAAATAAATCTGTATGCAGCATTTCATGTTTCCAGTGACTCCTTGAAAAGGTTACATCAGAGATATCTGCCTTAAGTGCATTAAATCACGGAATGTGCTGATTCAAGGAAAGATGGATCTGTTGCATGCTTTTTTCTCAGTACCTGATGAAATATGCTTTTTCTACCACTCTGGGAAATATACTTTGTGTAAATAACCAAGAGATAGCAGTTATGCAGTATGTATACAGAAATGTAAGTAATAGAATTCTACAAATGAGGCCTTTATGTTCTGATTATACAGGGAAATCTGGAATAGACTAATAAAAATGATGTTTACTTCCTTATTAATCATTGGTATTTGAATTGATATCAAAGTGATACCACAGAGGTAGGTAATAATAAAGTAATGTCAGGAAAAAGTAATGTTATTTACTTCTATATTTCCTGGAGTATGAACATTTATTTAAGAAACAAACAAATGAAAACCCACCTATCAGCCTTTGAGGGAAGGAGCTGGATAAAATAAATTTCAGAAATTTATCCTGAGTCATAAGAAAACAGAAGGGCAAAGCATGAAGGGACCAAGGTGAGAAAAAGGTTGATGTTTTAAATCATAGCAATCATGTTCATTCATTAGGGGTCATATTTTGACACCCTTATATTGAGTGTCTGATACCCTCACTTCATTAATAGTCTCAGTGATATTAGTGAGTAATGTTATTAGAATTCATATAAAGATAACAATTCCATTTTGGATGTGTGGTGTCATGCCAGACCATTTGTAGTTAGGTAGAATAAATAGTTCCTGTTGTTGCCAGAATCTATCAGATTTATTATGCATCTATCTGATAATCCCAGCTATAATTCCTTGTGTTTTATATGTATGGGAGAATGAAATTAAGTCACAGAGAAGTCTGTCCTAGATATGCGCTATCTGACCTGTGTCTGTATATCTGGTAGATTGAGAGGATGTTTTACTAGTATCTTTAATAAAGATATCACAGCTCTGATATCCCAGTGCTCTAGTGCCATGACAAAAGTTGACAGGGCCATGAAGTGTAAACAGCCATGGAGATGAACTTGATCCAGCTCTTACTAATTAAGGTTTCTTTTCCTCCATTTAAAAGGTAAGTTTATGGAAATAAAGGAAGTTCTATATTAGAACAGAAAAAGTCTCTCTAGTTAGTCTGCAATAGAAGCCAATACTAGCGGCTTCAATAGATGGTATAAGCAACTCCCAAAGGACAATTGGGTGGGGGGGAATCCATATAGTAATCTGCTTCTTAACCTCAGTCAGTCACTAGCTAGCCTTAGAGGTAAAGAAGAAGTCTCTTTAACTGGTTATGGACCACAAGATAACATGCCTATTAGTCCAGTCCCTCCTAAATGATAAAATCACATTTTCTGTATCAGCTAGCTGATGGTCAAATATACTATCACAGCTCTTAATTTGAGGCTGCCCAAATGGTTTGGCCTAAAATGTAGTTCTGCATACAGACAATAAAAAGCTTTTTTTTTTTTTTTTTTTTTTTTTTAAACAGACTTCATTAGTGGCACAGCACACTTATTTTCTGAAATTCTTTACATGGCTGGTAATTTATGACATAAAAATATCATGCTGTGCACAATTCGTTTTATTCTGATATAAAAAAGGGGCAAATGCATGTTCAAACTTAGATAGTTTAGGCTATACTGGTAGGGTATGCCAGTTTCTGTAGCCAATGGTACAATGATATGAAAACTGATACACCAAGTCACTTTTGGCTCCCTGCCCCCAAAGACAGAGTGCCCAGTTACAACCAGGTCAATTGGGTGTAATTTTTGGCAAAAGTCTGGAGCCAGCCTGAAATTTGACTTTTCCTATTGCAGAAAGTTTTTTTTTTTTTGACAGCTTATATCCTGAGGATAACATAGTACTATGCAACTTAACTTTATTCAAATTTTTACAAAAATCATAGTAGAAGACATAAGTCCTGTTCCTTCAATTAACTCAGTGGGGCCGAGCTCTGTGCCCATGTAAGAGGTCCATTGAAGTTAATGGAGCCCTAGAAACATGCAGGGAGGCCACTAAAGTAGAGCTAATTGTAGAAGAAGGACATTAATTACTATGAAACATGGATACCTCAGGGTTTTGGTTATGCAGTACAAGAGCTTGGGTAGAGACATACGGAATTTTCACTATAGTATTTGAAATGATGGAAATTTGACTACATCTGTATTTTGTTGCAACATGATAGCACTAGAATAGAATATTATTCTCTGAATAGTATCTTATTTTGAGCAATGTAGTTTTCAGTGCAAGCGTGAAGTTTCATAAATTTGTTAATTATAATTTTTGCAAAATTTCATGAACTAATAGATGAACCCCTCTGCACTTATCTCCATGACAGCTGTACACTATACACCCAAAAGTTAGACAAAAATCAATTGTCCATACCCACACATACATAGATTACTAATACATATATCATACATATAATGACATATATATACACACACACACACACACTCACCAGTTCACACACATAAAACCCACCTACATAGGTAAGTTCCTAACTTGGAAGGCACGGTATGTATGTGTGCACTTGGGGCACCTGGGGGGGAGGTTAAGGTGAGAGAGAGAGAGAGTTAAAGTGTAGGGAGTGAAAGTTGCCAGAACTAAGATTAGAACTGGTGAATTAGAGAGAGAAGCTGGCTGAGGAACTGAGGCTTGGGTTTACTTAAGGTAGATTGGGGCTGGAAACTGAGGCAGACAGCTGAGATATTTGTGGGGTGCAGGTAAGTGGTGGAAAGGAGGAGACAGCCAGGAAACAGACAAAAACCCAACTCGGGGTCTAAAAAAAGAACAGGTTTATTAAACAGACAACACAGTACACAGCCCCATAAAATTATTGGGTCCCCCCCCCCCACACACACACACAAGCACTCACAATGGCACCAGGAGAAAAAGACTCAGTGGAAGGGTTGGAGTCCAGGTAGTGAAGAGAAGCAGAGTCCAAGTCCTTGGTTGAAGAGAGGATAGGGGGTGATAGCTACCTATCCAGGCTGGAAAGGGAACTTTGTCCAGTAGGTGTTGTCCAAAGGGGGTCGGAGGCAGGGCCTCTGGGTGGATAGGTGGTGTGGCATGGTGCTGGTCCAGATGGAGAGGGCATCCCAAGGAGTCAATCTTCACTACCCCTTTTATGAGGCAGACTACCTCTGATCTCCTTTGGGGTGAGCCTGTCAAGGCAATGTCAGTCCTGTCCCAGAGGGATCAAGGTGTTCTTACTGAACATGTGCAGCCTGGCACTGTGGTGGGTTGCCTCATTTTTTGTTTCTTGAATGCTGAGGGTGGTTCCAATGGCTGGGTCACTGGTCCAGGTATTGGTTTTGATGGTTCGGTCATTCAAAGGGACCTATTTTTCGACTTCCTGCCATTGCCTCTCAAGCACCTTCGTTCATCCCCATTCATTCAGGAACCAAGTGACATAGGGTGGGTGGGTGTGAGTCATGGGTTATGCAACCGGGCCTGGGGACAAGATAGAGACTTGACAAACAAAATGGAAACTTGACATGACTTATGCTAACTTACATATGTAGGCCTAAATCATACAGTACCAGTAAATCAGTAATATAGATCAGTAAAAATAAATATAAACATAATTATACAATATAAAGAAGGAAAAAAAAAACAAAACAAAACTAAAACAAATACAACTTGCTACCAAAATAAAATGTTGAAGCTTATCCTATGTCTTAGCTCACTTATACTTATCTATACGGAATAGAGAGAGGAAAAAAAAAAGTCAGAAATGGGGAAGGGGAGAGAATGCATTTTAACAGAAAAAAATAGAAAAACTGGGGGTTTTGCTACAAAAGGTTGTAGGTAGCATGGAAGCTGTTTAGAAATACCATATTAGAGGCTCAGGAAAATTGTATACCATAAATCAAAATGTGTATCAAGCAATCCAATAAAATCCCTGCATAGTTTAAATAGCAGAGTTAAGGAGATCATTCAAAACAAACAGGCATTCTTCAAAAAAATGGAAGGTGTGCCCAAATGAGGAAAATAGGAAAGCTTACAAATTCTGGCAGGTCAAGCGTAAAAGTGAAATAAATCAGGTAAAAAAGGTGGACAAAGCACAGAAACAAGTTATCCCAATGAGACAGAAGAATGGGACATGCAACAGGAAACGAAGCTAACTAGACAAAAATCTCTTCAAGGAGTTGGAACTCAAAAAAGAATACTATAACATAGAAGGAGTAGTATATACTACTGTAATACTTGTATACTCCTGGTGTAGTATACTAGTATGTACTAGTATACTCCTACTATACCTTGCACAGTTGTGCAAGGTGAAAACTGGGAAGGCCAAGGCACACTTTGAGATGCAGCTGCCAAGGGATTTTACAAGACAATGAAAGGGGTTTCTAGAAGTATGTCAAAATTATTTATTGATTATGGAAGTTACTTATGGAATGTTGAAGGCAACCTAGTTATGGATTATGCCAAAAAAGCTGAAGTATTTAATTACTTTTTTATGTCAGTTCTACCAAATGAGGAGTGCAGTAGGAATCAGAAATAGGGAAGGAGTCTAGTGTAATGAAAAAACAGGTCATGGATAACTTAGAGAAGCTAGATGTTTTCAAGTTGGCAGGACTGGATCGGAGGCACCCAAAAGTACTGAAGGAATTGGCTGAAGTAGTTTCAGAGCTATTGGCTATCCTTTTTGAGAACTCATGGAGGTTGGATGAGGTCCCAGATGACTGAAAGAGTGAAAATATAAAATACCCATCTTTAAGAAGGAAGATCTAAAGAACTAAAAACTGCCTGACTTCTGTATGTGGAAAGATCATGGAGTTTGCACTCAAGAAATCCATTGTGAACCACCTATAGGAGAACAAGGTGATCAGGAACAGTCAGCATGAATACACCAAGAGCAAGTCCTTCTAACCAATCTCATTCCCTTCTATGATAAAGTGACACAGTGTGGATGAGTGGAGAACAATGGAAAAAGTATACCTCTACTTTAGCAACACTTGTGATGCTGTCTCCCATGACAGTCTCATTAACAAGGAAATACAGACAAATGTATAGTAAAATAGGCTACTGTGCATTAAGTGTCACTTAAAAGCTGTGCATATTCATTACTGAACATTAAGGCAGCTTAACGCACTTTTCTTCACTACCTCACACTAAAGGTACTAAATTTAATGCTTCTTAGGAAAAGCACCTTAATGCATCTATAGATGCACCCAGTGAGTAATCCTCAATGGCTCAATTTTTAGTTGGGAGAAGATATCATAGAGGGTTCCCTAGGAGTCTGTCCTGGGTCCAATATTGTTCCACATCTTCATTAATGCTTTGGATGATGGGACTGAGTGTATGCTTAGCAAATGTGTGGATTACACCAAGTTGTAGATGCTCGGGAGGGTAGTCCTAGGATCCAGAATGACCTGGATAGCATAGATAAATGGCCTATAATCAATTCTTAGATGGCATTCAACAAGGACAAGTGCAAAGTTCTGCACCTGGGACTGAAAAACTGCAAGCACAAATATAACTTTATGGCTGATTGCAAAGAAGGACCTGAGGTCAGAGTGGACCATAAGCTGCATATGGGCCAACAGTGTTTACACTTGTTGCAAAAGAAGCCAACAGTATTCAGGCAACCTATTCACCCAAGTGTCACTTGCAACTTAAGGGAAGTGATTCTTCCAATCTATATTTAGTACTAGTGAGACCTCACCTGCAGTACTGCATCCAGTTTCAGCCTCCACACTTCAAGAAGGATGCAGACAGTGTGGAATGAATCCAGCACAGAGCAACAAAAATGATCAGGGGCCTGGGAGGGAAGACTTATGAGGAAAAGCTGAAAGAGCTAGGGTTATTTAATCTTCAGAGATAGGTATAGATATTCCAGAAACCCATGGCAGAATTGATCTAAATTGCAAGATTTTATGTAAGCAGCTTAGTTTAAACCAGTAATGAACAGAACACACATTCCTCCTTTGGTTGGGGAGGCAAATCATAGATCAGGTTCTGCCATTTTTAAACCAGCCTGTGTGTGCTGAATTTCTGTTGTTATAGGTGTAGACTGGTTTCCAATCACTTATACCAGTAAAAGTGTGATGTCTGCACCTGGCCCAGAAAAGAAGACTGAAGGGGGATTTGATAACAGTCTTCAAATATGTAGAGGGTGATTACAAAGAGGATAGAGATGGTCTTTTCTCTGTACCTGTTGGGGACAGAACTAGGATCAATGGCTTCAAGCTCCAGCAGAGGAAATTTTAAGTTTGAGATTAGGAGGAACTTCCTAACTATAAGGTTAATCAGGCTACCTACAGGAGTTATGGAATCTCCATCCCTGGACATTTTCAAAATCAGTTTTAGACAAACACTTGGCTGAAGTGGTTTAGTCAGGGATGTTCCTGCCTGGAGCAGGGGGCTGGACTAAATGACCTTATAAGATTTTTTCCAGTCCTGATTAC
Source organism: Gavialis gangeticus (assembly GCF_001723915.1). Classification (NCBI taxonomy): domain Eukaryota; kingdom Metazoa; phylum Chordata; order Crocodylia; family Gavialidae; genus Gavialis; species Gavialis gangeticus. Next base: position 19,673,457 of record NW_017729030.1, read on the forward strand.
TGTTCCTTTTAGGATTATATGAAAGGCAGTTAAAAAGCTGGCTGAAGGAAAGATAGCAATGGATGACAATAAAGAGGACATATTGAGCTGGAAGGAATTTCCTAAATGGATTGATTTAATATATTTTCATATTATCAATAAAAAGTGAGTGTGATGAAAATTATTGATGATGCAAAACTATAAAATATTATAATCTCAGAGGAAAGTTGGGATGTCATACAGCTAGATCTTGAATACTAGCTCAGAAGACAGATGTATTCAAATGTACAAAGTTTCTGTTCATGTACTAATAAAATTTTTTATTAAACCTTCAAAATGACAATGGAAAGGGGAGGGCCTATGTGTACTAGTTGATTCACTAGCATGAAATCACCAAGAAGGGGCAAAGGTGTAAAAAGCAAATACTAATCTATGATGCATCACCTGAGGTATTTCTAGAAGAGATGGAAAAAGTACTGATGCCATTCTAACAATATATTGGCAATACGTCAACCGCAACTCTGTTCAAAATATACTCTTCAAAACTAAACATATACAAGAAGGGCTACTAGGATAGTTGGGGGAATGGAAAGCTGATCATATGCCAGGAGACCAGGAGAGCTGGGCTTATTTAGTTGAGTAAATGCATGCTGAGAGAGGATATTACAGCTGTCTAAGTATGTCAGAGGGTAAACACCACGAAAAGAAAAGAGCTGCTTGAACTAAAAGAACCATTTGGGTTTAAGAATAAATGGGAATAACTGAATGTGACCATCCCTATTGTCAAAATGAAGGTTTCTAACCAATAGAGAATAGACTTCCTTTTGGAGTAATGTGGCATAAAACCTGCTTTTAAGATGGAATTGGATAATTTTTATTAAAAGGATTATATAACATGGTGCCTGTAATAGTAAGAGGCTAGATTGAGTGACCCAGAATAACTCTTCCAGATCCATTTTTCATTATTTCCATTAATATTTATCATCATCATCATGATCTTATGATGTATTTTCTTAAATTGTAGCTGCTACTGGTCTGAGTACAAATAACATACAACGCTGTCCTTTTATTATGCATGCAGTATACTTGCAAGCATAAAAATTAAATCTCATACAGTAAAAAAAAAAAAATCAATTTCAATAGCTTAGTCCAGTTCACCCAGAAGGACAAACATTGGTAAGTGCCCATCTTAATTTTTTCAACTTTAAATTTACAAGATTTTATTTCAAGGTCAAATTGGCTTCAAGTGTGCTACTGCTTGAATATGAATGATGTATAGTTTATTGATAAATATTAAATAAAATGTCCAAAATATATTTTCTTTGGGAGATCTTCCTACTAAGCTCTCATCAGAGAATTATGAAAATCACCTTTCAGATATAATTTTAAAAGAATTGCACAGAAGTCATTGTTGATAGCTTTTTTAGCATTACTATTCCTAGAAATAAGTTTTATATATCTTTTCAGATGTGTATGAATACACAGTTTAGAAAATGGGTAGTAGGCTGAAAGTTTTGCCTTCTAGTTGACTAAGTTAATATCTGATATTTGATAGTACTGAATATTTTTTATTACTCTGTGATATTTGTTCAAGCACCTACCTTAAATATGTTTCATAATTTCAGATGAAGCTGTAACAATGCCTTATAAGAAAAACAAAAACATTATATCAATGCAATACATTAAGTAATCAATTATCTATGGAAATGGACACTTGAAAGTATATTATTTTAAAATTTTTAATGGTATTGATTTCACTCTCTGTCATTGTAGATTTATTTCCATAGGGTTGGAAATTCATTAGGATGTTGTAAAACAATCAGCTTCATTTACCAGGTTTTACAGAAAGACAATTACAAAATGTTTTGGAGCAACTCATTGCAAGATCGCTTCCATATTGCATACGGGCAGATTTTACAAGTATAAGTGATTAGAAACCGGCCTATACCTGAAACAGAACAGAAGTTTGGCATACAAAACTGGTCTATACCCATAAGAGAACAGAAGTTTGGTACAGACTGGTTTAAAAATGGTGGAACCCAGTCTAAGATATACCTTCCCTCCCAAGGGGAAGCATGTGTTCTGTTCACTACCAAATCTAAAACTACGCTGCTTACAGAAAATCATGAAACTTAGATAAAATTCCCCTCGGGCTTTTGGAATGCCTGTACCTAGCTCATGTGGCTAATCATGTGGTGTAGTATAAAAGTTCATATGCTAATCATGTGGTGTAGTATAAAAGTTCTGTTAGCATATTTTGACATGGCCTATATAAATTGCTTACAAATAGTAATGTAAAATTCCACAACAAAACCATTATGCCACAAGACTCAGCCATACTCATCCTATTAATAGGCCTGTTTTAGCAAGGTGTTTAAACACACGTGTAAGTTAAAGTTCATTACATTTAATTAAACTATTCAGGCATTTGTTTAATTTCTTGACTGACTTCGGGCTTTTAACAGTAGGAAATTGGTATTTTTCTGTTACTTACTGTTGGTGCGGCTCCATAAAAGGCTGCGGGCTCATGTTCTGGTGCTTGCCTGGACCAGACCGTTGATCATTCATTCACTTGCCTTTAACTCACTGTGGAAATCCCTGACTCTCCCCTGCCATATCCTGATGTTCCAATGATGTTTTAGGTGGGGAGTTATTAGTCTTCACCACACTGGACTAAGGGCAATCTGGATAGGGACTTCTCTGGGGCTCCAAACTGCCCTACACCCCATCCTCGCACCACCTAGATGTTATGCCACCGAATCACACCCATGGATCTTTATGGCTGGTCTTGTTTGTTTGTTTTTTTTCTTTATAGGTTCATGAGTGCTTCAAAAGAAAGTTTCAAGTGAGCCAAAAAAGAAGAGGACTCTAGGACTTTCCTTCCAGTCCCAAGTAAGTCTTCCAGGTGTTTGTTTTCTGGCCTTATGCACCTCTCTTTTCTTTGAGATACACCTCCCGATCCAGTAATTAAAAGTAACTAACAAAAAAAATAACCCCCGTCTGGGTTTTTGCTCTTTTGAGCCTGACACTAGGGGACTTCAGGGCCCACGTCTGCAAATGGGGGATCCTGGGATTCCCCAGCTTGCAGAGGCATGCCCTAAGTTAGTATGGCACTAGGGCCATTGTCCAGAGGCAAGTCTCAGGAGTGATAGGGGCTCAAGCCTGTAGGACAACCACCCTAATGATGTCTGTATATACCATTGAAGTGGATAATCTATGCTGGGACTCATTCCAGTACAGCTCATTCCAAACAAGACACCTGTTATACCCAAGTAACAACATGGATTGTGAATGAATCAAGTCTTGCTTTTCTAAATAGTTGACCACTTACAAACCCTGTTACATCCAAGGAAAAATACTGTCCAATGTTGCAAGTTAGATATAAATGTAACATAATGTTTTTTACAGATGCTCTGCCTAGTCAAATGATTCTCAAAGATTTCTAAAGATACAATCAATCCAATACAAAAAACAACACAAAACAACCTCTCTCTATCCCCAAATATAAGAGTTTGAGAAACATTCTTGCAATTTATTTACAAGCCATATATCATTGTACTGAAACAGTTTGAGATATTTTTTTTGCCTCTCTCTCTCTGAGGGCCACAACAGTCTAAACACAGACTTGGTAAGTATCTACCGCACAAGTTCATTTACTACTTTCTCTCAAGTCACTTACAGGTGTTCAACATGTACAAGTGTCCAAGAAGACTTTAAAAAAGACGGAGTTCAGGTGCCCCTAGTCCAAGATAAACTGTCATTTAAGCTGACATTTAATATCTGCTTCTTAAGTCAAATTGCCCTCAATCAGCCTTGCTGTGTCCCAAGAGTATGTTAGGAGAATGAATGATTTGCAGAATGCCAAAATTCCTAAAATGGGTTTCCAATGAGTCTTGTGCAAAATTAGTTCCAAAGCCAACAGCACATCTGAGGAAACAGCCTGTTGGGAGCAGCCATTGTTTAAACCAGGGGGGCATTAGTTTGATCACCACAGGATATCAGTAAGTGCTACAGAAGAACAAGAAGAAAACCAATTTAACAGCCAGAACCTAAATCTCTTATGGCTTTGTAAATCAAAGCCAACTTCTTGAATATGGCATAGAAATCAATGGGAAGCCATTGTATATAATAAGGCACAGGTGTATTGTGCTCTTTGCAGAAGGTCAGATTAATAAATAGTAAGGCTCATCAGCACTAGCTGCAGTTTTTGAATGAATTCAAAGTGTAGTCCCATGTAGAGGTCATCATAGTAATCCAACCATAAAGTGACAAAGGTTTAGATAATTCTGGAAAAGTACTTGTTTTAAAAAAAAGTAATAAAATAAATCTATTTTTCTAAGCCTTCAGGCCAAAAGTGGTTTGATAATCTTTGTGATCTGAATAACTAGAAGGATCTGAGCTGCCATCAAGCACTGCAAGAGTTCTGGGTGAGGGAGGGTGATAGAATTAATGTTTCCTCCAAAAGTGTTATTACCTTACATTCAGAATCAAAATTAAATTTAATACTTCCAACACAGTGTTGCAACAGCTAATTTATAACCCCCTGGCTCCCATAATAGAACACCACCCCCCTTTGACACATTGGGCCATATCCAAAATAAAGGACTCCTAGGATGATTTAGGTACTTAAATCCAAACTGTGATGTGGGAAACCCTTGCTCACTTACCTCATGAGGCACATCCACTCCATGGCTGTGTCCACATGAATGTGGGCATTTGTTTCTCTGGGGACAAGTAGCAGCAGCCCAAGATGTATCCCCAGGGAACATCTGTGCCATGCACCCTCTGGCACACAGCAAGTTACTCTGGGTGGGGTAGGGAAGGCTCAGGACAGCAGCCTTACCTGGG
>NW_017729030.1:19678483-19683668 GCF_001723915.1 Gavialis gangeticus
TCAGGACAGCAGCCTTACCTGGGGTCCTGGGCACCTCCTGGGGCTACAGGAGCCATTAATCTGCTGCTCAGAGCCTGCCCAGCAGCTCGAGTATGACTCTGGTCAGACAGGCTCCAGTTTTAGGTGGCACATGCTGCTCTTGAATGTGCTGCTCCACATTTTTTTTGAAGGGTTTTTTTGACCTTAGGATCTCCCAAGGTTAACCCCTCCCCCTGTGCTGCTACGTTGCAGTGGAGAGAACAGCTGAATGTGCAATATGTGGCTCAGCAGACATGTCTGCAGTGTCACATAGTGCACAGCCATGCTCACCTGGAAATGGACCATGAGTGTTTTGCTTTTTCTTCTTAACATTCTCCTGATGCATGAAGTTCTCCAATATCTCAATTTTGATGGAACTATGCAAATCAGTGCCTAGTTTATGCCTAAACCTGATAAGAATCCAGAAACTAGGTATCCTTCAACTTCAGTTTCCTGGGAGTTTTGATCCACATGTCAGATAAGACTTGTTAAATCAGGCACCATACAATTCACATATAAATACAAAGTGGTGGACAACCTTTCCTTTAAAATATGATTAAGGGAAATATCTCTTTTTATAATTGGTTAAAGAAATTACTCATGGTACAATGCCGTAACAGGGAAGGGAAAAAATGAGTGGAGCACTAACTTAGAGGGGATGCAAAAACTTATTATTATGCTTCTGTCAGTTTGTAAGAATCCAGATTCAGCTGCCTTCTCTGTCTTCTTCTATTCCCTAGGAAAGTGTTGTAATCCTTAGGAAACAGCTGTTGGCTGTGAAGAAATCCTCCTCTCTCTATCCTTCCCTTGGGTCATTCCAGCTGGACCCTTCTCTCTTGTTTTCTATTTGGTTCAGGCTGGTCAGTCAGGTGACCTGGCCAGATAAATTCTTGAGGAGAGCGGGGAATGCTCTCTTCTTCCAGTAGGCATTTTGAAAAGCCATGAGCAAAGTGCCTCCAGGCTGCAGCTTGGATGAATTCCTGTAAGTAAACATTAGCCAAGAGTTAGGATTTAACACATGCGTGTTAAAAAGAGTATTATGTTCAAAATTGTATAAGACTTTGATTGCTTATGTTTACTCCAAGTGTATTCTGACTTCCTTGTTCTACCCTCCCCCCCACCCCAATCAATAAAGATACTGGGTGACAGCATGCCTTGCTGTTTTGCTGTGGAGCAGGGAGAGGCAAGCCTTTTTGCTTCCAGCCCTGCCAGCAGAATTTGTCAGTTTATGTTCCCTCAGTCCTACCTGAAGTTATCCTGGGATTGTTCAAGCTGAAAGAAGCACTCAGAAATATTACCAGTGGGCAAAGCACCCCCGAGGCTTGCAGGGTCTGTGCGCCCCAGACTGCAGGAAGCCTTAACAGGGCCCAGTGCCTGGGTGGTGGCTGCATTATCCCAGGCTTGTGGGTGTTCTCCAGGAATCAGGACAGCCATCTATAGCTACTCCATAACAGACTCCCAACATGAGGTTTTTGGGCCTGGAACAGGCCCAAAAGTACTTTTGTTGCAGTGGTAAAACTAATAGTTCAGTTAGACAAATGCTGAAAATAAAGTCTACAAGTGCAGGAAGGTTTTAACTGATATAATCTAGTTTAGCAAGCTTGCTATATTTCCCAACATGCAACATTGGACTCTAAAAAGTGGCCTAACAGTAAGAGATGGGGAAAGTACATTTGTTCACATAGGGCTGAATTCACCACTGTCAGAGCAATCTGGCCCTGGTCATCATAGTTAATCACATGAATTCAATGTAAGTCATTGTAGTTAATTAAGTGCCTAAAAGGTAAAGTACATTCTGGAAAAGGAAGAGAGGGCTATGTACCATGCAGGACCAAACCCTACTTTAACTCTCCCCCACCACACACTTATGCTTTTACCAGAAATTATTTTAAATATTCTTCCAGTGAATTTTGGAATCAAGATTCTTTGATAACAATTACATGAGACTGTCTACCTGGCCAAGTGACAAAGAAGCTGACCTAGAGGATGAAAAAAGGTATAGGCTATTGTAAGACACCCACAGGTACTAACACAGTGCACCCACTTTTAGAAGCATCTTCCCACTAGTGCACTTTGTTTTTCCCACCTATATTTTCACCTGCAATGTCGTGATGTAACAACTAGACAGAAGGCCGCCCAAAGGGTGAAAAGAGCTTTGGGAAAAGGGGACACTTATCTGGACCATGGCTCTCCTGACCTCTTCCCACTTTTATTCTGGCTGTGCCTTCTAGCTTGGAGCCCACAGTTCAAGACCACAAGCTTCTGGCTCAGCTTTGGCCATGCCCTCATGACTTCAGGCTCTAGGCCCCATAAGACCCCCACACTGGCAGCTTGGGTTTTCCACTCCTTCCTTTCAGTCCCTGGCAGGCTGTGCCCCTCTTGGACTCAGAACATAATCCTTTTCTTTATTTTCCATCCTCTCAACATAGTTTGAAATTCAAAGTGTCCCCAAGCACCATTTCCAGTGGCCTCCACCACCCCCACAGTCACAATCTGGTCCACTAGGGAAACAAAAATCTTAATACATAGGTACAGAGTGTGGCTCAAAGAAGTGTTCTGCCAAGGGCTTGTCTCACCCTACAGCGGTATGCTCCAGTCAAAAGAAAAGCAGAAAAGGCTCAAGGTACTTAGCTTGCTCGCAGGTTTCTTCCACCCTGGTTGCTGCTCTACATCCTCCCTTCACAGTCAGGATAAACCCTGAGCCCCTCCATCAGGAGGTGCAACCCCTGTAAATCCTATGTAAATCCTTCCCTTTTCTGGCCTGAGGCTTGAGCTTATAAAGGTGTTCTGGGTCTCTGACCCTCTATTTCCACCTGCTGGGCCATCAGGCACTGTCTGTACCTGGACCCATGGCCAGCTTGTTTCAGGCTTCTCTGACTGTGAGTTTGACTCTGGCAGCACAAAGGAAGCACAAGTAAAAGAAAGAAGGAGACATGGTGGGGGGGGGGGTAGAGGGTAAGGAAGGAAAAAGGGGGAAAAACAAAGAAATGAACACTACAAAGGAAAGGTATTAGAGACTACAAACTGGCAGAAGAAGGGAGTACCAGGTACCCCTAGACCCCTTCCCCCTCTAGTAATGGAGTAGGGACCCTGTTACAGCTATAAGCAGATGTTGCTAAATAAAGTGGGTCAGCTGTGCTATCATGTGCCCCAAAGATGATCTGTGTAAGGCACCTGCCCTGAAGCCTGGGTAACTGGGTCAGCTGTGTAAGACTCAATCAGGCTCCTGCCCTGCAGACCTTGTGACTGGTTCAGCCATACTTAACAAACTAATCAAAGCCACCTGACCCCCACAGCCCTTTTATCTGAATGGTGCTATGACTGCTTTTAAGGAATTACTTCAGCACCTGAGCCTTGCTGAACAACTTACTGGTGTCCAGTTCCTGAGTAGTTCCTGTTCCAGCAACATCTCTGACTTTCTTGGCTCCTGACCCTGCTTTTGGCTTGTTCCTGGATTTCAGTTTGTATTTCCCTGCTGATGTGTTTCCTGGTTCCTACTTTGGCTCTGTTCTTGGACCTTGTCCTCTGGATTGTGCTGTGGATTTGATAACTAGACTATTGACTTTGGGATCCTGACCCTAGCTTGGTATTTAGTTCCTGACTTGTGGCTTCTGACCCCAGCCCCGCCATCTCTGGTCCCACTCCTGGTTCTACTCACTAGGCAGGTCATCCCAGTGGACCATGACAATCTCGTCCATTGGGCAACACAGATATTGCCCACTGTTCCACAGTCAAAACCCTGCTGCTCTCAATCTTGTAGCACAACAGCAAATTGGAGAAGGGTAGCATGATGCATTTGCCCAAAAATAGTTAGTCCAGGGATTCCTTGGGCAAATCTTGGAAAATGGGGAAATCCAGGAAGGTGCTCCTGGCACTTCAGTGGCCTGATCTTCTTCTCCCTGGAAATTCCCATACAGAATCAGGCCCCAAAGCCCTGGGTGCACCTGCCCAGGGTGGCTGGAGAGTGCAGTGACTGTGCTCTGCCATAAAGAAAATAGGTGTTTGGTGCAAGAGTGGGTCACAAATCTATAGTACCTATTGTTGCTGCCACAATTTTTGTCATGTTTGCATGAAGAGGGGTATGAACAACTGTGTGCTAGGCATTCATCCTTTTTATGGCATCACAAAAGCAACATCTGTTTCTAGCTGTAGAGGTTGGAGAAAAAAAATAATTGGGGAGACTCTGGATGGAAGAGGAAAAAGTAATTGAAGAGGATAAAGGCACCAGAAGAATTTTGCACTGTGGACCCATAATGCCAATGCAGGCAACAGCCACATTTTTTATTGCTCTATTCTAGTCATGGGTGACTGATGCCACCTGAGTTGGGGGGGCAGGCATATGCCCCCCCATGACCAATCTGTCCAACCCAGGCAGGTGCCCCCCACAGCTGATCTCACCAACCAGGAAGCACGAGTGGTGGTCCTGGAAGTGCCAGCAGTACTTCACCTGGCACCCCCATTCCTCAGCCACTGCTTACAGGGGAGGCACCAGTGCTCCCACCTCCCCCTCCGCCCATCATCTAAGTGTAGAGTGCTGCCTGTCAGGGGGTGCACCACTGCTCTCAGGGGGTGTACATGCATCCCCATGCACCCCCTACACATTGCCACTGATTCTAATAATAATCATCCCTTTGTAGAAGACTTAATTTTTTGATGGTAAAGAAGGAATTGAAGGAAGAACCATATGTTTTCATTAAGAGTTACATGAGCTTGTTGTCTACACATTGCTGACACTTCACCCAAACTTCTGTTGACTTAATAATTATATTTTGCAAACATTTAATGTGTTAATATTTTTAACTTCATGGATCAAGTTCTGCATATTGAGGCATACTATCAGTCCCACTACAAAAATATTATTAAAACAACCTAAACTTGTAGAATCCTTTATAAATTTAAATTATTTTTTTTCTTGCTATAATTTTGGTACTGTCCCTTGAGGGAAGTGCATGGGACTACTACCATATAAATGAATTATCTAATAACTTTTTTTTTTGCCATAGGCATATGCCATAGGCATATTATTCATTAAGATGTCACCGAATGGAGGGCATTTCACACTCTATGTGAAGATTGGTTCTAAAGTTTCATAGTTTCATAGTTGGTAGTGTCATAAGGGACCTGAGGAGATCATAGAATCATAGAATCATAGAAGTAGGGTCGGAAG
>NW_017729030.1:19684460-19688444 GCF_001723915.1 Gavialis gangeticus
GCCACGGCAGGAAAGAGTACTGGGGTCAAACGACCCCGGGAAGGTGTTCATCCAGCCTCCTTTTAACCCCCCTCCCCAGGGTAGGAGCCAGCACCACTTCTCTCCGAAGTTGGTTCCAGGTCCTAGCTGCCCTGACTGTGAAATAGTGCTTCCTGATATCTAGCCTAAATCAACCCTCTGCCAGCTTGTGACCATTATTTCTTGTCACTCCTGGTAGTGCTCAGGGGATTAGGGACTCCCCCAATGCCTGCTGGTCCCCTCTGACTAGTTTGTAACAGGCCACTAGATCTCCCCTCAGTCTTCTCTTGTGGAGGCTGAATAGGTTCAGGTCCCTTAACCTCTCCTCATAGGGCCTGCCCTGCTGACTCCTGATCATGCGGGTGGTCCTCCTCTGAGCCCTGTCCATGTTGTCCACATCCCTCCTGAAGCGCAGTGCCCAGAAGTGTTTTCTAGAAGTGATTCTCAATGAGGTCCTATGCCTGTTGTGGGTCCTGTGCTACCCACCTTCTGTGTGAGGAGGTAAGTGCTCTCCTCCCCTCTGTAGCACCCTACACCTGTCCCAGCTACTCCAGCAGTTCCTGTGCCTGTTCTCTGGGGACTGTCACCACTGATACTGCCTCCCCTGCCCCACCCTACCCCCAGACAGCCCCTGTGTCAGACTCCCACACACTCCCAGCAGTAAGTTCTGCTGCAAGTGGGTGTGTGGACAAATGTATGGGTGTTTTGCAGCTCACCTTACCCCCTCCACTTCTGCCACACTTCTGGGTCCAGTGGGAGGAGCTGTGGGGACAACAGTTGTTGAGATCCCCAAAGGAGCAGCCTCAGTAGTGGGGGCTGCCCTTGTCCCCTGAGATACAAACTACAGGTGGGGAGGAGAAGACAGTGGGTACCTTGAGGCAAAACAAGGTTGAGAACCACTGTTTATAGACAGTGGTTCCTCATTGTTTCTGAAGAGAATGATGATGCATTGCAGGAGGAGTAGAGTAAACAGAGGGATTTATAGAAAGGGTTCTCTAGTTGCAGCTCAAAGTAGGGCTTTTCTGCATTTAATGGCATAGACCCTGGTGTATAAAGAAGGAATACAAAGAACATACCCTAAGTATCATAGCAGTGGGAAAGAGAAGACCTGTGAAAATCTAAGCATGATGGAGAAGCAGCCCTTTCTAAAGACAGCAGTAGAACCCACTGCTCAAAAGGAGCTATTTTAGTGAATTTTAATTATTTGGGGAATGGTCATTGCTGGATCTGGAGACACGAATGAGAAGGAAAGGTTTCTGATACAAATACAAACATACTAAATAAATGCCCTGTTATTGGTCATGGCATTGCTGCTGTTCATCTTCTATCAGACCTATCCCTCACCAAAGAAGAAAGGAATGGATACATCAAAGTGAAAGTGGTTTTTCTTGCCAATATATTACAAATGGAAGAACCAAATGTGATAGGAAGTGTTAGGAACAAAGGAAAAGAGCTACAGCTTTTACTACTGCAGTTGACAGTCTTGCTGAATGTTGCAATTATGGAATGTTAAAAGAATAACTAACACGAGACAGTACAGTTTTTGTCATAAGAAAAGTTATAATAAAAGCGAGAATGAAGAAAATGAAAAGAAATGGCAATGTTATTTGCATGTAAACAGTAAAAGAGACACTACTTCTAACAACACTCACAGATTAAGGGGGTGAAAATAAATTAAAAGAAGCAAATGAACCAAATTTATAATGTAAGCACAGCACACAATAGTAAGAGGAAAATATGGCAAAATCTAAGCCAGATCCAAACAAATCCTTCTGGTGTTTTCTTTATCCAAAATGCCATATTTGGTTAGGAGGTTAAGTCTAAGCTGTTTATATTATATTCTTAATTAATTTCTTGGGGGGTGTAAGACCTGATGAAGAATGTTTTGCATTTGAAAGCTTGCCTAACTTTATATCAACTGCATAGTTGTTCCAATAAAAGATATTACCCTAAGAAATCCTTGCTTCTTGCACAATTTTTAAGCATGATTGACAGATTATCATTACAACTTTTCAGTACCACGGTGAGTTACTTTTTTAATGCTGTTGATTTTTAAAAATATTATCAGGACCAAATGTTCATCTAAGACTGGTATCTGGGGATGTTGAATAAAGAGTTCATTACAGTTTCTGGGTTTTGTGACAAGTTCACTGTAAAGATGGTGTCACACGTTCAAATTTCCACTTACTAAGTGCAGATAAAACTCAATCAGATGCATGCTCATGCAGTTTATCATGTACTAAGTGCCCCTGTGGCATTGCAAAGTTGTTCCCTTTCAGATGAGGTTTATCTTGTAACAGGTACTAACTTTAATATATCACAACATTGCATTGATTTGCAACCATTGAAGTGAGAAGGCCCTAAATCATTGCCTTTACAACAAAGTTGCCCTGCTGTTATTTAACAGAACTGGCAGGGTGATGAGAAAATACCATTCATTAATATTGACTGATGATTTGCTCATCTGTCTTTTCACTCATTTTGTTTTTTGTTTTTATTTACAAATGTTCTTGAAAATTGGCTTTGGTCATATAAATATTGCATTCACTGTGTGAATATGTGCAGACAGTGGTACTCATGTGTTATCAAAAACATTTCATATCACTACTAATTCAATATTTTTGCTATTCCATCTTAAAGAGCTTTTTGTTTGGCTAAAGCAGAGAAATAACTGACTGTCTATACTACAAATTGCAGCACATGAAAGGATGTGTGTGTTTGCTTCAGTACCTGAAGCTATCTTGTCAGGTAACACGGAGCTCCAAATAGGTAGTTCACCCGCTTTCTTGGCAAAGCAAAAGAATCCATGCAGAATGTTGTGCTGTATTGCCCAACGAAATTTTAAACAATGTCTTAAGATAAATTATTTATACAGTGTAAGTTTTTAATGAAGCTAATGAGTTCAACTGGATAAATGATTTAGACAAGAAATTTCAGAAATAAGATTATTAGGGTTTTAAGTCATTATTATGTTTTTATTAGTCTTTTGGGAAAGTTTAGAACTGATCTCTGATGTCTTTGGCCAAATAAATGGGAGCATCTGAAGTGCTTTAAGCATACCACTACTGTGTGTGAGGCAGAGGGGTTGGATCTGTTCCAGGTAAAAGTTATTTTTCCCATTTTTTAATATATGCATATATTGGTGTATATTGATAGTGTTAATATGATAGGCCAGAAGGTGGTACCTATGGCCTGTGGGTTGGATCCGGCCTGTGTAACCATTAGATGTGGTGGATATGGGGGTTTGGTGGCATTTGGCAATTGCAGCTTCAGGTGCTGGTGCCCTCACTGTGCCAGCACAGACAAGCAGTGGTGGTGGTCAGAGCTTAACACCCACCCACCCACCTGTCTGTCCCTGATTTGGGATGGGTCATTCCAGACTGCAGCTAGAAAAGGTTGCCTACCCCTGTGATAGGCCATGTCGCAAAAGTACCGGGGAATAAAATATTTTAGATCTTTTGATTTGAATTGGATTGCTCAGATACTTAATGTTAATCATAGGTCAATTGCTTTTTATTGAATTGTGGCCTTTGTGTTGTTCCCCCCTCTTACATTGAAAAGAGTTAAATAAATGAATGGAAATTATTTCAATTGGAATATGTGGCAGTGCACCTTTGGTGCCTGCCACTTTAAGGGCTGGACCAGGCAGCTGGAAGGTGCATGATTAAGGCAGCAATTTTCAAATTTACGCAAGTCAGGCAGAAGCAGCAGTCACCTGGCTGAGCTGAGGCTCACAACATCTTGGAGGAAAGGGCAGGAGCTCTGGGGATGCCTGAAGGCTCCTGGTCCTGGACATGACCTGAAACTTCACCCTGCTGGGGTAGGAAGACCTGGTGAGACTGCCTGTGGCAGGGCACTACCACACAAATACCAGGACCTCTCACTTCCCCAGTAAAAGGTGGGTAGGTACACTTCATAGTTGCATAGTAGTTTCATAGTAGCTAGGGTCAGGAGGGATCTGAACAG
>NW_017729030.1:19688455-19690221 GCF_001723915.1 Gavialis gangeticus
GCTTTTCACCCCCTTGTCCAAGTCACTGATGAAGATGTTAAATAGTGCGGGCCTGGGGAACGAACCCTGGGGTACCCCAATTGCTCACATCTCACCCAGTTGAGTACAAGCTGTCCACCACTACTGTCTGGGTGTGCCCCATCAGCCAATTTTTTACCCATCCAACTGTGCAGGCATCAATGCTACAGTCGCTTAATTTATTGATGAGGATGGGGTGAGAGACAGTGTCAAAAGCCTTCTTAAAGTCTAGAAAGACTGCATCCATGATGACACCATCATCCAAGGATTTAGTTACTTGGTCATAAAAGACAATCAGGTTGGTCAGGCAGGACCTGCCTTTGATGAACCCATGCTGATTGCCTCTGAGTATGATCTCCCCTGCAGGCCCCCCACAGATGTGCTCCTTGATGATTCTCCCCAAGATCATCCTGAGCACCGAGGTGAGGCTTAAAGGCCTATAGTTACTTCAATAACTCCAGCCCTGACAACATTGTGGGTAAGAGGGCCAGGCATAGCTGTGGTCACCTGACACCCACAGAGGTGTAAGACCCCAGAGGCCCCGGGGAGGGGGAGTTGTATAGCTCTAGGGAGAGGGCATGAGAGCAGAGGTGGCCCAGAGAGTAGGGGGTGTCTTTATGACCTGAAGGACTGTGTGTAATCCAGGTGTTAGGTAGGGCTGAAGGGATGGCCTGAAGGGCAGCACATGGGACAACCCCGAAGTAATAATGTCAGTAGTACAATGAAAACCCTACTGGGAGGGCATAGTTGGAGGGCCTCAGTTGTAGGGCACAAGCTGAAGCCCCAGGTAGGGGTTGGATAGGCCAAGGTAAGTCCACGGATGCCTGAGGCCACAGTTGGGCTGGAGGCTGAGTATGTGACTCAGCCAAGGAGTCAGGGCAAGTCATGACCCCAGAAAGTCCTTAGGCATGTTGAGGTTATGTGATTGGGTCAGAGGGAGACCCCAGTTAGTCTTCTAATGCTGAGAGGCAAAGTTTGGGTCGAAGTATAAGAACTTGTTGGGATGCCATCTGCGAGGCATAGGCCATGGTGTAGGTGAGGTACAGAGCCATGCATAGTGCTCCCTGGCATTGGGCATATAATGGGCAGCCTTCTGCATTTACCACCAGTTTATTATACCAGCAAAATCACGGCAGGAGAGACTGGGCACACTGCCCCATATAGACAGGTGGGCAGAGCAACATGAAATCTCAGCTCTGGGATGGCCCCTTGTCACATGGAGAAACAAAAATGAGCATTAAAGCAAGGTGTTTACTAGCACCCTGTAAGTTGCACTTTTTTCTTTTTTTTTTTGGTTGGGGTACTTGGAGATGGTCCTGCTTTCAGCATGGGGTTGAACTAGATGATCTCTTGAGGTCCCATCCAACCCTAATTTTCTATGATTCTGTGATACTTGGTGAATGTTTATGAAGAACGTATGGCAGCCTTGTTTCATAAATTGTAGGTGAACAGCCAAAAAGGGCTACACTAGTCAAATAATTTTCTATCTCTGAATTGTTTTAGGAAGTATGTAGTCTTTTCTCTAACTTTTTTGTCATTATTTCTCTGTTCTGACATGTTTTCAAAATCTTATAGTTATAGTTTATCATTGGCTTTATTTAAATCAGTCAGCAGGGGTGTTTGAGAATAGTAGAAGAATAAAGTCCTTCTTTTTGTGTGCCTTTTCATCTGTATTAATGAAAAAGAAAAAGTGAGCTTCTGGCCAGCTGTGACTATATTTATTAGAATTAAGATTACAAAAATGGTTT
>NW_017729030.1:19695221-19700112 GCF_001723915.1 Gavialis gangeticus
CCAGCTGTGACTATATTTATTAGAATTAAGATTACAAAAATGGTTTAGAAATAATAATACATATGATTTGGTTTGGGAGCCTATCAAGAAAAGAATTTTTAGTATCTGAAAGAGATGAGAGAGGCAACATTCTCAAATACGAAATACTTGCTGAATGGCAATATAAAAGTGCAAGTGTGTCGTTCTCCTGAGATGAAGTAATGTCAAATAATTTAGAACATCTGTTTCTTCTTTATAATGGCAACAGTAGTAATGAAGGATTAGTGGCATGTTCACAAGAAAAATAATTATATCAGACAAGCAACTGCCAAAAAGATGTCCTTGTCCTCATAGATCAAAAGTGACATAAGATGATGGGAAATATTTTCTGCTAACCCTTCAGCCCTAGAAACTGGTGGAAGAAAATTTCTATATAGAAAATCATAGGGGTTCAGGTCACAGCCAACAGGCCAAAGGGAGGGAACAGGTAAAAGGTAAAGAAACACCAACACTGGTAACATACACTCAACACCTTAACTCCAGCCTCCCTCCTCCCTTCCCTAACCCCAGCTGGGACACAACTCTGGAAGTCTCCCCAAGTAAGACTTTAATTTCTAGAGTGACCAAACAGCAGCCTGCAGCTGCCACCAAGCCCCAGTCCAGCTCCATCAATCAACAGTCCTGGCTGATAGAGTTGGTGGGATCTCCAGCTCCACTGTGCACTGCTCTTGTGTGGGGCTGACCAGGTTCCAAGTGCACGTTGCTCTTCTCCTTACTCCAGCCTCAAGCTTTAACTTCCCTTTCCCCCTGCTGCCCTGCAGCCCTGGGGGCGGGGGGGGAGGGGGCAGGCTTTCAGGGAGTTGTAGTCATATGTGGTTGCGCACATTATATTAACATTACCATTTGTTCCAAAACTTTCTTCTTCTATACAACCTAAATACTTTTTGTAGTTGTGGAAAAAACCCTACATTACCACCAGATAAGTAAATACTTACTAGTCTAGGCTGGTTCCATTTTATGAGTTTTATTAACTGGCAAATTATGCTTGCAGCTCACAGCTACAGAAAGTAATCATGCCAATAAGCAAAGAAGTTATGTGTTTATGTTTAAACACCCCTTCCTCACCGCGTTTTAGAGAAATGATAAATCTTTAAGAATTTCTCATTGGCCTATCTACAGTGTTGTTAGAACTACTGAAACTGCTCTTTGGATGTAAAACAATGATGAGAAATTTTACAAAAATTGTCTCCAAATTTAAAGATAGCCCAAGGTTGTCCAAAATAGACTTCTAATTCAATAACGGTCCCTCTATAATTGGATACCCTCAGAGAGTGAGAGAGAGTGAGAGTTGCTGTTTACAGGATTTTGTTTAAATTATTCCTAATCTATCTATGAATACGGTTGTGCATAAATTACTTAATTAGAATCTACCTTGTCAAGTTATCACAAATGGTGTGATAATGTAAAGATATTTAATATATAATATTATAAGGATGGTTTCTACAGAACCTGACATTTAAGAGTATTCCTGGTATTTATAAATTAGTGACTATTCACACAGGTAGGGTGCCTATACATGTGCTCTGTCACATTCTAATTGGAGCAAGTTGGAACAGACTTGATCATATGTACCAAGTATTCAGTGATCCACACTTCAAAATGGTGGTCAGGGCATTTTAATTAAAACTCATTGAATGAGCTCCAATTAAAGTGTCCCCATGGTCATTTTAAAATGTGCAATGCTAATTACACATGACACTGGAGTCATTTTTTTATTTAGAGCTGCTGTTCGGGAGCCACTATAATTAAAATGACCCCCTCCCCACACAAGAGCATGTATATAGACACGTGTAAGTGACTGCTTTAATGAGAGAGGATTACTTTGTGGTCAGGGTCTGTAGGATTGAGTCCCTCATGACTTCTCCCCTCCCCTTCTCTGACTTGAAAACAAATAAATATTTTAAGTTTGTTCCAATTAGCAACAAAATGAAAATATACATTTTTTTCCCTATGAACACACAGTGTTGTTTCTCATTCATGAATTATAAATAATAATAACTTTTTGGCTCACAGTAATAGAGAAGCTAATTAATGGGTCATGAATGAATGGGAGTTGCTAGCTTAATTAAAGAACTATATTTCCATTATAACTTGAGTGAATTTACCAATGGTGTGTATTAATTCTTTGGCATTTAATAATTCACATGATAAAAAAGAATATATTTATACACTTGATGCATTTATAAAAACATTTTTTCTCTTTCAGATTTAATAGCTTAATTTTAGGTTTATTTATGAAAAATTGTAATTTAGTTCTGTAAGCGACCCATGAAGACGCATCTCATTTAATGAGACTAAAATAGAGATTAAAATAAATGGATATTTTAACCCAATAACATTTAATGGGAATGAGATTTAAACTTCACTGTTGCTTTTCATTCATATGTTCATCTGTCATGAAATACTGATGTCTACAGTCATGATACAATCTGCTTAATTGTGTTCCTCTAAATCAGTCAGATAGTCAGTCAGGGTTAAACCTTAGATATGGTCTGATGCATAGAATTATGAGTTTTCATAGGGCACAGACAGGTATTCAGTTGTATTGGTATGATTTTTTATGAAAATCTTACCATTAGAAATTAACCCAGGAGCAGAACATTCACATGTTCCATCCCCTGGCTGGAGAGCTAGACAGGCAAGCTGACATCACTAGAAAGTAGGGCTATGTGAAATTTCACTGGGTATTTCATTGCAATGTTGTTTGACTAATTTTGAGCTTGAAACAGTGAAATTAAAATGAAACAAAAGGCTTTGAAGCAGCCTCAAAATGAAACAAAGGCAGTCAAAATGTTTCAAAAGTTTCAAAATATTTTGAGTTTCAAACCTGGGCTGCCTTTCAGGGAAACAAAGTAAGGAGAGGGTGGGCAAAGCGGTGGAGGGAGTGCTTTGATATTGACATATGTAGCTGGCCAGTGATGATCATCCTTATCTGAGGTCTTTTCCAATTCCAGTGCTCTGGAGGAGGGATGGAAAAATAGCATAAAAAGCAGCATTGTTTGAACTGAGTTACTTTCTGCTTCGCATCAGTTACTGAGCTGTGCCTTCCAGCAGCTCAGCAACATCAGACAAAGGCTATCTTTTCCTACTTGCTAGCCTGTTCCTAGCAAGTGAGATTCATCAATACCTTTTGCTTTCTATGCCCTTTTATTTTATTGTTATATTTATTCATTCCTTTCAATTTATTCCTCCTTGAAAATCCACTTTTGGTTTTTGTTAGTTTAGTTTGATTCTTTTACCCCAGAAAAGAAATCTGTAGTACACTGTTCAGGGAAACACAGCATATATTTCATATTATAATATAGAATTTATTCAGGAACACTTACTACATACATTTACATATTTTATTTATTACATAAATACACATAGAAAATTATCTACATATATTACATAAATCAGATTACATTACAGAAGAACACACAGATTTTCCAGGACACCAAGGCAAACACACTATGAAACACACCATAAGCATGCTGGGAAGGCAGTTGGCAAGCCTTCAGGGAGGGGAGGAAGAGGGAGTAGAGGGAGAGCTGTAAGTCTCTCCTCCCCACAAACTGAGACACTGTTGCCCTGAGGGGTCAGGCCAACGCTCAGGATCTCAATATTACGCTGTTAGACAGGAGGGCATAGTGTACAATTCCACGTGCACACATAAAAATCAATAAAGCACACATACACTCACTAGGTGCATACACCCCTACTAGGCATACACACTCACACTAGCAACTCAGATACACACATGTTCAAAATAACCAGTCTAGGTTCATGCACACCTATCACCAGTTTAAGCCCATACATGCTACACACACCAAATTTAGACAGAATCAGTTACCAATATCTGCACATCCAATACACATATGTGGATTACTAATTCATATACCACACACACACAATGATATCTTTATATGTGTATATTCACTAATTCACACACATACCACCCACCAACACATACACACAGGTGAGTTCCTAAGTTGGGGGTTGTGATGTGTATGTATGTATGTGCTTGGTGTACTTCGGATACCTGGGGAAAGGTTAAGGTAAGAAAGTAGAAGTGTAGGGAGTGAAAGCTGCTGGGAGTGAAAGTCACCAGGGTCAGGATTAGAACCGGTAGACTAGAGGGGCCTGGGTTGAAGAACTGAGGCTTGGGGGTAACTTTAGGTTAATCGATCTTAACTGATTAAAAGACAATGGCCAAAGCCTGCAGAACAGGGGAGCAATGCCGGCACAGAGGCTGGAACTGGAGCTAGAGCTGCGGGGGAACTGAAAAGGTAGGTGGGGAGAAGGAAAATGGGACTAAGGGAAATTGTAGGTTTTAAAGAGGGGCTCTGGGTGTGGGGAACCAGAGGATGACTCCGGGGAAGCTAGAGAAGTTGCAGAGAGTGTCAGTAGGTTTCTGGGAGCTGGAGAAAATGGCAGAACAGCCACGAGGAGCTGAGAAGCTGTGAGGGAGGGGTGGGGTTACTACAGAAGGTGTGGGGGAAGCCTTAATACAGAGAGATGGACAGCAGAAAATCACAGGAAAAGTGACAGGAGAGACTGCAAGGTGGCAGGCCAGTGGGAAAGCAGAAAAAGGCAGCAGAAAGTCACAGGGAAAAGGCAGTAGATGGCAAGGGAGGCTGAAAGGCAGCAGGGACACCATGAAAGCAAGGAGAGGCTGAGAGGTGGCAGAAAAGGGGAGATGGAACTGGGAGGAGATTGGGAAACTAGCAGAGAGGGGGTTGCTGGAGCTGAGAGAGAGAGAGAGAATGAGGCTGGAATTTAAGATAAGGAAGGGACTGGGATTCAGTAAAACATGACCCAACTCAGGGTTGCAAATGACAATGGTTTTATTGAACAGGGGAGATGGTGACAC
>NW_017729030.1:19700669-19702051 GCF_001723915.1 Gavialis gangeticus
CAGATGGAGAGGGCATCCCACTGGGTCTGTCTTCATTGCCCCTTTTTATAGGGGCAAACCTTGTGTGACCCTAGTGACAGAAGGCATGCCCAGGCAAGGGTCAGCCCCTGATGTACTGAGTATGTGTGCGCCATGCAGCGATGTGCAGTTTCGGGTGTCTGTAATGGCAGGGTACAATGGTAGAGTTGCTGGTTCTGCAGGGTCTTTTGTCTTTCAAATGCTGGGTTCTTGTCTCTGTTCCTGGGTGAGGTCCGTGGTTGGCCCAGTCATTACAGGCCATTCAGTAGAGGCTTGCTATCATTGTATTTCAATCATTCCCAATCATTCTCATTCGTCCGGGAACCAATTTACATGGGAGAGGTATGTGACTCAAACTGTTGCAACATGGGATGCCCAGGCAGAAGACAGAAGATGGAGGCTTGACATATAAAATGGAAACTTGACATGACTTTGGTTCACTTAGAAACACAGGCCTAAACCATACAATATCCATTTGAAACAAAAATCAATACAAAAATGATAATAATACAATATACAACAGTCAAAATCAATACAAACCTAATAATTATACAATATAAAACAGTGGATATCCAACACCAAAAACTTGCTACCAAAATAAAAAATATTAAAGTTTATCCTAAGTCTGAGCTCACTTATACTTATCGATAGGGAATAGAGAGGGAGAAAAAAAGTCAGAAATGGTTGGAGAAGGGGAGGGAATGCATTTTAAAATAAATTAAAAAAAAAGAAAAACTGGGAGTTTTGCTACAATGCACCCTGTTTCCTACAACTAGCAGGCAGTTCTACAGGCAGCAAGGAAAGGGGAGCAGTGACACTGCCTGTGCCTGAGTCTACATCCCCTCCAAGAGCATCAGCCGTAACACCAGCTCCAGCACCATGACAACAAGTAGCATCAGCATGACAGTCTCCTCCACTCCCATTTCACTTCCCACTCTGAGCCTTCTGGTGCCAGAGGGAGAGATGGATCTGGATCTGGATCTGAGTGCCCTAGCAAGGGAAATTCTGGGGAAGGAGGGGAAATCATCTGTAAATTCCCTTTGAGGATCAGGCCTGAGAGATTGGAGACAGATAGTTGGGTGTTCTTGTCTTTGATAGATTTTTGGTGTGCGCACATTCTGGTGCGCAGTTTTTGCTTGGTGTCTTCTGTATATTTTCCATGAGGGCACTGTATTGTGATATCTCCATAATGAAGATATTGTTGGCAGGTTTTGTGTGTCTTTTCATGGCATGGTCTGGATCCATTTTGTGTGTTTTGGCTTCTGGTGATGAGGTTAGTGAGTTGGTCTACTACAAGATACCAGATTGACCTAAAGAACCTTGCATGCCAGTGCCATGTCCTTAGACCAACATGGCTACAACCT
>NW_017729030.1:19717333-19734192 GCF_001723915.1 Gavialis gangeticus
TGCTGTTAGTGCTACTGTGCTGCACTGGTTACCTGTTGTTATTTAAAGTGATGGACTGGGATGAGGCTGTAGGGAAGTAGGAGACCTCTTTGGGGCACACTACCATATGTGTAGGGGCTCCAACATCAGTGAGGGTGCACCTTGACACACACACAAAGTCACACGTCACAAGTTTTGCTTGTCAGCAGCTTGAGGTGCAGTTTTCTAGAAACCCCTGAACATGTCTCCTTGACACTTGCCAGGCTTTGTGGCCTCATCGGAGGCTACCCTCCCCACTGGTTTCATTTGAATCAGGCAAGAAATGAGAAAATGATAGGCATTTTCATGATTCCCCATTATAATCTATGGGCCAGATGTCAAAACAGCGTTGAAACAGCAAAACAGTTTCAACAAAACTAAATGTAACAGTGCTTTGAAATTAAATGAAACATCAAAATGAAACACTCTCCTATTAAAATGGTGAAATGGAAGTCAAAACAAAACGGTGCTTTTTCACACAGCCCCACTAGAAAGCTGCTCTGCTCCCTGGTCCACCCCTGTTACTAGGAGAGCCAGTTATTTGACAGCTTGTCCTCTCCCCTGTCTGGGAAAGGGTCAGGCTGTCAAGAGGCAGGTCTCTGGCTTTTAAATTGCCCCATGTGATCCCCATTTGAGTGGCACATGTAGTATTTAAAGCCTATGGAGCCAGAAGCTGGGGTAGAGAGAGCTCTCCATCCTGAGGTTCTTGGCTCTGTCGCCTTTGAAAGCACAGCTTGCACCACCCATCAGCTTTTAAAGTTGAGAGGAACCAGGGCTCTCCCAACCATGGTTCACAGTTCTATGGGCATGAATTACTATCCATGGAGAGAGAAGGAGGACAATCCCCCTACCTGCTCCAGGTTGATACCCGGAAGACATTTCATATGTCATGTTTCCCCAAGGGAAATTGAATGAACATTTGTCACATTTTGCAGAATGATGATTCTCCTGGTAGAATTATAATGCCTGCATGTGGCCACAAGCCACAAACTAATTGATAGATACTATGGATGGGCTGACTATGACTCCATACATAGTATCTGATGAAAGAAGTCATTGACTACAAAATCTGATGCCTCTCTGAATTGGTTAGTCTGTTGCCACCCTACCCTACTGTCTGCCAATCTCCATAAAGCAATAGTATATTTTTCTCTTTGGGGTGAAAATGCAAGGGAACAAGCCCTTATCTTTCACTTTCTCTTTTTATGAATGTATTTGAGAAAAGGGAAGCTGTAGATTCGCTGACATTACTCCATCATCTTCTTGTATGCGTGTATTTGCAAGCATTTCAGCATTGGATAACTTAAGATAACAAAATCTGTCATTTTTATACTGATAATCAGTTGCACATCCTTCCACTTGTTCTCCCTTCACCAGCCTAAGTCTGTCAGTTATCTAGCCATACCTCCTACTATTGCTGCTTTCTGAAAATGATAACTTTATAGCTTGGTCTATTCTTATTTTGATACCAAAAACTTTTGCCACAACAGGGGGAAAAAAGACAAGCAAGCTTCAGGGAGGAAAAAAAAAACTTTTCTGTCTCTCTGCAATACTGCAAAAAAAAAAAACAATGTGTGATCATGAAAGTAAACACTGCATACATGTGCTCTAGGGAATGAATTAATGTTGTTTGTGCATTTATTTAGCTTTAGACTGCCTTATCTGCAATCTTAATAGTGTTTTTTAACACCATTTGTGTATGTGCACACAGTACATAGATAAATCTTGAAGACAGAGGTGGTTTTTGTTTTTTGTTTTTACTATGGGTTTGTGCTACATGTTGCATGGTAGAAACTTGGTACTCACACAACTTCTTGAGACTTACATTGAAAATCATTGAACCTTCTGTCAATAATACAGACCAAAGTTTTAAGGCCTTTACCAATAAAAACTGAGCATTCAGTGTCTGCTTCCTTTCTCATGTTGTGTAGCTCCTTATCCAAGTGACAAGAGTGGATGCTACCAACATGACTAAAGGCATCCAAATCTGGTCAGGGAAACACTAGCTTCATCACATTACCAGAAAATCAGAGATTAGTGTGAATGATTATTAATGTATGACAGACAACGTAATTACTCATGTGCTTAGTAATTAATTGTGAATCATTTGAAAATAATCTACATTGACTTTATCAGATTCTGGAAATCATAATAATTTTTTTAAAAAACTGTGTTTAATCTCTTTGTCTTGATTTTTATTGTAGAATTGAATTAGGATTTATTTTTTATTCACTTTTTAAGATTTGTTTATTTCCTGATTGTTTGAAAGAAAATGAGCACTGAGACATATGTTTGTTTTGTGAAAGGGCAAGATAACCTTCCTTAAATACTGAGCTGTTCAAACTCAAATAAAGCACACATTTTTAACAGGGAGGGTAACTGGATTAATCTGACAAAGATTGGGGTGATTTCTCCATCACTTTATATCTGTGTATCAAGACTAGGATTTTACAACCCTGTTATGAAAGAGGCCAGACCCAGTGATCACAACAATACTGTCAGGTCTTTAAATCTATACAACTCTACCAAAAGTGCTGGTTGTCAATTAATGTTAATGTCTAGATTATGGTTCATCATAAAAGGGTTCTACATGCCTACACTTACTAATCTGAATTCTTGGGATAACTACAACTTCTAAAACGTTAAACATAAGCTGTAGTTGCTCTCTGAATTAATAGGAGGACTGTGTTTTGTACTGTGTTTAATTTAACATGATTCTTTTTATTATACCTCTTCTTCTCCATTGATTTTATTTGCTTGCTGAAGGTTGTTTCAATTCTATATCCTGTCTATTTATGTGACAATAAAATCAGTTTGTACAACTGTTTCATTTGTCCCTGATAAGAAGGATTCTCATTCCTAAATTGTTTTTATTACTGCCACTAGTTCTGGTTTTACTCCTTCCCTCTAATATATTGCTCACAACTTCCTAGAAGTTGGGGTTAGGTGGTGTCAACACTGGCCTGTGGGATGAGGGCAAATGCATTTCAGACTCCATTACTGTGAAAGGGAGACACAGAAAGACTGTCCAGGAAGTGTGACAGAGGAAAAGGAGAGGACTCAATCGCAGCCTACTCAGACCAAGGAAAGCTTAAAATTATGTGGCACTGGTATAGTAGGAACATGAGTGGATTTAGGATTTTGGAAAGTATGGTGCAGGTGGTGTGGTATACCATGACACATAAACACAATGCATCTTTCTCTAGTGAAAACAAAGCTAGAAGCCTTACTAATATTCCAGGGGCTTAGGACTATATTATTCAATTTAAGATCAAAGCTAAAACAAAAACATCTCTACTGGAATGTGCATTAATCTGCTATCTCATATGCATAAAACACAGAAAAGTAGGCAAAATAATCACATGATGTTGTTTCATTGACCCTATAGTCATTAGAATTAAATGTACATGTATTTTTCAGATTCATAACACATAACCTTGTCATCTTGAGGATCTTGGCAGTACACCCAGAGTTTCACTGGAAGTTGTTTCCACAACTGAGTTAATGTTTTTTGCTGGAGTTAAAAACAACCTGTGGGCCTTTGAATTAGGAGCTAAATTACCAGAAGCAACCTCAGGCAGCAGAATTGCAGAAAAAAGGATAGCTGGCTTAGTGGAATAGCTGGCTTAGTGGAACACCAAGACCATTAAGAAGGAAAGAAGGCTATTAACATCCATAGAATGAAGAGTTTAGAAGGAATTGTGTAGATTAAAATAAATCATAAAGGCATTTGGCTCCCTTATTGCCTCGTGAATAGAAAACCAGATGCTGTTGCCAAGCAGTTGGTATTAAAATGCAGGTGGATCAGGAATCAAGGTGGGGCGGGGCATGCAGAAAGGGTGTTTGACTGCACCCCCTCAGATCCACCCCAGGGTGGGACCACAACACAGTGTCTGGGGAGTCTCCAGAAGGGAAGCTTGTGGGGGATGTGATGATCCCTATTTATTTTATTCCTTTCTATTTTGTTCTAGAAGATTCTTAAATCATGTTTGATGTGCCTGTGTTGCTGGGGTGACATAGTACACATAGACTGTACGGGTTTACCTGTGCAGTCCTTTCTTTTTGCAATTTACCAACAGTAGAGGATAAATCTATGGGCATAAAATCCAAATCCTGGTGTATCTCAATGTTTTAGAACCTTTTTTTTTAAACAATGCTATGAATTATAGGCAGTAACACATGCATAAATGTATTATAGACCTGTAAATTACTTACCAATACAACCTTCCACAGACCTTGTAATGTTTTTATGAAGGAAGTTGAATCTTGTTTCAGTTAAGAAAATATGGCAGCTTGGGAAAGAACAATTCAGTCCACAATGTCAAATTTTGAAAATTGTTGTATCAGACACCTCAGACACGACAAAAGGTGAAACAGCAGGAAATATTTTGGCCACTAACATACAGAAAAGGTAAATAGTACATTATCTGTGTGGTCAAATGCAGAATTTTGTCAGGATTGTTTCTAAAGATTATGCATAGCATACATTTTATGATCATATTGTGGGGTTTTTACCATACTGTTCCAGATAAACTGTAAAGGACTAGGAGAGAATTTTGATTGCTGTAATCATACATGCCATACTTAAACATATTCAAGTGTTCTTCATCTCCTAATTTTCTGTTATCAGTAGCAGTTATGGCCCACTTTTCTTACTCTTGAAATCATAGCTTTGGCACAGAGCACTATTTGTGAGAGGCTGTCAGCAGCTCTTTAAATTGAAAACTGTTTCTCTTGCTTCTTTTCTGAGGGAGTAGTCCTGTTGTCTTATAGTGTGGCTACTACCCCAAACCTTTATATAAACCCACACATTAGCCGTGTCTAACTCCCCTTTTCATCTTAAAACTCAAAACCACCATCACATAATTTCCACCTGAACTACAAGAAAAATTACAAAACTTGACCCCCACTCCCAATCCAGAGACTTTTTACGTGCTTCCTAAAATCCATAAACAAGGAAACCCAGGCAGACCTATACTATCCAACAATGGAACCCTAACTGAAGAAATACCAGGTTTCATTGAATCCATCCTAAAACGTCTTGTCACCCAAAGACCAAGTTTTATCCAAGACACAACAGACTTTCTATGAAAACTTAAAAACATAGACCACCTTCCTAGTGATACCCTCCTCACCACTATAGATGGTGCTTATATACCAGCTTATACCAACATCCCACACCAAGATATCATCTAAGCCTGCCTTGCATGTCTATAAGAGCAAGATTACAACTCATAATACAGAGCTAAAGATATTACTGAATTTATGCATTTCATCCTCACACATAACAACTTCAGTTTCAATAACTAACACTTCTTCCAGACCTCGGGCACAGCTGTGGTCACCAAAATAACCCCATAATATGCCAACCATTTTGAACCACCTGAGAGAATTCTTCAAGGACTGCACCATCAAACCCATGTTATACCCAAAATATATAGATGACATCTTCATCATTTGGACCAAAGACATGAAGTCTTTGATTGAATTTGTGATAGAAATCAATAACCATCTTCCCTCCATCATACTTGTATTCAAGTATCTCCTGAATACTCCAGCACCACCATTTCATTTTTATACAGTAGGGTCAATATCCAGAATGGTAAAATACAAAGCACCATATACAAGAAACCACAAACCAACACACATATCTACACAGAACCAGCAATCACCCTAAAAAACACCAAGAAAGTTGTAATATACAGCCAAGCACTCCAATACCACTGAATTTGCACTGATGAGAATACCCGCGATCATCACCTCTCTAATCTCAAAATGGTTTTTATCCAACAAGGACGTTTCTCCAGAGAGGTAGATCATACTTTTGAAAGATCCACCCAGGTATCACGTGAAGAATTACTGCGGTACAAAAAGAAAATTCCTGTGAATTGCATACCATTGGTTATGACGTACTACCCTTCCCTGGAACCCACATGGAAAATCCTCAAACAACTGCAACCCATATTAGAAGACGCAGTTCTTAAAGAGGTCTTCCCAGAATCACCCATCATAGCCTTTAAATGAGCACCTATCCTTGCCAACCTCACCACCAAAAGCAAACTTCCTGTGGCCCAAAGCACACTGAATGGATCCAGACCATGCTAGAACAAAAAATGTAAAACCTGCCAATGCATCTCCACCACTCCCACAATAACTACACCCCACAACAGAACCATCACCATTCCTGGATCTTGCACCTGCACCTCCAGAAATGTAATATATCTTATCCAGTGCACTAAATGTCCTGATGGAAAATGTATAGGAGAAACCAAACAACAACTGCATACAAGAATGAACACACACTGAAAATCTATTAAAGACAAAAATACCCAATTACTGGTGGGTGCGTATTTCTCACAAGAGAACCAGTCTTTCTGCAGTCTCCCGAGTTCTAATTCTAAGAGGGAATCTACAAAACACCTTTCATAGATGAGCCTATGAACTTCACTTCATAAATCTACTGATATAAAAAAATTGTGGACTAAATATAGACATTGGATTTATGGCACATTGTAACTTGCGTGCCATCTGAGAACCCTAGGTAACCTGTCTGTATTTTACCAGCTACATTCTACCACCAGTTCTACATTACCCCTCCCTCCTGCCCCTCCTGTCTCTCACTTATTGTCTCCCATTCCCTCATATCCTCACTGCCAAGCATTTACATGTTCACAGACCTGCATTTTGTATATTGACTTCTATTCTACTCAGGAGAACACACAATTTACCAGCAGACTCTCCTTATGTCTTAAGAAGGGTGTTTGTGTCTGAAAGTTTGTAAAGAACAATTTTTTACCAGTGGGTAAGTCTGTGGGGAAGTGGGAAGGAAAAGCTGGTGGGCCAGGGCAGATTGAGGCCTAAGCCGTAGCCCCCACTCTCTCCCTTACGGCTGGGGCCTTGATCTGCACCCCCTCAATGGCGGTGAAGGAGGGAGCACAGCCGGCATGGAGCAGGGGATGGATCCATGAATGGATTGTCTGGGGAGAGGGGGTGCCCACAGCCTGGGAGGGCATGGTGGGGAGCATGCATGTGGATCTGCATGCAGGGCAGGTTAGGGTTTGGGCAGCACTGGGCTCTTCCCAGCTAGGCTGAGCAGCTGTGGCAGTGGCAGTGCTGGGAGTGGGACCACAGGTGGGGTATTTCTACTACCAGAGCCATCGCCATCCATGCCAAGCGCAGCATGGGCCATGCTTGGTGGGAACAACCCAACACAGCCTGGGGGATGGGCCAGTGGTGGTAGGCTGTGCTGGGCTGTTGTTGCCAGGCCTGGCTCAGGGAGTGGGGGTTGGGGGCGCTATAGGCCCCCCCTCCATGGCCTCAGTCACAGCACTGCCGCTGCCTGGCCAGAGCACAGCTCAGCTGGGAGCAGGCTGGCGGGAACAGCCTGCAATCCATCCCACCCCACCCTGTAGACAGATCTGGAACATGCGCCCCTCATGCTCTCCTGGGCTGTGTGCTCTCCCCTGCTGTGTCCCCCGGACAAGCCACTCATGACTCCATCCCCTGCCCTGCGCCAACTGTTCAGAGCCTGCCCCTGCTCCAGCCTTACTACCTACCTTGGAGCTGCAGTCACCAGCACTGCCCCATGATTTGGGGGGATATGTGCCCCCCCATCTGTGCATGGTGGAGGCAGTACCTGCTGTGGGATGGGCTTTGTGCCCTGAGAACTCCTGCACGTGCCCCCAGGCCTCTGCTCCTTCCCTTCCTCAAAAATTTGGCATTTTCAAAGCATTTGAGGGGACTTAGGCTGTTGATTCCTTTCCAAATATAAGGCTGATGGAGTTAGATCCCTAAGTTCCTTTGAACAACCTATTCATTTTTGCCCTTTTCTCTCTTCTTCTAAATACCAAAAAACCTATTAATCAAGGTAATGAATCCACCTGAAACACAGAAACTAAAAAATTAGATAAAAAATACTGTTTTGTTTTCACTAGGACTGCACAGATACAAATGTAGTAAGGAACTTTCTGATTAATCTCTTTCAAAATGTTTTTTTTCCCCTACAGACTTCTATTTTATTTAAAAAAAACAGCAACAAAATTATGAAAAATCGTGAATATTTAAGTAAATGGCAATAACCCCCTTTTAGGTGATACAGTTTCACAACATATTGAAACAAGACCAAACGCTTCACTAATATGTCTATGTTTTTTAAATACATATTTTTATATTTGAGAAAAATCCTAGGATGTTTTAATAAAAACAATACATTTCTGAGACTTCCTTCATGGGACTGTGAGGACACTGTGTTAACAAGCAGAGATATTTATTGTTTATAATATGGCAACCTAAGTATTTGCAGAACTGTACAGAATGCATTTTTTTTTCTTCAGAGGATTTTCTGCTAGCATTTTATTAAGTTTCTGTTCATCTGAGTCTTCCTTCCCTTCTGGCCCACAAGCTTCTCCCCCTCCCAGATGGTGTAGAAACAAACAGGTTGTGCTTGTTTGAGTTCTGAAGATCATTTCAGGGAAAACCATTAAATTTCCTGTCATTTTCAGTCAAGACCTTGTGAAATGGCCAATTCCACAATAGCTTTAAAAGAAAATGTCATCTCACATTTGTTTGGAACCTTGTCTGTGTTTCCCTTTCACACAGCTTATAAAACATTATACTTTTTTCACAGACTACTTCAAAATTTGAGTTTTAACAGTGGCCACGCAGAGCCATCCAGTCTTTTTTTTTTCACTTGGCATTTAAAAATGGTGATATTATTTGTAATGTTTTTGTACTGTCATGGTCAAATATCCAGTGGGAATGCTGACTCTGGTCAATGAGGGTAGGGGGTGGGGAGAAGTTAGTAACCTGGGGTCATTTCCAGTGGGGTCAGAATTTTACCCCTCATATATAAACATCCAGATCCAAATAATAACCCAATGATGGATTTAAATTCCTGTTTTTACTCCATACAATCACTACTAAAACTATTAATTCTCACTGTTATATTTGATATATTATAAGCTACTAGCTGGCTGTCTTTAAAGAAATTCTCCTGTCTTGTGTTTCTACTAAATCAGTCCAAGTGAAGTGAAAGTGACACTCCTGTTTACTGATCTTATTTAAGGAATTGGGATGCCAAGTTCTATTTCAGTAATGTCAGAGTCAATTTTTTCTAAGGTAATAATGAAACCTGAAACCAGGAGAGCACCCAGGTTTCCTTACAAGCTTTTCTCACAGTATTTCATTGGGGAAGAATATTGTTATTGTATACCATTCTAAAATGCCCATTTTTTGTGATAGCCAGGTACATTATATTTGTAATATTTTCCTAATCATTATACTAATGGTGAGCAAAATGAAAGACATAAGAGACAAAATGCATACAAATGGAATAAAAATATATTGCATAAAGCCACTACTTGTCTTATAGCTCACCCTAACTCATATGTAGTTCCATTGCCTGACAGGAAGAGTATGCACAGTAAAAAAAAAAAAAAAAAAAAATGGAATGAGGAGGTTGCACCATAGAGATTTTCTTTCTTTAAATGTTATTGTGTTGGTTTTTGGGATTGCAGGTAGGAGGGAATTTTAACCCTTGACTCTTTTTAGGTGCACACTTTGAAAATGCCTGGAAAAGTAAAGTTACATAAAATTTAACAAGATCCTTCTCCCTCTCTCCCCTACCCTGAGACTCCTATATAGTCTTTAACTATAAGATCTAGCTCTGAAGTGATATTGGATAATCTTGTATGTGTTTATTATTGTAGTAAATAATATTCATATGGGTGTTTCTTCCATTGAATGCTGTTATAGTATGGGCCAATGCTGATGTAAGGAATTATTTGCTTAACCTTTAATGATTTTTTTTTGGATGTGGCCATTCTAGATAGTTAAGGGTATTGTTTCTTCTCAGTAATAGATGTGAACCCCCCACTTACATTTTCAACATAAATGCCAGGCGATCATGTATTTCAATGTGCCAAAAATTAAACAAGGCTTATAATATGTGAAATAGATTCAAAATTAAAGGTACAAAATTATCAATGTAATGGACTTCCTTTAGCCTATCAGGCTTTCTATAGCAAAACTGTTATGGTAATTTATTTTTGAAAATTCTTTACATGAAAATTTAAGGTTTAGGGAACCCCATCTTGTGTCAAAGTTACCTACGCTGCACACACAAATGATGGAAGTCTGTGAAAATGAGAATTTTTCAGAGTATGTGCATAATTTGGTCCCAGTTTAGCATGTTATTTGAGAACATGTGAGTTAAAATGTGAGTAGCCCTGTTCACTTCATATTTCATGTTTCCTTCCTGTGCTTCAGTACCTTGTTAAAATTAGGTCTCAGAAATTACCCATAGGGCATATCTAGACATGCATTTGATCCAAGATCAGTTTAATTGCAAGTAAACTACTTGCAAGTAAATGCTCCCAGGTAGGTGTCTACACATGCAGTGACATGGCAGCAGTTTTGCAGTTCTTTGCATCAAACTGGTGTCACTTCTCGGAGCACTGCAATGGCTCCCTGCAACTATAGGCTCTGGCTGAAGTTACCAGCAACCAGCAGCCATCTTGAAAATCCAGTCCTGCTCTCTGCTTCCTGGCCAGGAACAGCGTGCACAGTACAGGGGCAGCACACAGCAAGTCTCTCCTCACTGTCTCTGCCTCCAGTCCCTGCTCCTGACAGCAGTAACCAGTACCCTGGGCTTCTGCTAGCCACTGCACTGACCCTGCTGGCCTACTACATCAGCCACCTGCTGGCTATTTGGGCCCTTCCTGCTCCCCCATGTGCAGTGACCACCTGCTGAGCCACAGCATGCCATCCCAGGGTTACCGCTGCACACCTGTCACATGGTATCCACCAAGCTGTCTGGCTGCAGCAGGGATGCTGATGATGGGCTGCTGAATACCACTGGCAGGGCCACCCTCACCACCCTGAGACTCCAGTTCCACTGCCTCTGGACCCACCAGGCCAGCTAAGACTGGTGGCTGGACATCATCCAGTAGACCTGACCTGGAATGACAAGTAATGACTTCAGGCACTATGGATGACCTGGGCCACCTTTCTGGACTCCTGGAGCAGCTCTGACTACACCACAGCTGCACCTGCCTGTGGACATCTGCCTGGCCCTCACCCTCCTCCAGCTGGCCACACCTGCCAGCTTCTGCTACGTGGGTCATCTTTTTGGGGTGGGCAAGGCCACTGCTAGACAGGCCATCCTGCAGGGGGTCAGCACTCTCCAGGACAAGCTGGGGCACACAGTGCTCTATGTTCATGACCCCTGGCAGTGGTGGTGGGGTGCCATGCCCTGGGATTCTCCCAGTGCACTGGGGCCCTCGATGGGACCAATCACTTGCCCACCACACAGTGATTGTCCCTTCTATAGCTGGAGGGGCTTTCACTCTGTGGTGCTCCATGCCACTGTGGACAACTGCAGGTCCTTCACACACATGCATGCTGGCTGGGCAGGCAGTGTCCACAACACTGGTGTGTTCTGTAACTCTGCCCTGCCAGGTCTGGTACAGAGTGGCCGCTTCACACTGAAGGTGGCAGACCTGGAGCTGGGTACGATGGTGGTCCCACCACTCCTCATTGGGAACCCCACCTACCCACTCCTGTCCTGGCTTATGTGGTCTTACACTCTCCCAGCTTCTCATGGAGGCTGTGGCTGGGGAGCTCAGCATGAAGGGCTGCTGGAGGCCTGATGGGCCCTCCCCAAATGATATGTCACCATGGGGGATAGGATAGGACAGGCCACCCATGCTTCTGTATGCAGCATGGCTGCAGACTGGACTCTGGGGCACAAGGATCACTGTCAGTAGCCGCATAAAGGGCATGGACTTTTGGGCACTCCCCAGCTGATGATTGTGGTCGATGACAGTGACCCACTCTGCCTGAAAGGTCTTGATCTTTATGTAGCACTGCCATGCTGACTGGTTATGTCTGTGCTCCTGCATCCAGCTTGACAGCCCTTCATAGATGTGAGCATTAGAGCACCCACCCCACGTGAACTGGCGCTGTATCTCTGCCTTGCCCTATAGTGCCACAAGGTTGCCAGTCTCCTCCTGTGACCAGTTGGGGCCCTGGGTGGCAGGCATGGGTGTCAGCAATGAAGAGTTCATTGGGCCTCTTGCACTGGCTCTCCAGGCCTTCATGCAGCTGTCCCTGTGCTACCTGGCCTGGACAGCAGCCTGCAGTGTCCATCAGAGGGGCATGGTGCAGGAATGGCAGTCACTTGGTGAAGGTGTTAAGGAATTTATTAGCAAGAATTAACACCTACAAAACCACAGAGGAAGGAGAGGAAATAATCAATACAGACAATCGACTGCCCTAAGACAGACACCGTCAGTTGCACAAGCACCCTTGTCATGAGTTTTGCCTGTCAGCAGCTAGGGGTACAGGGCCCCAGAGCCCAGAAGCCCTGCACCTATCTCCTTAAAACTTGGCAGGCTTTGTGGCCTCACCAGGGGCTACCATCCCTGTAGTTTTCAGCCCACTGTACCTTAACACACACAGGGATGTCTATGTCACAAGTTTTGCCTGTCTGCAGCTTGAGGTCCAGTTCCCCCAAAACCCCTGCACCTATCTCCTTGAAACCTGGCAGGCTTTGTGGCCTTTTCAGAGGCTACCATCTCTGCAGTTTTCCCCCTGTGGTGTAACACATACATGTGACATGAGTTTTGCTTTCAAGAATTTGGAGTGCAGTTCCCCCCATCCCCTGCACTGATCTTCTTGAAACTTGGTAGACTTCATGCTCTCAGTAGAGGCTACCAGCTCTGAAGGTTTAGTTAAAAATCAGACAAAAAACAACAAAGTTATAAATATTTCATTGATTCCCCATTATATCTTATGGCCAGATCTCCGAAGTGGCTCCGAAGCGGCTCTGAAGCAGTTTGGAAGCTCTGAACCACTTCAGAAAGCTTAAAGAAGCCAGCACTTCAATCCAGATATGCTGCTTCAGATGCTGAAGCATCTGAATCTTCTCTGGATCTGAAGCATGGTCCGAAGCCTCTCACAGCCCTAGTAATTACCGGACTCCAGTGTCACATGTATCGGCATCCCCATGCTGAAAAATGGTGGTGGGAGTACTTTAATTAAAGCTTGTTTGATGAGCTTTAGTTAAAGCACGCTCGCTACCATTTTTAGTGCAAGGACACTGATACACATGACGCTCCATGCTTTAATTAAAGATGCTCTCAGAGCCACTCTAATTAAACCCCACCACCACTCCCCAAGCACATCTATAGACACTCAGTATGATTGTGTGATAGTGAAGTTAGCATTTCTAAATCCTTTTAGCCGTAATTGTATTCTATAGATTTTTGTTTGTTGCCTATATTATACGTCAGAATGGGTAAGAACCTGTTGTTTAGTCAAATAAATGGTGATCTGAAAACTGGGTGCAGGGAAGAAAGAACCTCATTCCTTCTTAGATGTTTTAGTCCAGTCAGGCCTGAACACCTAACTGATATGGAGACCATGTGGTTTCACTGTAGCTGAAAGGGCTACAGTTTAGTAGGACATTGCTTGGTGCAGGTTGCATTTTCCTACTTAACTTTTAGACAAATCACTGGGGAGTAGCAACCAACAGACATACGTTTGCCTAGGGTAGGTATAAATGTAAAAATTGAAATGTTTCCAAGTGAAACACATTTGGGAACATTTCAAAAAGGAAAAGTTTCAGTCAGGGGGCATACACATGACCCTTGTGGTGCCTCTCTCAACTGGAACATTTCAGACTTGCCAACCTCCTTTTCCTTTCATGGAGACAACAGAGAGCCCATCAGGCAGTGTCTCCCCAGATGCCTTGAGTCTCAGTACGCTGTCCCTCACCACTTCCTCCTTAACCATAAGGGAGAGAAAGATGGGAATGGGGCTGATGAGCCTAGCCCCAGAAAGCCCCTGAGGAAGTGGGATCTGGCAGCTGCATAGTCTACAGGATTGCAGTCAGCCTGCGGATTTCCATCCTACTTTCCTTTCCCCATGCAGAAGAAGGGGGAAATTGAAGTACTTTTGGATTCTGAGGACCTATGGGTCCCCCTTTCCCATACACACATAATGAAAACTGAAACACTTCAAAATAGTGACTCATTTAAGGAGGTGCTATTTAGGAGGCTTCAGATGCTTTTTCAACATTTCAAAGGGCATGTACATTTGTACAGCTGCTCCTTTGAGACATCTCAAAGGCACTTGAAACGTGTCAACTTTTACTACCATCCACACCCTAAACTCATTTTGAGAAATGGCTGGGGTCTGCTCTACACATGCAGTAGCAGTTCAGGAAGGTGAGCAGGATTCATAGAATCATAGAAAATTAGGGTTGGAAGGGACCTCAACTGGTGACCTAGTCCAACCCCCTGTTCAAAGCAGGATCACTGCTAACTAGACCCTAATTAGATAATTTCATGCAGGGGTTTGTTAAGCTGGGTCTTAAAAACCACCAAGGATGGAGATTCCACCATTACTCTAGGTAACTTGTTCTAGTGCTTCACCACCCTCCTAGTGAGAGAGTTTTTCCTAACACCCAACCTAAACCTCCCTTGCAATCGCTCCTTGTACTGTCATCTGCTACCACTGATCTAGCTCCATCCTCTTTGGAATCCCATTTCAGATAGTTGAAGGCTGCTATCAAATCCCTCCTCTGTCTTCTCTTCTCCAAACTAAATAAAACCAGTTCCCTTAGCCTTTTCTCATAAATCATGTGCCCCAGCCGCCAAACCATTTTCTTTGCTCTCCACTGGATTCAAAAGGATGGAATGGTAGCTCTCCAGTACCTAAGCTGGTGTTTCATCTTGAAGTGGATGGAAGAGCTCCATGATCTAGAAAGGAATTAGCTCACTAGGCAAAAGCCCAGGAAATCAGTGTGACTTTAGCATATAGCATAGGGAAATACACTGTCTTTTCTTCACATATGATTATATTAATTAAGATGTAAATGTTATCATTTGAGTGATAGGACCTCTAAATTACCAAAACACCCAGACCCAAGTATAGGGATATTTACCAGTCAAAGTGTCCAGAATTTATGATAGTCAGATTGGAGGAGAAGATAGGATTTGATTTGGCACTACTATTAATCTGATTAAATGGTAGGCTTTCAGTAATTTTGATTGATGTGTTTGTTAATGATCTTAATTGTTTGTACTGAATATTGCCATTTGAATTACTGGAAAGAATTTAACACATACAACTGCTGCTATAAACCCTAAATCAATAAAGTTTAGTAAGGAATACGTAAGAAAATGTTCCTTATCCAGGGCCTGAAAAATACCATTAGGAATGCTCAGATAGTATACAGAGTAATTTGCTCACTCTCTAAACTAGATAAATTTTACTCCAGTGAATGAAATTAAAATAAAGCTCATGGCCACACATTTTTTCTTTAAATGCGCACATTTAAAACACATCAACTGATTTTACTACAGACTATATTCATTCTAAAAGGAAAAGGAACTGCAGTGGTACCATGGATGTAACAGGTACAATTCTGAGAAGTGCTATTGAAAGGAAATATTGTGTGGTTGCACATAGTTAAAAATCAACAGCTATGAAGAAAAATCTTTGCAAATATCCTTTGCAAATATCCTTTTGTGGGGAATAAGCAAAATATATCTTCTTCATATTCATCTGTATGACGAGTGGCTATGAAGAATGTGAATAGATTTCTCCAGGTACAGTACAAAGGGGAAGATAATCATAATATTTTCTGTCATCAAAGGGCCTGCAGAAAGATCGCATCAGCATTTTGCACAGTATGATAAAAATGCATTAAATCTTCAACATCAATGGAGAGTCAAAATGAAACAGCATCAAGCAGAATAAGTCACTCAAAAATGGGTAATGGCCAACTGATATTAAAGAAACCAAGATAACTGCAAAATTAACAGTGCAATAGCTTATACGGACTCTAAAGAGTCTGCTTCTACCAACAAAAGACAAACTTCTACTATTTAATGTCTTGGTTCCACCCGGGAAAGGAAAAGTAATTACATTCTAGGATGAATGAAATGTTAAAAGCTTGACATTCAGGATGTTAATTTAAAAATTAAATGCAACATACTTGAGTTTTGACCTCTAAAGAGCTCATGCAGACCCAGGGGCAATTTGAATTACTTTTATGTTGTGTATAATAGATATTCAGTTTATGCAAGGTTTACTGCCATGAGTTAAGATGAAACCAGCATGCAGAAGTGTCAATATGAACTAGAACTCAAACTAATTCATGTAGCTTTTACTCTCAGTTTTTGCATCATGCAAATAAATAAACAATTCTGATAGTGAAATCTATTGGCTTATGCAATGGTTTCACCTGGGAACAGTCATTTCTTACATGGCAAATTCAGAATTAGGCAACATAACACACTGAAGGGACAAGGTAGATTGGATGACCTAATAGATATTTTCCCTACATAAAGCTTCTTTGCGCCAAATTCTACCTCTGGCTTCAGTATTAACTATGGGTTGCTGAATATGACTACTATATACTTAACTCCAGTTAGTCTACTTTGCAAATACAAGCTTTATTAAATATAGAAATACCAGAAGAAAAGGAAAAAAAAATATTATAGATTAGGCAGTCTGAAACAGTTAGGTCTTTTGTCAATGAGAAATGTCTTCATAACTCTTTGAAATTCAACCCTAATGCCTTTGTGATCAAGGCTACTCTAAAAGGTAAGGCTCCTCAGAGCATTCTGCTGTTTCCTGATTTGGGATGAAGCAGAACTAGAACAAGAAAAGCCTTTTTTTTTGTGGTTATTTCACCAGTTCTGGTTCTAGATTTGTTTCGCATGCAAAAAGGCAGAGGTATTCAATAATAAGAAAATAATAAATGTTAACCACAGAAATTTTCAAATAACAAAACAAGCAAACCACCCAACACCCCTCTTCCTGCCTGAAAA
>NW_017729030.1:19739192-19742960 GCF_001723915.1 Gavialis gangeticus
ATAATAAGAAAATAATAAATGTTAACCACAGAAATTTTCAAATAACAAAACAAGCAAACCCCCCAACCCCCCTCTTCCTGCCCCCCCCCCCCTTCCTTCTCCCCGAAAAGAAAGATTTGTTTTTTTGAAGAACATGTGACAGTCTTTCAGGGACCATGGTTAAGAGGAATGTCAACTGAGAAACAGTCAGTGCCATTTTGTTGTTGTTGTTGTTGTTCTGACATTGCTTGCCCATATGCCAACCCTTCAGCTAATAGTGCAATTTGCAAAAATCATATAAAGTTCTACCCCTGGCATATTTTGTGTGACAATGTGTTCATGCACATATACATTCATGGTTTTATGTTACATTTTTCTTCAATAGCCTGCATCATCTTCAACTGCCTGACATATATTCCATAATAACATTAAAATAGCCCAAAGGATGCAGAGAAAGTGAAAACAAGGGGGATAATAACTCTTGTCCTTAATCTGAATTTCTACTTCTCTGTCTCACCTTTTTTAAAATGGTTCATTTGGTCAATTCAGCTTTAAAAACACACTTGAAAATATTCTGGTTTAACTATTCTAATATGTCTCTGACGTTCATAACCCTCATAAGAACATTTTCTCTCATGAGCATATTCATATAGTTTTCAAACACTGAGTGATATGGTATGAAACTAGACATGACCTCATTTTTTCTTAGTTGGCTACACATCACAGCTTTATCCTCATAAAGTTACAAATTAATTGCATCAGACATTGAATGCAAATACAAATCTTTCTGCACAACTGCTGCATGTTTAAAGCCTGTTGCACATACAGTATGTTATGGACATGCATGGTTAAAAATAATGAATAGCAAGGATATTCAAGAGAAAAAAAATTACAAACTTAGCAATGTGAAATACAGAGGATTGAATGATATAGACAGTTCCATAAACGAACTAAATCAGAGGCCAAGTTTGGAAGGAAAGGAAAGAGAGTGAGGTGGTAAGAGTTTTGCATTCTGAACCTACATATGATTTCATGTGATAATGTTCCCTTGATTAAAATCTCAGAGACCTCATAGGTTTGGCACTCCAGAATTAAAAAGTACATATAAATTCAAAGATGCCTTCTGCCCATCTTGGCAGTCTGTATTCACTTGGGTCCTAACAACTTCAACAAGTGATTAGCCCCAGTGTTACTTGCTAAATGATTTGTTTCCTGTAAGTCTCATCAGTTAATGGGATAGAACACATCTTCTGCTTTTAAAACAGGTTCCTTAAACTTGATGCATTATCTGTCTTAAAGCTGGTCAGATCCCTTCTCAGGGGTAGGAGCCACATGCCCCACAGAATAGAGATAAATATATGCAAATTGGGATCTCAGTTGACTCAATTAGATACCAGTAGGTGAATAGCTATCATGGAAAATTCATGCAGATATTTTTTTTTCTGGTCATTCCATGACCCAGTTTTTGGAGAACTTTAATAACTTGGGAACACTCATCTCAATATGCTTAATGAATAGGTTAAGACCTTCAGTGTAACTATATGTGTTTACTGTCAACCTGACTTTGTTGGGGTCTGCAAATATATATGATTTAGTAGACACTCATAGTCATAAAACTGTAGTGGCTGGAAAGAACATTTGGGTATGTGTATGTTTAAAGGTTAGTAATACAGTTGTTCAAGGTTCATGCACAGGAGAATAAATTAAACTGTGTGTTGAATTATGGGCTACAATTTATGTCAACAAGTAAATTGCAGATGATATTTTCTAAATTGCTTACATTAAATAGGGGGCAACCCTTCTCAGTATTTAGCATATATTGCAAATTTGTTGGTACTAAACTATTTAACTAAAAGATTCAGCAATCAATTTTAAAATGTCATTATATTGAAACAATTGAGACTGGATAGGACTTCTTAGATAAAGCAGCTTTTTAAAAGTTAGGCACTAAGAGGGTTTTAATATATATTAATTTGGGCTTCACATGGAGCACATGGGATATATATTCAAATATAAGGGTAATGTGGAAGCTTTCAGATTTCATTACCAATCTCTTCATTATTGTGCCTGAAGGAACTATAAATAACACATGGCTAATTTGTGAATATGGCACATTACTGTGAATTTGTGTATTTTAATTAGGGCACCTTCTGACTAGGGGCAATTGGGTTACAGATTTGTTACCTAATTTTATTATTCTTAACCTGATAAGGAAAAACAGTGGTCTAAATTTTGCCCTAAGTCACACTTATGGAACCCTACTATCATCATCTGTATGTAATTCAGGATAGAATTCAACCCACTGAGCATATATATCCATGATTTTTATATGCCATCAATTTAGAATCACACAATTAGTAAATACATGTCCTTTAATAGTCTTCTTATTCCTGTCATTTTTCTTTTGGTCAGGGCTTCCTTATTTGTATGTTAATAAACTATGCACTTTTAGCTATGTGTTTTCTTAGGTCAAGAGTGAGATTTCATTTTGGTAACAGGGAGTGTTTTTTTCTCTGGTAAAAATAAGTGTTGCCTGTTTTCTAATAAGCATGCATCTTTTATAAATTCCTTATTTTTTGGATGAAAAACTATTATATTGTTCAAATGTAAACAGTAGAAAAAGTTATTTTATTTTCCTGCATATATGCCCTCAAATACAATATGCATCCTGTTTTTGAAAGGAAGCATGAAGAAAAAAGATCTTACTTTGTAGTACAGGTGCGGGCAATTTTTTTGGATGGAGGGCCACTTACTGAGTTTTGGCAAGCCACCGAGGGTCACATGACAGGAAGCCAGGGGCAGATAAATATTAATTTTCTAAATTTTTTAGGGGCCCTGTGGGCCTGCAAGCCGCATTTTGCCCACCCCTGTTTTGGTACCAGTAAATAACTGAGTAGCAGCCGCTATGAAGCCAAGCCTGGTCCTAAGTCTGATGCCATTTCTGCATGATGGATGGTGGCTATTGATTGGTCCAGCATGCCAGTCTGATCTGTTGCAGTAGTTTGGGTTGTATGTCAGGTTCAACCCACATGCTGGGTCTGGGACAAGGCATCATGTCTGACCAGTTCATGTGCCTGAACTGGTGTGCTGGGCCTCGGACTATGTACTGGGTCTATCTGTAGATGTACCCCATGTGCCCTCTTGATCAGTGTTCAGGGCCACGTCATACAGCTGGGAGGCTCCCCACAGGCCTGGACATTTGTGGGTGGGGAAGCGGTGTCAGCGTTAATTGTTCTTGCTCCCAGTGCTGTGGCAATTAGTGTTGCTACTGTTCCTCCACCAACAGATTTCCAGACTAGAATTGCTCACATATAGTACCTGCCTCAGTTTCTACTTGCTCATTTTGAGGAAAAAGTTGTGTGTCTTATAAGAAATAATTCAATATTTGATATGAGAAACCCCCCCTCTAAATTACTTAAAGCATATGCCTAAGAACATTCTTCTGGCTGTGTGTAATTTGTATTTGATCTTTGAAAAGTGGTATGTTTAAGATTTAATATGCACAATAGAGATCTCTTAAGCTACTTTTTGAGACTTCCACACCATTTTCTGGGTTTATACAAAGAAATAAAAATTACTGTTGCTTTGCTTTCAGGAAATAAAATGGCAGCAATCCAATTCTAGTCTGGAAATCTGTTGGTGGAGGAACAGTAGCAACACTAATTGCCACAGCACTGGGAGCAAGAACAATTAACGCTGACACCGCTTCCCCACCCACAAATGTCCAGGCCTGTGGGGAGCCTCCCAGCTGT
Source organism: Gavialis gangeticus (assembly GCF_001723915.1). Classification (NCBI taxonomy): domain Eukaryota; kingdom Metazoa; phylum Chordata; order Crocodylia; family Gavialidae; genus Gavialis; species Gavialis gangeticus. The sequence continues at coordinate 19,742,924 of NW_017729030.1, forward strand.
ATGACGTGGCCCTGAACACTGATCAAGAGGGCACATG
>NW_017729030.1:19747960-19762858 GCF_001723915.1 Gavialis gangeticus
ATTCAAATCTTCTTGATACTGCAGACAGCTGTAAGTAATGGGCCTGGGGAGCATTGCTAAATATCCTTATAAATGCTGACTCTGAAACATAACATCATCATTTTTATGATGGGGAGGGAGGGTGAAATACTAGCTCCATTTCTACCATTATTTTGCATCAGTTTTTGTAAGAAGAAATAGTTCACCCTAGCTGGTCAGTACTGATGCTTTTATTGGAATCTCATAATGATAAGAAGGATAAAGGTGGTATGCATTTATGAGGAAGACTCATTGTGACAGCTTTTTTTGAAGTGAACTGTTCCTCCAAGCTGTGTTGGCAACTCAACAGAACTGGTTCATTAAATGAAGCTGTCTAGAGGGAATGTTTGGCAGTTCATGCAGCCCATGGAAAACTATTCACCTGAGTTTGTCTTGACCTCCAAAAATATTCATCAGCTGTGCTAGAGTGCCTTGTTTTAAGTAGATATTGGTGCAGTAGGAATCCCATAGACTCAGGTATTGATAGGTGTAGTTAGTTCAAGAAAAACCTCAAAGCCAGGGGTGTATCCTGGGAGGGTGCAGTCATAAATGGTTGCACATCCCACTGTCAATTCCTCCTGCAGTTCAGTTATCTAGGGAGGGGTTTTCAACCCTTTTTAAATCAAAGTACCCCTGGTAGCTGGACATGGACCAGGGAGGGGAAGGGTGACATGTGAATGGACATGGAGCAGGGAGGTGAGGACAGCGGATGGGGGGGGCTAGTGTGCAGCCGGACATGGGGTGAGGGTAGCACATGGACAGGTGGGGATGGAGCACTGCTGCCTCCCAGGTGCAGGGCTGGGGTGGGGAAGATCACCAGGCTGGTGTGAAGGCAGTGGCACCCCTCTGCAGGGTGGGGAAGCTCACCAGGCGGGTGGGTGGTGGCCACCACATGCGAGCTTCTCCATCCCACAGAGGGCTGCCACCGCCCTCACCCCACCCCTACTCTGCTCCTGGGAGGTGAAGGTGCTCCATCCTCACCCATCTGTGCTTATCCCTTAAGACCGTTCCGAGTACCCCACCGGGGTACGCATACCCCCAATTGACAGACTTGGATATAAGGCATTCAAGGGCCTGATCCTTGATCAATGGGCTGCCTGCCCTTTTTTACTGAGCTGGGTGGGCAGTCCATAACAAATGCCATGTGTTACCAGTCCCTGGGGCCATGGGCCTGATTCTCATTGCACCCCCCTCTTCAAAATCTGAAATCCATTGTTGCTCATGGCTCTTGATTGGTCCCAATCTACTGTCCATTTACTGAATGTAGAAGGGACCATATGTAGAGTGACCATACATCCTGGTTTGGCCAGGACATTCTGAGATTCCATAGGTCAGTGTTGGCTGGTTGGTCAAAAGTCCTGGGTTGGAGTCTGACAGGGAGGCAGAGCAGCATGGTGTGCCAGACAAGCTGCTGGGCAAACACTTCTGCTGCTGTACTAGAGCAAGGTGTGTATAGTGGAGCAGGTACCACCCCACCCACATGTGGTGCATCCTCATTCCCTCACAGCAGCAATGGTGCCCAGTCACCTGCCTGGTGCACCATGCTGCTCTGCCTCCCCTCTAGACTCAAGCCCATGATTATTCACCAACTAGCTAGGATGAGCCTATGGAATCCAGGAGCATTGTGGCCAAACTGAGATGTATGGTCACCTTAATCTAGAATGGACCTCAACTCTCTGAATATTGCTTCAGTAAGCATTAATGGATCCTATTTACAGAGAAGAGAGAATAATGAGATTTCAAGACCCTTTTGCCTCTTCTTCTAGTGATACTAACATGACATTTTACAAGGATCACTGCTAAGCCTCTGCCCACTTTTGACATTCCTCATTAATTTTATTAAGCCCTCACATACCTTTGAGCAATTTCCTTTGTGTGCAGGGTAACGCTATATTTAGTGTGAAACTAATCCAGCATTTGCTACTTGGAATGTGATGGAAAAATAACTGGAAGGCACTATCATAGGCATCCACATTGAACCAACAGATCACATGATTTGGATATATAGAACATTAACCCTTCTTCTTGTTGTCCTATATATATATAGGATATAATCCATCAAATCTTGTATTTTTGACCTCCCCTGAAACTAAAATATTAGATAATACAGATCTCCAAAGGGGAAAATAATCTAAACAAGCTGTGCACAGTGCCATGTACTTCATTAACAAAATAACTGATCTTTATTACTGCCAGCTTTATACAGAGGGATTGCTCATTAACTTAACTGGTTTCCTAAATAAAGGTGGTCTTTGGAAAAAAAAATCAGTTCAAATGTGAACACCTGCTAGAGCTAGGCAAACACATGTCCTAGAAAAATGCATATACTTAATTTAGATCTTTATTTCATTCATGAAATGTCCACAGACTATTTCTTTTTACACTTCATTTGCCATTTAAAATTGTTTTATGAATATTTTTTTCAAACACATGCCAGGCCCTGGTTTAATTTTGAAATGTTTTCTGTAAGCATTACTGTGAGAATGAGATATTTTTTATTTGATATTTGAGTTCCCTTATTGAGCAACATAGTATTAGCATATAGATAGTAAGGAAACCACTGTTGAAACAAAATTGTAATAAGAATTTGCTGAAATGGTTGTGAATAATTCCTCACTTTGAGCTGTTTTAGTTGCAGAAAATGACCCATCAGCAGTACACAACCACACAGTGACAGGGTGAAATTTCATACAGCAAAATACAGGCCCTTGTATATCTGTAACAGCTGCTCACAAATAGCAGGAGTTGCCCTCATTTAATGCTGCCAATATGAACCACTTTTACATTGGTTGTGCCCTTAACCTTGCAGTTCCTTTGCATCAGTGTGTAATACCATGAAGAGCTACAGATGGGGATATTACAGCTAGTCATTAGTTCTATTAGCTGGTGATGACATGCACCTGTGGCATACCTTTACATAAAACACACCTATGCTGTATCTTCACAGCTGTCACAATTACAATTGTTTTATATTACTAACTATATGCAGCTCTGCAATAGGGCAACCCACTTTGGCTGTGCTGCACATGCTGAGCTCCTTGCCTGGTCAGCATGGGCTCCTGCTGGAGTTCTGCATGAGTAATAAACTCTGAGCTCACCAGTTGACAAGGGCAGGGGCTACCTAGAGCTCCTGCTTTCATGTGACTCTGGAGTCCAGAGGGTTAATGTTGCAGCCAGGGCCAGCCGTAGGGGTGGCAGACATGGGCAACCACCCAGGGTGCTGTGGTCAGGGAGATGGCACACACACACACACACATGCACAGGCCCTGAGCTCTCACACTGCCTCAGCCCAGCCAATCCTCACCCTGGGCAGGAAAAGCAGTGCCCAGCACAGCCTTCCCCCTGCCTCCAGCTGCTGCTTGGGAAGAGCTGGGCCAGGCAGTGTCAGTAATTGCAGTGGCACCTGCCCCTCTGTCTGCCTGCTGTGCCATGATGCTCTGTCTCCACACCAGATGGCACATTATGTGCCCGCAGCAGCACCACTGATTTGGGGGGAAGGGCAGGGAGGGAGGTGCCTAGGGCAACATTTTCCCTAAGGCAGGTTTTCCCTAAGGCAGTAACCCTGCAGGAATTTTTCCATTGTTATGAATATTCATAGGAATAAAATTGAGATGAATGACAAAATAAATGGGTCACAGAGGTACATTTTGCTTGGCTTCACTGGTCCAGGTTCAACAGTACCAGGCAGAGCATGCCCCACTCCCCACAAACTTTGCCTCAAATTGTTAGTGCAGTTAGAGTGTTTTTGTATTAGGAAATGTCTGAGAGGCAAGTGGTTTTTGTGACATCTTTTATTGAATCACCTGTATAGGACCTGGAGACCAGAGGGTCAGTATGTGCCAAAATGCTTGTCTAACTTGTCTCCTGACTATACAGATTGTCCAATAAAATATAACAACAACAACAACAATAAACCAAAACAATAACAGAAACCTCCCTGCTTCCCTCTCAGGTTGCAGTTCTGCTCCATGCTCTTGTGTTTTCTTACACAATTTATCCAGTGTTTATGTAATAAAAGCTACATATTGTGTAAGCCAGGGTCTGTCAGCCTGAAAAGGTCCAACTGGGCACAGGAAATCAGGGGCAGGTAGCTGCACCATGACAGCCATCCCCATCTCCCCTTCACTGCAGTGTCCTGCTATTCCAGTCTATGCTTAACCTCACTGCAGTGATCCCCCAAGCACCACCCATAAACCTAGATATCCCAAGCTGCCATTACACTCACTGGAAAAAATGAACCCTCCCACCCCAAACCTGACTTTGCTGTTGGAGCCCTCCTACCCCAACCCTACATGGGAAATTGCTGGGTCAGTCCTGCATACTCTTAGCATTGAACACCTTACCTACCTGTACCCTAAGCATAGCTCTGGGAGTCCTATCACCTTCAAAAAGAAAAATAGCTCCAAACCATCACCAGCTCTAACCCTAACCCTAACTTGGACTGCTTCAGCAGTCCCAACCCTAGCCCCAGGCAGGAAACCCCAAGCAGACCATCACAGGATGACCATGAAAAGTCCTCAAACCCCAAGTATAAACCTAGCTGTTATGTTTCTAGCTGCAGCAATACCAGCTACAGCAAGAAGAATTCTCTCTCATGCATGACTCCATTGCTAGAGCCCCATCCCAACCACTTCAACCCTAGGTAGGGTGACCATCCATCCTAGTTTGGAAATATGGGACATCTGGTACACTGCTTCCCCCCACTTCCCTCCCAACACCAAGTCAGCAGCATGCTGCAGGGGGAGGAAAAGGTGGAGCAGCATGCTGAGACATGCAGCCTGCCCAGCCAGCTTCTTGAGGCATAGAGCCACTTCCCTTTCTCACTGGACTGCACACTATGAAGAGTATGCTCATTTTAATCTGTGCCCTGAATCCAGGACTAGCCTAAAATAAATTAGGACTGTCTCAGGAAAAACAGGACAGATGGTCACCCTAACCCTAGGTGGGAGTCCCAGATCCTTCTTATTATGAACCACCCTACCTACCTGTGTTGTTAACATGTCCATAGCATCCAGGAGTCTTACTACCCCAGTCATAAAGAAAGCTCCAAACCTTGCCCATCTTCAACCCTGGCTGGCCTTGGGGTGTGGAGACTTGTGGTCTGCTGCAGGGACTGGTCAAAAGTGTAGCATATACCAATAAAAGGTTGTTGACCTCTGATATAAGAAATTCTATAAGTAGAGAAAAGAACTTTAAAGTTTCTGTCTTCTATGATCAGTCTCCTCACTACACTGCAGATCCCTCTAGAAGAGACTTTGCCTTCTTTACAAAATCCAATTTTTTTGTGTTTCAGCCACAATTTGAGTGATCTCCCCAGAAGCAGCTATCCAGTTGGGTAAGATAAGGTGAGATAGCCTATGTTTGGGGCACCTTTTCTAGCCTCCTCCCCACGCAGGATAAGCAGAGGGGATCATAAAAAAGGACTTTTCAGTTGCAATTGCAGCTGCCAAATCACCCTCCTGTCTCATTCCAAGGGTGAAGCAATGAACTGTCAGCTGTGTATGGGTCTGTGATTTGCGACACCCAGCAATCACTTCATCTGTCACCCTCACCACTCGTCCATTGCTGCAGGACTTTGTTATGGGTATTAGTGATTGGTTATTGTGGTAGATGTTGAATCCTGTGGGAGAAGCCTGCAAATGACTTTTTTTGCATGAGGAAGCTATTGTACATCAGCAACCACACAGATCTTGGTGGAGGAGAAACCTGTGTCCAGTGGCAAGAAGATCCAAGACAACTGGGGTTACTCTCCTACTGCAGCCTTCATCCATCTTCATAGCTGTTGAGAAGTATGTTTCCTTCATCTGCCTGCTCTACCATTGAGGTCTTTATTTTATGTTGTGTTGAACTGCTCTTCATCTGATACCCTACCAGGAGTACAAGACTCCGGATGGTGTTGTTCTTAGGGTCATACACACAAGCGTCACAACTCTGTCAAGGTGAAAGTTTATGGACAGAACAAGTCAAAATAACAAGACTGCCATTTAGTATGAAGCTCTCTGCTCACTTGCTCCTGCTTGGTCATGATCAATCTAATTAACATAAGACAGCTTAAGTGTGGGTCCCAGCACTGGTCTCAAGGTGTAGACATTTTACAATTATCCTGCTATCATGTTATACTGGAATAAGGTGTTACACTGAATCAATTACACATGGAATCTTCTACCATCAAAAAAGTGTTGTAACCATTACTCAAATTCCAAATTAAAGTCAGAGACATTTTGCTCACTTGTATCACTACAGAGCCATGCAGATGTAACAGCTGTATCATAGCAGTTGATGTATGCTCCTGAGAAGTAGCCTCTGTTCCCTTTTAAAGGGAAAGCTCTCCATACCTTTAGATTCTCCTGAGATAGTGTCTCTCTTGGACCTCACTAAGGATTCTAGTCTGCCAGGCTTGAGTGCACACTAAGAGTGAGTGTCCAGAATTTGATTCTTAGTGGCTGTCCTAAGGTAATCAGCAGGGACCCTGGTTTTCTCTGAGTAAAAAAAAAATCCCCAGTTTTCAGATTAAAAAAAGTAACCCCCAATCCACATTTTTCCATGATTAAAATGAAACACCTCTCTCTTTCTCTCTCTCTCTCTATATATATAGAGAGAGAAACAGAGAGAGAGGTGTTTCGTTTTAATCATGGAAAAATGTGGATTGGGGGTTACTTTTTTAAATCTGAAAACTGGGGATTTTTGTTCTTTTTACTCAGAGAAAAACAGGATCTCTGATAATCAGGGAGGTGGAATGAAAATGCCATAAGGCCAGAATCCTATTTCACATGTATATGTCTAAGTGTTACTTACGTATTCAAAAACAGCAACATATATTTCATTTTTAGCTTTATGAGGAGTTTAGATCCCATGTTTACTTTTTTAGCCATGTTTGTTCTTATGATCATGCTCAGAAGACTCCATTAGGGCTATGTCTGCTTTGTGGAAGCAGAGGATCACCTTGCTAGGCATGTAACTGCATGTAAAACCCCGAATATATGGTTGGAGAAAAATTATGGCTAGTGACAGGGAAAAAAGAAAGATGAGACCCCCTCAAAACCCCTGGTCTAGTGGCTAAGGGCATTTTTTCAGAAACTGTGAGACCCAGCTTCTAGGAACCCTATATTCAGAGAGGATTTGAACCTATATCTTCTTCATTTAAGAGAAGTGAACTAACTGCCAGGCCACCTGCTAGGCAGTACCCAGACTACACTCCATCCATCCTCCTGAAATTGGCCAATTGGGCAGGTAAAATATAGGAGTCATAGGAAAGAAGGGATGGAAGGGATCTCACAAGGTCATCTAGTCCAGCCCTTTGCTCAAAGTTGGATCATCCCCGACTAAACCATGCAAGGCAATTGCTTTTGAAGGTTTATAACTTGCTTTTGAAGATTTATAAGGATAACTTGCTTTTGAAGGTTTTTAAGGATGGAGATTCCACAACTTTTCTAGGTAGCCTGTTCTCATGCTTAACCCCCTTATAGTCAGAAAGTTCCTCCCAGTCTCCAAATTTCTGCTGCTGAAGCTGGAGGCTGTTGTTTCTAGTCCTGCCCCATATGGCCACAGAGGAAAACTTATCTTCATAATCTCTTTAGTCATCCTTCAGGTGTTTAAAGTCTGCTATTAAATCCCCACTCAGTCTTCCCTTCTTCAGACAAAACAATCCTAGTTCTTCCAGTTTCATAAATTGTCTCCCAGGCCACTGATCATTTTTGTTGCTCTGTGCTTTCCAAACTGTCCACATACTTCTTAAAGTGTGGGGCCCAAGACTGGACACAATACTCCAGGCCTCATCAGTGCTGCACAGATTGGAAGAATCACTTCTCTTGTTTTGTAAGTGTCATTCCTATTAATACACCCTAGGGTGTTTTAAGCTTTTTTTCCAAAAAGAGCATGCCGAAGGCTCGTATTCATCTTATGGTCCACCACAACCCGCAGGTTATTCTCTGCAGTTCTGAAGCCTAGACATTCTCCAGTCTGTACGTGTACATGTGGTTATTCAGTCTGAAGTGCAGGACTTTCCACGTGTCCTTGCTGAATGTCATCTGATGGATTTCAGAGAATTTCTCTAGTCTAGCCAGGTCATTCTGGATCTTAGCCCTGCCCTCTGGAGTGTCTGCAATTTTACCCAACTTGGTGTCATCCACAAATTTGCTAAATTATGTGGGATTACAAGGCATAGGTGCTTAGTCACTTCGGAAAAGTGTGAAGTATGCCAGGACAGTGGATACATAAGTCTCTTCTGTAGTGATCAACAGGCTCAATAAAAACAAATATAGGTGAATGACAAGAGGTAAAACAACGCATTTTATTTGTGGAACTATAAGAAACCTCTGCAGCCCCTTTGTCTGTCTCTCTCACACTGACTACCCAGACTTAGGGACGATTTCTCAATTCCCAACCTCTGTAGTTTTGTTAGTTATTGATCATCTTTAAATTACAACTTCTACCACTACCTCTACAATCCTAGGATGAAAGTCTTTTTCCTGGAACAAATGTGACATCTTTACATATCCCTATGGACTTCTCTGTGACTGACCTAGGTAGTTTGTGAGAACAGTTGTACTGTATTGCCTGGATAAGGAGATGAGGAGTCAGGCCTGCCATGATTGCCATTGAAAAAGACTACAAAAGGTTTTGTAAGGATACATTCATATCATGACCAGAGGATGGCCACAGCTCACAATATCCTGCTGTAAGATCAGCACCTGAGTAGGCCAGAGGATAAGGGAAAGGTACACAACTAAGGTGGGGAACCCAGGAGTAAGCTATGATAGGATATTCTCACACAACAGTCAGCTTAGGAGGGAATTTCTCCATGGCAGAAACAAGTAAGGAGGGACAACTATGACCACACTAAGGCACAAAACAGTACAGCCCGACAATGAAGCATTCTTATGGTTTGCTTCATTCTGTTCATGATAGCTATGTGATATGGAATTCCCTTCCCTCTCTTTGCTGAAAGATCACTTGGCTATCTGGGCATTGTCAACAATGTAGAAATCAGTCAACTGTCCATTTCTATTTCTCGTTTTGTTCTTCTGAGCTCAAAATGTAAAATTAAGTATTCTCATTGTTTAAGAAAAAGGTAGCAAAACCCACATTGCTTTAACATGTTTTCTTTTACATACACACTTTATCCTGCTTCTATACTCTCAGCCAATCATTAGTGTAATGGAATCGTGTTGGCTTCTGCCATGCAATACCACAACAAAAGAGAATTTTTTAGAGACTAATGGCAATACCGAAATATTTTAGTGGACATGATGTTAACTATAAAGAGGCTTTCACATAAAGTAGATAAAGAAACATCTGCATTGATTTTATTCCAAGAATATATCTTCCATAAGGTGAGACTTAACAAGACAATAGAGAGACATTTTCATGACCAGGCTGTTAACTGAATGGATCATTAGAGACAGAGAAATCAAAACCACTTCCACACATTGCAGTTCAGGGAGACAAGAGTTTGTCATAGACTGAAAAATACAAACCATAAAGTTAAGATCAGTCAGTGGAAGTTTTATTCCCCACAACGCAAAGAATCCATTCTTTTTCAGAACTGCCTTTACATACATCACAACATTTTCAAATTTCAGAAGGTCAATTCAGAATCCAACTAATTTAATAAAGGTAACAGGCATAATAAGTAAACTAGCAGGCCATTTGTTTCCATTCATCATGCAGGGAAGGCCTATATAATCCTTTCAGGATCAGTGTTATCTAAATAATGTCTAATGTGTGAGTATTTTTAATGCTCCTAAATGTGCTGATAGACCAAGCTATAGTTAATCAAGGCTGGGATATTCTCAAGAGAAAAAAGAACTTAGAAAGTCAATAGAAGCTTAGTACCTAATTCTCTTTGCATCTTAGAATATCCCAGTCTCAATTACCTATAACTTGTTCAATTAGTCTAGTGCACTTAGAAGAAGTAATAAGGAAACTTACAGCATTCACATTCAGTTTCCATTGGCTTCAATTTAAATCCATTTTATAAATTTATTTGAAAATGCTTTATATTTGGTAAATACATTAAGACTGGGAGATTTAGGAGCTATATAATCCTCTGTTTTCCTACTGAAAATCCCATTATTATTGGGATTTATTTCCATTGGCAATATATTTTCCTATGTTAAAATATCTTCAAATTGCCATGCAAGTACATTCATTTAGAAGAAAATGTAAGAAGTAATCAGATACTATGGACAGGAGGATCATTACATACAATACAATAAATAAAAAATATCCATGGGAAGTATCCTTCCTGAAGCCCATTCTGGTAACACACAAAAGTCTTATTTGACTTGAGTGGAAATAGAACCTAGTCCAATACAGAAGTCTAAATCACTCCACCCATCCTTAGCAGTACTCATGGCTTAGATTTAGTGCTGTGCTTCTGAGACAGATGCCACATGGGATTTGCAGTCAAATAGGCATAGAGGTCTAAGCCACTTCTGCTCAGTTCCATTCTAGGATAACTTCTTTGGGGGCTGGACAGGCACATACTGTAATTTAGATTATTTTGTAGTCTTATTTGAAGGAATCAGATTTGGTATTAATCAGAGTTATATTTTCATCACACCATGCTGTAAAGAAAGCATATCAGGATATTACAGTTCTCGAGAAAGAAAACCAGGGCCATTTGAAAATTAAATGTAGTACAGAAATAGAATAAGATGAATACCCAAAGTGTTTCTGTAGATTTCTGCAGATAGATACTCCAACATAGTTGAAGTATTTGACAGAAAAGAATAGGTGATGGCAACAATGATTGATCCATGTTTTTAAGAAAAAAATTGAAGCCATATTTCCATCAGGGGGTTCAGACATTGATATATTTATCACAAGAAAACCCCACTAGCACTCAGCCTTTGCATCTCTAAAAATGTTGCCTGTTGTAAGAATTTACAGCTATAATGAAAGATTCATAGCTTCTCTCCTTATTTATTGGAAGAATCTCTTGTGGCTGAATAAAAATGTAAATATAAAATTAAATCACAAGAACTAATTTGAAGTAACATTAAGGATACCTTGTAAACTTATAAAAGCCAGGACAATAGCACAATACCAAGTTAATGCAAGAAGGAAGTCAAGATGGATGCTTTTCATTAACTCATCCATTATACCCAATCTTACAATACATCCAATATGTTAAGTCACATATTGCTCTGAGCCTATTACAATATAAGTACAATGGGATGACTGAAGCTTGGCACATTGGACCATAGATGCCTCTTTGAACTTGACTAACTATAGATAGGATATACAGCCTTTGTGTAACCTTAAAATAACTACTTTTTATTTCAGTATAAAACTATATACAGTCTAGACTAAAAACATTTTTAATAATAAATGTTCAAAATAAAGTTAAAAGTCTTGACATTTTAATGTGTTATTTAGCATATTAATTTGTGGATTTAAATCTAATATATTTCTGAATGAGATTTTTTTTAAAAGAAACTGGTTGAGAAAGAGGAAAACAAGGGGGGGGGGAATCTGTTTTGAAGAAAGACAAATATTTGCAAATTAAAACATAAATCTGAAATGTTTTACTAAGTCACTAGGTGGTTGAAAAGTAAGAAACATTTTTGTATTCATTTTCTTCCCTAAACATCAGCATCAACCCTAGAGCTGAACATTCATAATGCCAGCAATTGTTAATACCTTATTAATTATGGAGATGGGACATGATTTAATTTCTTGTCTCCAGTGCTAATGAATGTAATAGTAGTAACTGTGCTCCCTGTGATCACAACATGTGTTAAAACAGCAGAAAATCATGTGTGGAACTAACAAAGTATGTGTAACTTACATTGTATAATGCAGGTTGATTAAATGTGCCAATTCTATAAACTTGAGAATATATGAAAGAAAAAATTAAATATGAGAGGTGCCTACTTAGGTCCCAAAGTTTTAGAGGTCTTCCCTTTTCAACAACTCTTTAGTATTCATATAGTGCCAGAGCCAAAGCCCTTTGAAGTTGGTAGAAAAGTTCACACTGACTACAGTGGGCTTTGCATCGTACTCATAAATACCAGTTTACTGTGGGCCTAATATAATACCTTTGCAATATCATTTTCTTCTGTGGGATTATCTAGAATATCTCTAGCTGATGATACACTAAAGTAGGAATTTCTACTCTTTGAGCTCTTCTTATTTTCCTTTTAGACCTGTTTTAACGGTTTGAACTAGTCGTGAAGCTAATAGATAGAGACCTCTCTTATTGGTTAAATAATGTCTTAGTGTAACATTATGTTCTTAGTACAATGGGATGAATTTGGAAAGGGAGACCTGTACAGACAGTTTACTAAATAGCAGGTGTACACATCCAGTGGAGAGAAGAGTGAGGAGGCAGACTTTTATACCAGTATAAAATGCTTCTTGCTAGCATACTGCTATGAAAATGATCATAATACCTGAATGCCAGGATAATAAAAAGAGTTAGTTACATGTTCAGTAGAAGGAAAGAGGTGATGTTGGTGATATTAGGTAGGTAGACACTTGCCTGTGACAGTTCCATTGTATCAAACTCTATTCTTTCTCTAACAGCAGAGAACACAAAGTCCTTGGATATTTTTTTATCCATTCTCAGCTGATGTTAAATGTAAGAGGTAAGAAGATTCCTTGTAGTGAGCTGAAGCTGTACATTTAGGTGTGCTCCCATAGACCCCCACCCGCTCTCTCAGCCCTGTCAGTGGCTGCCCCACCCAGCCCCAGCATCCTGGCACTTAGAAAAAAACCCAAAAACCCACACACGCTGGCTGCTGCAGTGGCCATTGGGGCCTCTGGGGGCTCATGCCAGAATGCCCCCATGCAGCGCAGGCCAGTGGGGGGCAGCAGGGATTGCCCCTCCCCCCACACCTGGCAAGCACAGGTGAGTGCAGGACTTTTTATTTATTTTTTTTTAAGTGCCGGGATGGGGCCAGGCAGGGCAGCCATTGACAGGGCTGGGAGAGTGGGTGGGAGATGGGGCCTGTTCAATTCGGAGATTTGGCCGATTCAGTAGCAGCTGAATCTCTAAATCAGATTTGGCTGAATTGATTCAGAACAATGATTCGAATCACCAGATTGAATCGTTGTCCTCCGAACTGGCTGAATCCAACTCCGAAGTGAATATTAGCCATTTCGCACAGGCCTAATATATGCCACTTAATCATGTAAAGTGAAATAGGGTTTAACTGTAAATTTCATGATCTCAAGTGCTCTTAATCTCATTTCCAAATAAAATTCTGTGTCTATGCATTACCCTTTTCTTTTTCCATGAGTTTTTGAGTGCAAACGAGCAGGGCTCTGTAAAATAGCACTGTTTCATTTCAATTTCCATTTCACCATTTCAAAGGGACAGTGTTTCATTTCATCATTTTGTTTCATTTTGAAGCACTGTTCTGTTTCATTTCATCAAAACTGTTTTGCTGTTTTGATGCATTTTGCCATTTTGCCCATAGGGTATAATGGGGAATCATGATAATGCCTATAACTTTGTCATTTCATGCCTGTTTCAGATGACAATTCTGCACCTGAAAAAATTGAAAGCAAAACTTGTAGCACTTGCCAGTAGCAGCAGCCTCCTGTCATCCCACATGCAGATCCAGGAGCCCACAACCCCAAGAAGAGTCTGGCACAGCTCCACAGCCCTTCTGGGGGTGCAGCCCCCGGATCTGCACATGGGATGACAGGAGGCTGCTGCTGCCAGCTGGGACCAGTGCTGGGCATAGCCCGTGCCCAGAACCAGGAAGAGCGGTGCTGATGCTGTTCCCAGGCAGCAGCAGCAGCCTCCTGTCATCCTGCATGCAAATCTGGGGGCCGATGCCCCCAGGAGAGCTGTGGGTCTGTGCCAGACTCCTCCTGGGGGTGTGGGCCCCTGGATCTGCATGCAAGATGATAGGAGGCTGCCACTGTCCCCTGCCTGCAGATGCTGGGCTGCGCCATGCCAGGAGATTCAGGGCACAATGCAGCCCAGTGGCATCCACCGATCCTGGAGCTGCAACAGGGGTGGCACTGGGCTCTTCCTGGCACTCAGTGGCAATGCTGGAAGGGCAGGTTGAGATCCATGGGGCTGGTGGAGCTGCTCGGAGTGCAGCCCTGGCTCTCTCCACCTCCTGTTGCCGGGCTGAACTCTGAGTGGCTCCTCCAGCCCCACGGAGCTGAGCCTGATGGCAGGAGGCAGGGGAGAGCCACTGGCCAGGGCTGCACTCAGAGCCAGGGCTGTGCCCCAAGCATCTCCACAACTGGCTCTCCACCACCTCCTGCCACCAGGCTCAGCTCTGTGAGGCTGCAAAGCCTCCAGCTGCCAAGCTGTGCTCACCAGGAGCCAGGGCTGTGCTCCAAGTGGCTCCACCAAACCCATGAAACTCAGCCCGGTAGCAGGAGGTGGTGGGAGAATAAGTGACAAAGCTGCTCAGAGTGGAGCCCTGCTGAGCACAGCCCAGCAGCTGGAGACTCCATGGCCCCATGGAGTTGAGCCTGGTGGCAGGAGGTGGGAGAAAGCCAATGATCAGGGCTGCACTCAAAGCCAGGTCTCTGCTCAGAGAGGCTCTGCCACTGGCTCTGCTTCTGCCTAACACCACCTGACTGAGCTCCGTGGGGCTGGCAGGGCCACTCAGAGTGTAGCCCTGGGTCTCCACTGCCTCCTGCCACTGGGTTGCTTCAAAACTCAAAACGTTTCAAAACTTTTGAAATGTTTTGAGTGGCCTCATTTCATTTTGAAGCTGTTTTGAAGCCTTTTTTTAAATTTCAATTTTGCTGTTTCAAGCTTGAAATGTGTTGAAACAAATTTGAAAAAAAAGATCCATCAAAATTTTGCACAGCCCTACAACTGACCAGGGTAAGAAGGGTGGAGGCAGGAAAGAAATTCACTCTTGCTTAATGCAGCAGACTATTTCTATCAGTGAAGCTAAC
>NW_017729030.1:19767858-19770918 GCF_001723915.1 Gavialis gangeticus
AGAAGATCCATCAAAATTTTGCACAGCCCTACAACTGACCAGGGTAAGAAGGGTGGAGGCAGGAAAGAAATTCACTCTTGCTTAATGCAGCAGACTATTTCTATCAGTGAAGCTAACTACCATCCACATATAGCTTATGTTCCTATCTGAACTGGAAATCAACTAACTAGGCTCCTTCTCTGACACAGCAAAAGGTAACCAGATTAAAGTATAGTGGTCCTGATGTGAGGCAAGTGAGCAAGCTGGTTGCCTGGTATTTTCAGTCTGGACTGTAGGCTGAGCTTGGGAATCTATTTGGAAGAGTGAAGCATATAGAGTGGGAGGAGAATCTGGAGAATGAAATGAAATAAAGGAAGACTGACTCAGAGATGAATCAGTACTTGTACGTTATTTTTAATGGCAGTGCTGAAAGCACTTATGTATAAGTGCTGTTTCATCAGTAGATCTCAAAGCTCTTTATCACGTTTTTACAGATAGAGAAACAGATTAATTACATTAATAAATTTAGTGTAATTAGAACTCACTACTCTTGGAATAAGACCTTCTTTATTCATTCTAGCTCTGAATCAGTCAATTAGAATTAAGTCCATAAATTCTCCATTTACCAAGTGAATCACTATTTGCCATCTGGAACTTTATTATAACCAGGTTCTCCCCCATACTGAACTTGAAACTGTGCTTTAAACCATTTTTTTTTTAACAAAATGGCTTGAATTGATACTTCAGATTTTCACCACTGTATTCAGAATGGAATTTGGTCCTTAAAATACACCATGTATTCAGCTCTTTTAAGATTCTGAATGTTATGAGAAGGGAGAAAAGGAGATAAGGCTTGTGTGAACATAAAGATAGGATGACTTTATTTCCCAACTCTCAAAGCAAGAAACACTGGTCCTGCCCCTTCTTCCCTCCTCCCCCTGACATGTTCAGTAGTCTCAGCTGAATGCTGTGGATAATATGAGTGAGAGGTGGGGGGTGGTACAGCATGTCAGAAAGCAAGGGAGGGGAAAGGAAACAGCCCTATTTTCAATGGAACTGTCCTTTTTCAAATACCTGTTCTAAGCATCCCACTGAAAATGGGACAATACAATTCACTTGACAAAAGGTGTTTAAAATGGGGCTGTCACCCTACGTGAAATACACAAAGCAAATGTTAGACAGTTTTCTCAATTTGACAGTGATGAAAACACACAAACCTTTTCTATCATGCCAAAAATCTTTACTTTTTCAGGGGGAAATGCTATTACCTCTGATGCCTGTTATATGGCCTTGCTCAATATTACTTCTTAAATAGAAGACTGGAATCAAATCCTTACGATTGTTTTTCTCTTGATTCTTTTTTGATCTTTCTCTTCACCTTAAGCTTTCATGCCATTGTGGCTTTGATTGTACCCAGTCACAGAAGGCTCAACACAAACGTTATAACCCAATGAATATTGCTTCATATGCCATCCTGCTTTGCACTGCCATTGTATAAGCAATGGAAGGAATTACCCTGGTGTAATTTAACTCCTACTGGGGATTCACTCTAGATGCACAGCTAGCTAGGGAGCACAAAAATGATTGAAACCTCCTTTTCTGCTTTGCTGTGAGCTCCTCACATGTGGCCATAAATTAGAGCCACAGTAACGATATTACATAGAATTATATCCCAACAGAATTACATCCCAATACCTTGAACAGCTCTTCAAACCTTATTGCAGTGTACTTAGAACCTGAAATTTAAATAGAAGGTAAAATCCCATTTCAAACTTGCCCCCAAAAAACTCTCAATTGTAGGCAGAACTGTGATCTGTAAAATCTTTCTCTGTGTCTCTAAGGGTTCAATATGGCACACTCCTTTTATTTATTTATGTAGTCTCCCCATATTAAAGGTTATAACTATGGATTAGGAGTCAAAGAAGAACAGTTTTTTGCTACTCTACTCCTCCCATACCTATGTATACAGGCAGGAGCAGGAAGTGGGTGGATACTCCATTTCCCTCTGGGAACTGTTTCTGAATATGAGATAGCAAAAGGGGATTTTCTCCTTGTTATTGTCACCACCAGAGGAAGCTAGAGTCCATATTCTGAGTCACAAAATAACATATTTTCTCACATACAACATTACGACTCAGAATACAGACCTAAAGATATTACTAACCTTATACACTTCATCCTCACACACTACAATTTCATTTTTGATAATCAACACTTCCTCCAGACCATAGGCACAGCTATGGGCACCAAAATGACCCCACAGTATGCCAACCTTTTTATGAACCACTTAGAAGAAGACTTCCTCAAGGACTGCATCATCAAACCCCTGCTATATTTAAGATACATCAATGGCATTTGAATGAAAACCTGCAATCTCTGATTGAGTTCCATCAGAACTTCAACAATCACTATCCCTCCATCTATCTCTTGAATACTCCAGCACTAACATCTCCTTTTTAGACATGATGATCACTATTCATAATGGCAAAATACAGACCTCATTATACAAGAAACCCACAGACCAAAATATGTATCTGCACAGAACCAGCAATCACCCTAAACACACCAAAAAAGCTGTGATATACAGTCAAGCCCTCAGATACCACCGAATTTGTACTGAGAACACCAGGGATTGCCACCTCACAAATCTTAAAAAGACTTTCACCCAACAAGAACACTCCTCCAAAGAAACAGATTGCATGTTTGAAAGAGCCACCTGGATACCACATGAAGAATTGCTGCAGAACAGCAGAAAACCCCCCATGAATCACACGTCGCTGGTTATGACATAACACCCCTCCCTCAATCCCATACAGAAAATCCGCAAACAATTGCAACCCATACTAGAAAGAGACCCTATTCTTAAAAAGATCTTCCCAGAGCCACCCATCCTAGCCACCCATCCAGAGCCACCCATCCTAGCCAAACAAGCACCGAACCTTGCTAACCTTATCACTGGAAGCAAACTTCCTCAGGCCCAGAACACACCAAATGGATCCAGACCATGCCATGACAAGAAATTCAAAACCTGCCAACACATCTCCACCACCCCCTCAATTACTACACCCCACAACAGAGCCA
>NW_017729030.1:19771137-19782127 GCF_001723915.1 Gavialis gangeticus
CTCAAAGGAAACTTACAAAACACTTCTCAGAGATGAGCCTATGAACTCCACTTCATTAACCTCCTGGATACTAAAAATCATGAACTAAATACAGACATTGGATTTATGACACATTATAACCTGCCTGACATCTGACTCCCCAGGTACCTCTCCACTATTCATCCCCCTTCTCCTCACCACCCAGCCTGTCTCTGACCCATTGACTCCTCAATTTAAATTTTCACTGACTGTCTGTATTGTATGCATACAAGCCCAGCCTCTAGCTGTTTTACTATTCGTTCCATCCAGGAAGAGCACACACCAACTGCAGAAACTTTTTCAGCCTGAAAAAGGATTTTTAAACCGAAAGTTTCTTTAATTTTTTTCCTAACTATTTAAGTTGGTTTAATAAAAGATATCAGATTCACCCAAAGAACCTTGTCTGCCTATGTCCTTAGACCAACATGCCTACAAACTACCCCCTTCACATATAACATGCACTTTTCCCCAAAAAAAAGCTTCTGTAAATTGAAGTATGTATTATATCTGATAAATATGGTAGAAATGGGTTTTGCTGGTTACCGGGCAAAAGCAAAAGTAGTCTGTGATCTACAGCAAGGGTTCTCAACCTTTTTTCTTCCTGAACACCCCCCCACACACCCCCCCAGCATGCTACAAAAACTCCACAGTCCATCTGTACCACAACAATTGTTTTTCTGCATATCCAGTATGCAGGGGGGTGGCTAAATAAGGCATGGGAGGCCATAGGTGATATGTGGGAGAGCAGGATCAGGGGTGGTATAGGTGACACATCGAGGGGCATGGGGGAGCATGCATCCCCCCAGATTTGTGCATCTACAGCAAGCATGGGTCTGTAGCCTGGCTGGGCTGGCATGGGCAGGAGCCATCACTGTGGCCCAGTGGCTGGGACTTGGTACAGGAGGGTGGAGTGGAGCAACAAGACTCAAAACCACTTCCACCAGAATCCCTATGCCAGCTGTGCCACCAGCAGCACAGGAAGCAAGAGACTGGGAAGGTGGGAGGGCACCCTGCCCTTACCTCCTCCTGCCTTCACCTGCTCATGCCCTGCCATAGACCCCAGGCTGAGAACCACAGATCTACAGAGAGAACAATGATCAGGTTGTTGCAATACACTTACTGAGGAAAGATCATGTTTTCTTCTATTTGTGTTCCAAGTTGAATGTGCCTACATTTCACTAGGGAAAGAAAACATTTCTATATGTACGTAACTTAAACAGTGCATCTGTATCTTTTTGAATGAAACAGATTAAATAAACCTAACATATTATCACATACATTGAAATTTCCACATTATAGACTCTAAGTAAAATATTGCTTTCCATGACTGGAAGCATTTTTCAAAGATTTTCCCCTCTTATTGGAAAATTGACTTGGCTACTTTATAGGTTCATAACAGCATAGAGAATCATTGTTGAGTCTTCCTTCCCCACCTAAGTAGCCACCTTTTAATGGGTGGGAAAAGTTAGCAACATCTGTGAAATGCAGTAGTCACAGACATTTTGCCCATTACATATTTTTTGTATCTTTTTTGGTGCATAAATACTAGAGCTGTGCAAAGCTTTAGTCACTGATTTGATTCGGCAGAGATTTGACCCAAATCAGCAGCCAAATCTCTAAATCCAAATCTAATCAGGAGACCCTTTAATCTCTCTGAATTGAATCGGAACCATCCAAATAGATTCAGAGAGATTTGGTGATTCGGATATAGACACAGCTTTAAATGTTTCTTCTACATACCACAAGGTACCAGGCAAGTTGTCAACACTGCAATGCTGGGGCAGATGAAGTCTCCCACAGGAGCATGGCGGGGGCATCTCCAGCACACTCAGCAGCAGACCCAGAAGTGGACCAGAAGCACTTTGGGTCCACTTCTGGGTCCACTGCGGAGCATGTGAGGGACCTCCATCTGCCCCTGGCTTGGTGACTGGTGCCTCCTGGGTCTGGGGGAGCACCTGGGGTCCCCCAATGGATGATCACAGAGCTGGGGGAGTGAAAGACCAGTACTTCTGATCCATTTCCAGGTTAACTGCTGAGCATGCAGGGGAGGGAACCCTGCACTCCTGTGGGACGCTACATCCACCCCACCATTGCAGCATTCATGAGCTGCATTTGGTATCTCTAGGTATGTAGAAAAAGCGTTGAAAGCTATGTGTATGGCCGAATCGCTGATTCTCTGAATCAGTGTTGAATCTTCAGATTTGGATTCAGTCAAGTCAAATTGGGACAGTGATCCAAATCAATGAGTCAAATCACTGCCCCTGATTTGAGCTGAATCCAAATCTGAATTGAATATAGCCCATTTTGCACACCCCTAATATACATATAAATAAACATGGGGGAAAAATACCATCAAACATCTTGAAACAATTCTAAGCTTTCATCTTGTTAAAACATGCATGTGCTCTGATGCATTTTAATTATATTAATTTAGTTCCAGCAAGCTCCAGCAAGCCTCAACTTCTCACCTTTTTGTGTATCCAGCATCCCATGTTTCAAAATGGCAGTGGGTGTGCTTTAACTAAAGCTATTCAATGAGCTTTAGTTAAAATGTTCCTACCTCTCCAGGAGCTGCTCTAATTAAAATGCCTCCTCCCCATACCAGAGCACATGTATACACATCCTTAGTGAATATCCCATTTAAACTGTTTTACATGTGCAGTTTGGTCTGTTTACATTGTTGAACAAAGTAGATAATGTTTCTCTCACATATTTAGAACTAGAATGTGGGCACACTTGCTTAATATGGGTACCATGCCCCAAACAAAGCATGGTTAGTCTTATTGTTAATTATAAAGCTACTACCAGGGTTCCATCATTAAAAATGAGTTTTGTTTTTCACTTGTTAAAAAAGGTCATTTATATATGTTGAGTTGTTATCTAGATTTAGCATTAACATATGCTTAGCTTATTTACATTGCATTAATGAAATATTGAAAAAGTTTGGGTTGTTGGTAACAGTAATCAGTGGGGGTGGTGCAGTGATTGTAATGCATGATAGATGTATGATGTCTAACTGCATTCAATACAAATTTAACATGTATGAATTTTTGTTATGTTAGAAAGAACTAACTGGTAAAGAAGTTTAGTTTGAGGGGAGACTTTCTTGTAAGCTTGCAGGATTTTTATTTTAAAAAGTAGAAATAAAATGTAAATTGTGTGTCTTCCCCTTCATACTGTATTAGTCAATTAGAATAATCAGATCTACATCTGATGGATATGGACTGAGGCTATTTGCATGCACTGAGACTCTAACTAGGCCCTCTTCCGTGTGTTCAGTTCCTCTCCAGTTTATTTAGGAAAAGGAAAGGCTTTGTTCTCATATTTAATCCTTATCTTATCACCTCCACTTTCTCTTTGCATTTCAAAATCTAGCAAATGACACTGAAGTGCTATATTTCTAATCTTATCCCTTGTGCTCAGTTCTCTCCCTCCTCTAAAATTTTATAAGTGCACTTGGATTTTCAGTATCAGTATTTCAGTCATAACTATGGCAATAATGTTACCATAACCCAGTAATTGCTCCTACCACATGTATTAATTATGTAACATGCTTACTTATAATCTAACCTTTTCCTGCCAGGTCAGAAAATAAGGGGTAGAAAAAGCAGCAGTTGCAACCCCCTGGGCTAGGGACACAAGTTATACATAAACAGATTTAAGTGATCAGAAACTGGTTTAAATGTGCAATAGAACAGAGGATCAGTTCACATGAATCATTTTCAAAATGGCTGAAACTGGTTTAAGATAAACATACTTGCATGTAGTATCAGACTTAACTGATCTGGGTCAAACCAGTTTGTGAAACTTCTGTCCTAGACCCCTTCCTGCTTCAAGTTAAATCACAGTCGCCTAGCATTCCATCATGCTTTCCAACCCTGGGCAGGGCTGTGCTGTCTGCTTCAGAGAGCAGGGATGGCCCCGCCCCTCTGCTCCCTAGCTGAAGGAGTGAGAACTGGATGACAAAGGGAGCAAACCGTGGCTGGGGCAAACCCTTCTCCTTCTGCAGAAAGCTTGCAGTGCTAAAAGCACCCTGCCATGGGGACCCAGACCACGCACCCAAGCATGCTTTGCAGGTTCCCCTGCCTGTCTAGTGACAATAGCATAGCCAAGCACAGAGTTCAGATACAACTGGCTGGTGCTCCAAGGGACCACACACTCCCTTCCACACATCCCCTGCTCCCTCACTTGCAACTGTCGGCTGGCTGATCTCATACAGTGAGCTTTAAACTAGGTTGCTGGGGGATAGGGACATAGAGGAACATGAAGACACTTCACCGTCAAGCCAGGTGATGCACACAGGTAAGTGACAGGGGCCAGGGCAGGCTTAGGAAAAAGGGGACAGCATGGGCACCTACAAGAGGACTCAAATGCCTCTATACAAATGCTCAAAGCATGGGGAATAAGCAGGAGGAACTCACCCTCCTGCTGGGCAGCAAAAACCCAGACCTAGTGGGGCTCACGGAAACCTGGTGCAATTCTACCCACAACTGGGCAGTGGACATTGAGAGATACAGGCTGTACAGGCAAGAGAGAGCAGCAAAAAGTGGGGGGAGGGTGTAGCGCTATATGTCAAAGAGCAATACACATCCTCAATGATCAGGATGAGGTCAGAGGAGGGACAAAATGAGGTGCTGTGGGTAAGAATGTAAGTGGGGTGTGAGGAAAGGGACTTGATAGTGGGCATCTACTACAGACTGCCTCACGAGGTGGATGAGCTGGACTTGGAATTCTCAGATCATCTCACAGAGGCTGTAAAGTCAAAGGATGTGGTTGTCATGGGTGACCTAAACTACTCAGACATCTGCTGGGAGGAGAACTCAGCCAGGTCCAACTGTTCATGGAGGTTCCTAGCCAGGATACAGGACCTCCACCTAACCCAGGAGGTACATAGTTCAACCAGGGGAAATGTCTTTCTGGACTTGATCCTTGCTATAGGTGACAACCTGGTGAGGGATCTGTGGGTACTCAACCACCTGGGGGACAGTGATCATTGCCTGCTGGAATTTACTATCCAGCATAGAGTGGTGAAAGCAAGCAGCAAGTAAGAGGTCCTCAACTTCATGAGGGCCAACTTCTGTAAGCTAAGAAGTTTAATAGGAGAGGCATTGGGGTCTCAGAGCTTCAATGAGATAAGAGTCCAAGATGGGTGGTTGTTCCTCAAGGAGACGATCCTCTGAGCTCAAAGGGAGTCCCTCCCAATGCACACCAAAGGGGGCAGGAGTGCTAAGAAGCCCCCATGGCTCAGCAAAGGCATCCAGGGATGCCTGAGGGCAAAAAAGGAGGCATACAAACAGTGGAAACAAGGGGCTATCACCAAGGAGGATTATACCTCCATAGCTTGGGACTTCAGGGAGGCTGTTAGGAAGTCCAAGGCAGAGATGAAGTTAGGGCTAGCGGACAGAATTAAGGATCATAAGAAGTCATTTTTTCAAATACATAGGGAGTAAGAAGAAGGCACCGGGTAACGTGGGGCCCTTACATGATAGGCTTGGTAGCCTGGTGATTGCAGCAAATGAAAAAACTGACTTCTCTAATAAATTCTTTGCCTCCACATTCCTGAACAGGGACCAGGACATCTTCCCCACTAGAACTGTGGATGGACACAGGGGAGGCACCACCATGCCTAGGGTCAGGGACAACCTAGTTAGGGAACTTCTGGAGGGGTTGGACGTGTTTAAATCTGTAGGTCCAGATACTCTTCACCCAAGGGTGCTGAGGGAATTGGCAGGGGTCATAGCAGGGCCCCTGGCATGGCTCTATGAGCGCTCAAGGGGTACTGGCCAGGTACCAGAGGACTAGAAAAGGGCCAATGTGGTCCCCATTTGCAGGAAGGGGAGAAAGGACACTGGCAATTATAAGCCAGTCAGTCTTACCTCAGTCCTTGGGAAGACCTTTGACAAAATTATCAATTTTCTTTTCTTACCTGCTGGGGCAGAGGATCAAACTAGATGGCCCACTGAGGTCCCCTCTGACTCTAGTAATCTATGAATCTATGAATCAAGGAGCACATCTTCAAGGGCCCAGCAGAGGAGGTAATGCTCAGGGGCAACCAACATGGGTTCACTGAGGGCAGGTCCTGTCTGACTAACCTGGTTTCTTTTTATGATCAGGTCACAAAGTCCCTGGACAAGGGTGTCAGGGTGGATTTTCCTGGACTTTAAGAAGGCCTTTGACATGCTTTCCTACCACATTCTCTTAAGAAAACTTTGTGACTGAAGCATTGATGACTACACAGTCAAATGGGTGGCAAATTGGCTAGATGGTTAAACCCAGAGAGTGGTGGTGGATGGGTCATTTTTGACCTGGAGGGATGTGGGCAGTGGAGTCCACCAAGGCTCAGTCTTGGGGCCTGTACTGTTCAACATCCTTATCAGTGATCTGGATGTGGGTGTGGAATGCATGTGGTCCAAATTTGCTGATGACACCAAGTTGTGGGGTGAGGTGGGCATGCTGGAGGGGAAGGACAGAATCCAGCTAGATCTAGATAAATTACAGAGTTGGGCAGATGAGAATAGGATGGAATTCAATGCAGAGAAGTGCAAGGTGCTGCATCTACGGAGAAGGAACCAGCAACACACCTATAGGGTGGGGACCACCCCTCTTGTCAACACAGTGGTAGAAAGGGATCTTGGAGTCATTGTTGACTCCAGGATGAACATGAGCCACTAATGTGAGGAAGCGGCCAGTAGGGCTAACTGCACCTTGTCATGAATCTACAGATGCATCACAAGCAGGTCCAGGGAGATGATCATTCCCCTCTATGTGGCATTGGTCAGGCCACAGTTGGAGTACTGTATCCAGTTCTGGGCACCATACTTCAAAAGAGATGTGGCTAGCATTAAGGGGGTCCAGAGGAGGGCCACTCACATGGCCAAGGGGCAGCGGGGCAGGCCCTATGAAGAGATGCTGAAAGGCCTGAACCTATTCACCCTCCACAAGGGAAGGCTGAGAGGGGATCTGGTGGCCACTGACAAACTCACCAGGGGGGACCAGAGAGAACTGGGAGAGGCTCTGTTCCCCTTGGCACCACTCGGGGTTACTAGGAATAATGGCCACAAATTGTTAGAGAGAAGGTTCAGGCTGCACATCAGGAGACATTACTTTACAGTTAGGGCTGCCAGGCTCTGGAATGGGCTGCCAAGTGAGGTGGTGCTCTCTCTTACCTTGGGGATGTTCAAGAGGAGGCTGAACAGATATTTGGCTGGGGCAATATGACCCTGGCACCCATTCCTTCCCGTGGCAGGGGGTCAGACCTGTTGATTTGTTTAGGTCCCTTCTGACCCTAAGCACTATGATACTATATAAGACAGCACACCTAGGGTGGGTTTGCTGTCTCTAAAGTCCGTCATTTTTCTCTCTAAGTGCACAGTGGATCCTTACCCTTGTGGCACCAGCTGTCAGATCCAGCACAGATTGAATGAAAAGTCTTCATTTGTTTTTTCTCCAGCTCATCAGGTAGTGTCCACAGGGATGGTTCTGGGGTATTGGAAGGGAGTCAGGGGCTGCCATGTCTGTGTGGTTTAGAGGAAAGGGGAAGCAGGATCAGTATATCAATGCACGGCAGGGGGGAGGCCAAAGGTCTCAGGGATGGTGGGACCAGTGTTGGGGCAGGACTGTAATGACTGGGAGTCACAGACTGCAGCTCCAGTGGGGGGAAGGGGGACTTTCTCTACTGGCAGATAAGACTGCCCAAGCCATTACACACAGGGCTATGGGCTCTGGATGAAATGCAGAATGAGGTTCCCATGGTGCTTTGCCTTGGCCACCACAGCCAGAGCTGTGGCTTTGGCTGCAATGTGGGGAGCTTTCCCTACAGGAAGATGGGGCTGAGAGAGAGGCTGGGCTTTCCCAGCCCTTCATCTGCCACCAGGAGGGGCTTTCTGTGACTCAGGCTGCTACAGTGGACAGCACCCTGAGTCAAAGAGTATTCCCCTGAAGAGGAAGAGAGGAGAAGACAGGAGCAGGGCACACTAGGATGCTGGAGGACACCTCTGTTCATTCCATCAATTGGGGTTATGCGCAAGTGTTCATTCAAACACTTTTGCCCCAATTGATTACAACTTCCACCTGGTCCAACACAGTGGAGTTTTCCACTGCCTCAGATATCTTTTCAGTTATTTGAAACCCTGCGAGTGCTTGTTTGCAGAGCATTTCAACTGATGGAACTGTGATTCCATCAGTTGAAACGTAAGGCTTGTACGTGCCATAAAAAACACAGCCATAATCTGGGAAAAATACAAAAGTGATGCCAAACATTCCATTTACCTTTTATTTAATTTATTTTTGTGTTTTGTGTTCTGTCCCTGACATTTCTGATTGGATGTATTTGTAAATACAATCTCTTATTATAACCACCTAATCATTGAGCCTTCCTCAGTTCTTCTTCTGCTTCTTTATTCTTAAGTATTATCTCACAGTTAACTGCCATGGAAGTGATTCTCATAGTTACTGGATAATGAAACACGGGTAATAACCTTCACTGGCTTCTACAGATTTAATGGAATCTTTACAGCAGCAATTACAGCCAAACAGCTCACACAGTGATAGTGCCTTGCCCTTTATATCCTTCTCAAATATGTTAAACCTTAGCCAAGGTCAAAGGTGTGAATGGACTCTAAAGTAGTAAAATCTGAGGGCAAATATGTTAGTCATGGCAGTCAGGGAGCTTACATTCTGGCTAAACTCAACCTAGAAGTAACATATACTCTGCTAGTGGGAAGTGGGAGTCCAAAATGATAACAGTTGGTTCCAAACAGAATTCAGTAGACAAGAAATTTCACTCAGCTAATGACAAACCACAGGCTGGTACAACAGCTTATTGATGACACTTGCTTTTAATATGGAAGTGACACTTGTTGCTCTCACCAGGCTGCCAGCAGCAGCAGAACACTCATCGATATTTACTGGGTTGCTAGAAGCACTCAGTACATTATACATTAATAATACCCAGCTTTACATAACACTTAAGCTTTACATAATACTTCTGGCTCCAGTAGTAGCCTACAAATTTAGAACTCAAAGAGCCTTGAAAAACACTACTGCAGATTACTGATTGGAGCCCTCTATCAAATGTATGTCTTCCACAACTTAGATGTTAGCACTTGTTAGACCTAGATTTTAAGAGCTGTAGTCAGTGAGCGCATCTACACATTCAATTAATTCTACTGAATAAATGCCAGTTCAGTTCATGCTGGAATTCATTGGTCCCAGGCACCATGTTTACGTGTGCACCCAGGACTGCAGCATCTTGAACCAGGCCAGAGCAGCCCCAGCTGGCAGGAGATGAGGGGGTGAGGGTCAGCCTGCCAGCCTAGGGCTGCTCTGACCTGGCTCAGCATGCTGCACAGGGGATGGTTGGGGCATAAGGGTGCTCTATTATGGGGCAGGCTGGCAGGCAGCCCCTGCACTGAAGCACCCTCGTGCCCCAGCCAGCCCTGTCAGCATTTACACATGTTGCAGTGCACTAAATAACGCTGCCACCGGATAGTATTTGTGTTTACAACTACTAACCTATGGTGATGTGTCTTAGTCTACTGTGGCCTAATCAAGCTGCATGTGTAGACACTGATACTTTACTGAGCTAATTAGGCAACTGCAGTAAATGTCTCATACAGATGCACCAAATGAGAGTTGAAAAAGTTTTCACATTGCACAGAACCATGTGCATAGATGGAAAGCCATTTTAAGACACAAATGCATGTTTTTGGACTTTTTAAAAAATTTCCTTCAAATAGCATACAATGGAAACAAGAAATATTTAATCTAACTCTATATTTGTCTTGTATCTAATGGCCTAATTAAGCATTCTAAATTCAAAGTTAATCTAATATCCCCCTAGCACCTTTCTGCCCAATTACCTTAGCCAATGTAGAACACACCCTGAGAAATCTGATAGATAAAATAGACCCTGGCCCTCATTTCTTAAATTTCCCTGGGCATATTATTAAAGTAATGCCCCAAGTAAAAAAGCAAAACACCCAAGAAATCCTGTGCATCTTCCCACTACATGAAACATGTACTGAGATTTCTTCACCAGTGCCCAGTTGCAGGTTGCACTTGTCTCTTCCTCAATGAATCCAAACAGCCAATATAGATGTATACATTGTTGTTACCATTGTATTGATCTTCACTGGGTGACAGCATGCAAATAAGAGCACATTAGACAAGAAACAGCATGTTTTTCAGTATTAGTTGTGAAGTGGCAGCATAGGTGGAATAATGACAGCAATATTAATCCATCAGCCCAGGATGACAGCAGAAATAAGAAAACTATTGATTTTTTTAACATCTTTAGAATCAGGAATAAATCACTTTTTGTGAAAAATGACATTCTTTCCCCCTCCTTCTTTCAACCCTGTCATTTTATAATCAGCTTGTATTAAGTATCCCATTTTCTTCAACCCAGATGTAAGTTTCTGTGTGCAATATTACTGTGGAATTTCTATAGGGATTGCAGAATACTGCCAAAGATTTTTATACCCAGAAGCAGTCTATTAAAAAAAAATAATTTAACAATTTTCAAATATTTCCAGTTAAAAAAATACTCGATAGATAAATCAGTAAATTCAATCTAGTCCAGTGTACTAATCACAGACATTTGTCCAAATGGATCCATAAGAAAAGCCCAGTATAGCTCTTCTGACACAGCATAGCTACAGAGGACCATATACCACTCTTAAAATCTTTAGTATTAAGGAACCCCCCCCACTTCAATAATATAACTCAATTAAAACATAAAGTCTTTTTGTCTATTTTGCTTTATTTGCATTAGAATTACAATTGTAGAGGTAAAAACTTACATAAATTGAGAAAAATTATCCTCCCTCCACACACAAAGCATCATGCCTTTTCAACTTAGACTTAAAAACCTTCCAGAATTGAAGCTTCTGAGCCTATGCTCATTTGATTGTCAGTGAAGGTACATATCAAGAACATGCTTTCTGTTTCTCAAATTATTAAGTGAAATTGA
>NW_017729030.1:19787127-19792438 GCF_001723915.1 Gavialis gangeticus
TGGAGCTTCTGAGCCTATGCTCATTTGATTGTCAGTGAAGGTACATATCAAGAACATGCTTTCTGTTTCTCAAATTATTAAGTGAAATTGAGAGACCTTCAAAAAGCCAGGTAGAGGAAAATCTTCATTTTAGAAATGGCTGGTACTCCCCTTTTGTTTTGACCTAAAATGAAGATTCTATTTAAATTAAGTGTATATTTTTAAGTTTATTTTGCTCTCTTCAGGTGTGTCTACATGTTCATTAATGTGCCTTAGATACTGTGCATTTAGTTTAGTACTAATAAAGTACTAACTAAATGCATAACACCTAAAGTTACTGTGCAGTAACACTGACAGACTGTTATTTAGTACTGTGCATTAGTCTAATAACACTGTGCAGTGTCAGAGCAAAATTTTGATTGACTGCTGATAATACAGAAAGTTGGATCTGACATGTGCAGACAAGCCCAGCGTATGGAAAATTCCATAGCATGCCCAGCACGTGCCCCCTGGGTGACCTGAAGGCTTGTCAATCAAGCTTGACCGAGTTTCCAACTACAAGCATGCTCAGGAAGAAGCAACCTAATCAGACGCATGTTCAGTTTGGCTAAGAGCATGACGTCATAAGACTAGAAAATTCTTCAGAGTAAGCAACCTGATTGGCCATTTGGTTGCTACAAAAGGCTTGTGAGCCCCTGCCCAGGGAGAAGACCTGCTCGACTGGCGAACAGAGGCTGCTTTGGCAGGGACTGTCTCACTAGGAGAGATCGGAGCTGAGAGCAGAGGCTGTTCCCACAGGGACTGCTCCTCAGCAGGGCTTCCTGGCCCATCGGTCTTCTCACCGTGCGGTTTCGCAATTCATTTTCGACCTCGTGTTGATTTTTACCAACCCGATTTTTGTCTTCGACCTCGACTACAAACCTGATTCTCGACCATTGGCTACAACATGGACATTTCATCTTAGCTTTTGACCTCGGCACTGTCTTCAACCATCCCTTCTCGTTGTCCACTTTGGACTGGCGTCACAACATTCTACGCGTTACAGTTTTTTTATTCGTTCTTTCAATTAATAAGCTGTTGACCAGTCCTGGGTCTATTGAGTGGGCAGCTGCACCTAGCTCCAGATAGAAAGCAAGGGCTCACTCGGGAACCCCGTGGACCAACAGTCCCCTCCATTATTGGTATTCATTTTTGATTTTCTGTAACTGAAACAAGCAAGATTTCTGCCTACGCTTCCAAGCGTAAGTAAAATAAATCCACTTTATTTGAAACCACACGACTCTGCGTACCGCTCAGACTCCTGCCGCTAATCCCGCCTGTTCATTCTGATCCTGCCCTCGGCCCACCGTGACCTTGGGGCCACTGTTCCCCGACATGCAGTAGGCTCTTAGTACAGTTTTTGCTGTACTGCGGGCTCCCCAGCAGACCTGGAAGTCACTTCCAGCCACTTCTGGGTTTGCCACCAAACACATAGAGGGCCCCCTGCACTCCTGTGGGATGCTCCATGTGCCCCAGCATTGCAGCATCCACAAGCTGTGCTGGTACCTCAAAGTATATAGAAAAAATATTTAAAGCTGTGTCCTTGTTTGAATCATTGATTCTCTGTATCAGCATCAAATCTTCATATCTGGATTCAGGCCAAGTGAATCAGGGACAGTGATCTGAATCAATTAATTGAATTACTGTCCCTGATTCAGGCCAAATCTGAATCCAAATCACATAGGACTCACTTTGCACACCCCTAATATTTATGATCATGTTGCAAATCCAGAAGCCTCATCTGACCCTTAAGCCAGTTTGAGTTTCATACAATAAGAAAGTTGGAAAGACTGCACTTTTTCAACCTGTTTCCAACCTTCTGTTTTAGGATATGTTCTACTTAGAAACACCTCCACCTTTAGGGGGGCAGGGAAGGAGGGCATTATTGTAAACTCCTCTGCACTCCTCAAACTAGATTCCTTATCACAACCCATTGCAAGTCCTGTTTCTACACACTTTTATTAGGTCCTGAGAAGTATTTTTTTCTGGCAAAATAATTGATCAGAACAAACCATTTTTTTTAATATTTATTTTCTCCTAGAATTATTTTTGGGGATGGCTTTTAATTAATACATTGATTTATTTAAAGTCCAATTTTTTATATTTAATTCAACTTTCCTCAACCTCTCGTTTAACCTTTCCTCATATTACTTGTTTTCCAATCCCTTCACCATCTTTATCAGTGATGCTCTATCTCCAGCCCATGGACCAGATCCAGCTCACAAAGCTGTATCATCCTGTCCATAGAACTCCCCACAGGTCCTGATATTTGACAGCAGGGAGCAGTGGCAATTAGCACTGACAATTCTTCCTTGCCCCCAAATTTCCAAGTCCTGAGGGCCAAATAACATGGCCCTGTGTGCCAGATTGGATTGGTGAATGGAGGCAGGGGAGCAGGCCCAAACTTAAGTATGTAGGGCTTGGGTGCAGGCAGGGCTAGTGCCAGGGTATGGAAGTGATCCATCATGTAGGGCTGGGACCCTGTGTCAGATTTTATCCATAGACTGCCCCTTGACTGGATTGGACCTACAGACTGATCCCATGCACTAGATCCAGCCTGCAGACTGACCCTGCACTACACATCTGGCCTGCAGTCTAGAAAGGTTGGACATCACAGCTTTTCATCATTAATAAAAGTATTAAACAACACTGGACCCAGAAAAGACCCTGGTACATTCTAATCAGGAATTTCCGTCAGTTATTCTTGGTGCATGCTGGTGCAATCAAGACTTTTTTACATCAATCCATTTATAGTTACTCCGTGCTTACAGTCAACCACTTATGTATCCATTTAACAGTCATTCTATCTAACCTATCTCCATATCACTTATGAGAATGGCGTGTCAGACGGTTGAAAGCCATACTAAAGTCCAGGTATACTATGTTCATTGGATTCCCTGTCGAAGGAAAAAAACAATCTCTTAACAAACCCACATTGACTCTTGGTGAGTGGATCTTTAACTTCCAGATATTTACAAATCAGTTCTATAAACATCCCAGATATTGACATCAGTCTATAGTTTCTGGGGGCCTTTTTAAAGCTTGGCACTATGTTAGGTGAGATGCTGAAAAAGGCTTAAAAAGGGATGTCATATCCAAGAGTGTGTAAATATTATCACCACTGGCTCAAAGATTTCCTTAGTTTGGTTTGTCAGAATCTGGGGGGCTGGGAAGTGAATTCTGGCAGGTCCTGCTGACCTAATTCATTCAAATTTTTCTTTTAATTTGGCTGTTCTTCCTTCTAACAAATAAAAGCAGAGTAAGAAGAGTAGGGAGATATTATTATATGTATTAGAAAGAGAGACTTTTGACTTTTGAAGCCTGTTTGTAATAGAGTCAAAAACAAACGGTGAAAGGGAAAAAGTGTCCCCCCCCCTTCCCCTCCCCCCCCTGCCCAGGGGATAAAATGATTGTCCGTACCAAAACACCCATATCAGGAAATTATGAAAACCCCTCCCTGCAATGTCCTTCATGGGCTTACTTTTTTAGGAGTTCCTGGGAATGTCTACACATGTATCAGACTGCACAGTTGTTACTGTGCAGTTATTAATTGGCATTACTACTCAGTCCTGATGCTACACAGGATTCTTCCCATGCTACTGAGCAGTAACATGAGCAGTAACATTAGCATCACTGTTTGTGCCCATTGATACTATGTAGCTTGTCGCTACAGCGATGTAATGTCTCGTGTAGACATGTCCCCTGTTTATCTTCCAACCTTGCATAGTGCCTCCCTGAAGGCCCAGCATGAATATAAATGGTCCCAATTTTATTGCAAAGTGAAATATCCAAACTGGTATGAGATCTGTGCCCAGATCAGGAAGCAGAAGACTTGTAGGTAATCAATGGTGCCAGCCCCTGCAATCTGTTTTTGTGGCTCTTTAGGGTCACCATCTTGTCTTGCAACAGCAACAAACTGGCCAGAGTGGCAGATCATGCTCCCTTTGGCCACTCAATACAAGATAGAGAAAATGTACACTGTTTCAGAGAAGTCTAAATCCAGCATACCAAAGGAGTACTGAGGGCAGCAAAGAGCGGCTCCAGCTGGGAGCAGCTGGGGTCTCCTCCACCTCGTAGAAAGGGCAGGCTGCCAACACCACTAGATCTAAATGGCATATTTGGTGTACAGGCCAAAGCCCATTGGGGATCACCAGTTCTTTTGGCAATGGGCAGGTTGCACAGGGTGCACCAGGCCCAGTGAACTTGCTCTCGTGTTGCTATCACTAGGCACTGCCTCCATGTCATGTTGGGGCAGGGAGCGAGGACATAGTAAAGACAAAGATAGAGAGAAACTGTGGGCTTTCAACTTGCTGCATGGCTATGAATATGTGGGTGCTTCTATACGAGACCCTATGTCACCATAGCAATGAGCTTCAGTGATGTAGCTTATCGCTATGGTGATGTAGCATTGGTGGGCACTATTTGTGATGCTGCTGCTACTGCACAGTAGGGTCAGAAACAATATAGGTGGGTACCGGTAGGTATTGCACAGTCATTTAGTACTTCCTAAAGCATGTGTAGATGCACCCTCTCAGTAAGATCCAAACAACCAACTCCCCCGTTTTCCCTGCCATAGTGATAAACAGAAAAATGGCCACAATTCAATCCTGCCTAGACAGGAGTTGGAATGGAGGAGAGTTCTAATAGAGAAGAATGAAGGTGTTCAGATACTGCCAGTGATGTGCATATCTTATGGGAACATGGCACTTTGTCGTCATTCACTACCAAAGAAAATGCCTATAGAAATATAATTAGAATGCACTAGCTATGTTGCTGTAAAATCCTACTGGGAACAAGCTAGTTTTTTCATGATATATCTAGTTAAGGACAAATGTTTTAACTCTTCCCATGGTTGACACTGCACAAATAACTAGTGTCAAATTTGTTTCCACAGGCTTTTACTGTAAGGTTACCCAGTTATCCTATATTTAGAAAGAAGATTATGGAATTCTTAATGAAATTTTTTGGCTTTTGCACTGTCATACGTGGTAGCATATTATTTTTGTGATTACTAAATCTCAGTTTTCCCTTTTTCTGGTGGCTATCAGTATTGTGTGAATTATTTTGCTCAGAATGAATGGCATTAGCAACAAAAAAGAAAACAACAGCATCTGTAATGATGGCGTCAGAAGGATTTATTTGCAACCTACAGCTTTTAAATCATTTTTACTGTTCTCTAAACATCTCTGTTTTTATACATATAAATAATCACACAGTGTGCTGTGATCTATCAAAGATGCATGGCTTTTTTATTAGAATATTGTACACTATAATACTAGGAGACCAAAAATGG
>NW_017729030.1:19797438-19801316 GCF_001723915.1 Gavialis gangeticus
ATTATTTTTGTGTTTACTAAATCTCAGTTTTCCCTTTTTCTGGTGGCTATCAGTATTGTGTGAATTATTTTGCTCAGAATGAATGGCATTAGCAACAAAAAAGAAAACAACAGCATCTGTAATGATGGCGTCAGAAGGATTTATTTGCAACCTACAGCTTTTAAATCATTTTTACTGTTCTCTAAACATCTCTGTTTTTATACATATAAATAATCACACAGTGTGCTGTGATCTATCAAAGATGCATGGCTTTTTTATTAGAATATTGTACACTATAATACTAGGAGACCAAAAATGGGACAAATTACATTAATTTCTTAAAAGCAGATACTTTCAACATCATGGGAATAAGAATATACTGTATAAGATGATCCCCTACCAATAACTAGATTCTATATATCAAAAAACTTATAAATTTGTTAAGATTTTCCAGGTATATAATCTAATTATTGGAGGTTTTCCTTGAATTTTTTCCCCTTCCAGAGCTACATCAGGAAAAATAAACCTGGGAGAATCAGGTAGTCTACTTGCCTTCTTCCCCCACCCCAACTTTTTCCCTCTGCACCCTGCCCCCTCAATCAATATCAACCCTAATGTCATCTCTTATTTTTCCTAAGCACATGGAAGTCAGGAGCACATTTGAAAATACTGATTTAGGAATAAACATATAGGCAAATTACTAATATGGGTATTAGTTCATTCAGAATGATGCATTTTACTTTTTTGAAACTGTGCAACTTTTAGCACAGATATTCCATAAACACACTTTTAAGTAGCACTTTTGTACCTGCTTAGATATAGTAGAAAGTATATACATGTTATATATAGTTTGTAATGATTCTCTAGTCACTATTAAATTGTTCAACTAAATGATAGAAGGCCGTTTTTATGTTTAAATAGATACTTACTGATGATATAATTATTTTCTTCTTAGTATTATTTAAAATTGAATATACATCCCATTCTCTCTATGTCTCATAATCTGGTATGTCATTTTTTGATAATTGCAGATGTAAGTAGCATTATACCACAGGGAAGATTGCTTTGATATATATTTTTATCGCATAAAAGTCTCTTTCCCTCAAGCTGCTTAAAACATATTTGTTATCTTCAACAGGGTAAAGAAACCAAAACACTTTGAATAACATTTACTATTTTCTTTGGACCTCTGCCTTTTGCTCAAGTCTCTTCTCTGTGTTTTCAGATTTTATAGCATTGTAACGATGTACTTCAACTGATGGGATTATTGCACCCAAGGATAGAAACTAGCCTGGATATTTCAATTTCTATAACCTTCAAATACTCTAAGATGAAATGATGGTAAACCTGTCTAAAGTAGTCAAAATGACTATAATGAAAATGGGGATGTAGCTATTGAGGACATTACAAATTGCATGAAAATTGCATAAGCAATAGTGTCTTGAATGGTAAGAGCAGAGTTCCTGATGTAACAAAGGAATAAGCTTGTGCTTAAATTTAAACAAGTGGCTATTAAGTACATGAAATTCACTTCAAGTCTTCAATAGGTTTTAAGAATATACTTTAAATATTTTGCTGAGTCCAATGCCACTGAGTAAGGAGCTTCTGATAATGAGTGAAAGAAACACCTAGAGGGAATTCTGAGGCATGCTAAAATATATAGGAAGTTTAGAGAGGAGAAAGGCCAACATGAAGTAGTTAAATTTTTGGTTACACAAAAAGCTCTACTAACCAGGATCAGGCTCTTTGCATCACTTAAGAGCCAGAAACTAAATAAAATGAATGTGTTGCTGGTGTATGTACACTACCTCTTGTCTTGTGATTGTGACTCTGTTCTTTACACTGGTTTAAAAGCAATGTATGAAAAAAAAAATGATTTTGGCAGGGGAGTGGGAAGATGTGCTGGAACTCCATTCACTGCAGCAGTCCTGCCTGGGCAGAAGATCTCCCAAGGACAGTTAACCAGATAAGGAGTTGCATGCCCTCAGTTTTTAGTTATGTCCAAGTGAAATCAAACATGAGAATCACAGGTCAGCGCAGGACAGACTCTTGGCTGACATAACCTGATAGCCAAGTACAAGACAACAGTCAATCTATGTCTTTAAGCCATATGATTGTAGATTGGGCATGTTTTGTGCATACATATGCCAGTGCTAGAAGCTACATTGAGAACATGATCGAAGTAAGTTGGGGTGGGGTGAGTGGCAGGCAGGATTGTGGGGAGCTGCAGGAAGGATGCGGGGGTTGGTAGTTCCATGGGGGTAGGAGGGTGGTCTGATGGGAGGGCATTGTTTGTGGGGGAGTGGGAAATTTGGGGGGCTAAAAATAGCATAGTCAGGGTTGGAGAGGGGGAGGAAGAGCACAACCCCAGGGCTGGGGTGAGTGGTTAGGCTTTCCCAGTCCTGAGGCTATGCTCCGAATGTGTAAAAATGTTCATTAGATCAGGCTAACCTGTTCCCACTCTAACTTAGTTCTCCTCAGGTAAACTAAATAGATGGCCATTTGTTTGCCAAATCTAACCTCCATGAACAGCTGTATAGATCAGTAATTAAATCAAACTAAGCCTACTTAGGTTGTGTGGGGGCAGGCTACGGGTGTATCTACATGTGCAATTAATGTCAAGCAATAAACTCCAGAGTTTATTGCTTTTGAGTGTATTATTTCCGGGCATGCTATCTGAATGCAATTTGAATTTGTATTATAGTAGTTCCCATTGGCTCCAGTGACCTAGATATTGTATACACCCCCAGAAATATAGTCTCTGCCCCAGAAAACCTATACTTCAACTGTGAGATGAGCAAAAACAGGTAGAAACAACAGACCAGGGTAAAAATGAGATAGTTATCAAAATAATAATATCTAGCTCTTATCTTCTTTTGAAGATCTCAAAAGTACTTCTCCAAAAAAGTCTGTTCAGTGTTATTAGGTGCATTTCACAGCTAAGCAGAAGCCATTGTGGTACCCAATATCTAGTGTAACCCTTGCATAAGAAAAAAGCTTTAGGGAGGAATTTGAAGAATAGCATAGTCGCTTTGGACTATTTAGGGAGAGAATACTTACCTATAAATATTTCTGTTCAGCTGTGGCCAGATATTTTACAGGTTATTGAATCAGTTAATGCTAAGAAAGGTTAGGATGAGTGTTGAGGATTCAAAACTGTGAAATAGGTGCCAAGAAACATCACCTCCCATCTTTCCATTTCTTTTTTTATTTTTTCTTGTAGTAACTGTTCCCTATCCCCTACCCCCCCTTTAACTGTAGCAACCCCCTCCCCAGGTTTTTCTTTTTTTTAACTTAGAAATATGACATCCCCTTTCCCTCATCATTTCTGCCTTTTTCTCTCCCCTCCTCTATTCCCTGTGGGTATATATATAAGTAGTTATAAGTTAAGTTGAAACCCTGTGTACATAAGTTCCCTTTTATAATAACCACGAGCTATTGTAATAGTGTTTTGTTGTGTGTGTTGGATTACTATAATGTATTACACTGTGTGGTTATTGTGTCTTAAGTGTCTCTGTGCTAACATTGTATGATTTAAGCCTGCAATGGGGGTTCGCATGAGTGATGTCAAGTATCCATTTTGTGTGTCAGGTTCCCATCTTGTCCCCATGCCCTGTTGTGTAAGTACATTGCAATTATGGCTCACATTTAAGTCTGTAACCTCTCCCATGTAAATTGGTTTTCCTTGAATGCCTGAAACAAAAGAGTGAATGGATGAGTGAAACACAATGATAGCAGGGCCCCCTACTAAATCACCCCACCATCAAAACCAATACTTGGACTAATGACCCAGCCATTGGACCCACCCTCAGCATTCAAGAAACAAAAGATGAGGCAAGTCACCATTGTGCCAAGGCTGCACATGCTCAGTAAGAACATCTGGAACCCTCTGGAACAGG
>NW_017729030.1:19806316-19808897 GCF_001723915.1 Gavialis gangeticus
CCACCATCAAAACCAATACTTGGACTAATGACCCAGCCATTGGACCCACCCTCAGCATTCAAGAAACAAAAGATGAGGCAAGTCACCATTGTGCCAAGGCTGCACATGCTCAGTATGAACATCTGGAGCCCTCTGGAACACGGCTGACTTTGCCTAGACATGCCCTCCCCAAAGGAGATCAGAGGTAGTCTATCCTATAAAAAGGAGTAGTGCAGACTGACTTCTTGGGAAGCCTTCTCCATCTGGACCAGCACCATGCCACACCACGTATCCACCCAGAGGCCCCCTGCTGGTGACCCCCCTCTGGACAACACCTGCTGGAGAAAGACCCCGACTGGCTGTTGAGAACCCCCTCCCAGCCTGGATAGGTAGCTATCACCTCCACCCTCTCTTCAGCCGAGAACTTGGACTCTGTCTCTTCCTGACATGGACTCCAACACTTCCACTGAGTCTCCTTCTTCTGCTACCATTGTGTGAATGTGTGTGGGAGTGCTTGTGTGAGTATGTTTGGGAACCAAGCTGTACTGTACAGTGTTCATGTAATAAAACTGTTATTTGGACCCTGCGTTGGGTTTTGCTTTACTACGGTTCCAGCCTTACTCCAGTCTCTGCTCCTCATCCCTCTAACTTCTGCCTCATTTCTCCCTCTCCTGCTTCTGGCTCACCGTCACCTCCAACACCTGTCCCATGCTCCTGTGGCTCCACCCATCCTGATCTCCTCTGTACCTGTAAATCCCTGCTTCTTTGCTATTGCCTTATCCCCACTCCCTTTCCCCCTGATCTCTGCCACTTGTTCTTTAGTTACCAAGCCCTCCAAGCATAAGTATGACAGGCATGAACACACACACACTGTCACATGAGTCAGTGCTTAACCTGTGTGTATATGTGTATGTATATGTGCACGGTGTATAATTTCATGTCATTATCATTAGACTGTGTATGTGCTTGAATTGGTGATAGGTATGAATTTGCCTAGGTTGGTAATCTTGGATGTGTATGTGTCTGAGTTGGTTGTGTGTGTATGTGCATGCACCTAATTGATTTGTGTGTTTGTATATGTGCAATTGTGTCACACCCTCCTGTCTAACAGAGCAATTTTGAGATTCTGAGAGTTGGCCTGACCCCACAGGGCAACATAACTAGCCAGCACAGGTATTGATAATGAAATAATCAGAGCAGCATGGAACTTAGCCTCCATATTATCAGAGGGACTATCAGAGGGAATTTGACAAGCAGATTTTAGCTCATAGGTCAGATTAATCCAATTAGATGATACCTGAATCTGGCACCCTCCAAAAGTCTAAGCCACCAAAACTAGCAAAAGATACTAACACTAATATACATAAGTCAAGAGACTATGATTACTGTTCAATAAGTAATCATTTAGGACTAAGACACTTCAAACCAACCACAGTGGTGGTACTACAGATGTGTATTCAGGAGTATCTGAAATTAGCTGTGGTAAACAAGGAATATGTAGGATCTTTACTATGGGAGATCAGAGAAATGGGGGTGGGGAATGTTGAGACAAGAACCTTAATATGTTTGAGGTTCTATTTTGCAAGATTTGAAGCACAACTTTTTTATGTTTGTTTGAGAAATCTTAATTTTGCCCTCAGTTTCTTCCGTGTTCACTTTCCACTCCATGTAATAAAATGAACAATGGTTAGGTTTCCCTTCTTTCTTCCCTTTCAATTTTGGGGACGTTTTTAAGATTAAGCAACAAAAGGAAATAAAAAGGAAGAAAAAAGATACCTTAGGTATTCTTCACTCTAATGCATTCAGTGAGTAGGTGTTGGGGGGGAGGGGAAGGGGGGGCATGGAAAGGCAAAGAAGGCTATATTTAAAATATAGCACCTAAAATTATAAATTCACCTCCCTACAAACTAAAATTATATATAGGCTTCTCTAATGAGTTACAAGAGAAGAATATTCCAACTTACATGTTTTTAGCAAAGTGAGAACTACTGAGAATGTGTTTTTTTCTTCTCAGAAAACTAGGTTTACTCAAAGCCCTTCTTATGCATACCTGAGCCCAATTTATATAGTGCTCAAGTGCCTTTTAGACACCTAAATGAATCTTTAAGATTGTAATTGTTTTGGGTGCACATAACACCTTCCCTCTTCTTTGTACCACATCAGATACAATGGGACTTCAAGCCTGAGTGGGCCATTGAATAGTACTGGAGTCTGTCTTTACATTATATTTTATATATAGAATGAACCATTTTTAAATCTTGATTTACTGAGGCATAAGTCGTGTTAATTTAATACAGCTGTAGAAATTTAAATAACTGGCATGAGGGGACAGGCTGAAATTTAGCTTTTTCAAGCAGATTTGTATTTATTTATTTAGCACTGACATATTGTCTCACCAACACATCTAGGCACTTTTATTTTTGAAATGCTTCACTTTTCACTTGTTGAGTGTTTTAAACTAAATTGCCTTTCCACCTCCCTTCTGGCCTGCCCTTCCCACCACCCCCAAAGAGTTATTTTGTGGACACACATTGTTTCATCTGTAGTAAAAAAAAATGTCCCTTGTGCAGCACTTCATATATTCAGGCAAATACAGATTTTC
>NW_017729030.1:19813897-19818639 GCF_001723915.1 Gavialis gangeticus
TATTTAGTACTGACATATTGTCTCACCAACACATCTAGGCACTTTTATTTTTGAAATGCTTCACTTTTCACTTGTTGAGTGTTTTAAACTAAATTGCCTTTCCACCTCCCTTCTGGCCTGCCCTTCCCACCACCCCCAAAGAGTTATTTTGTGGACACACATTGTTTCATCTGTAGTAAAAAAAAATGTCCCTTGTGCAGCACTTCATATATTCAGGCAAATACAGATTTTCTCCCCATACATAATTTCTATACAATTAAAATGTTATACCATGTCTGTTTTTATACTACAGATTCATTAATACCTGCTTATTTTAATCATTTGTAGATCTTTCTATTCTATTCACAAAGGAATCATGCTAGAATACACTTGCAAGTTTAGTATTCATTTTAAAATACTAGTTTAGTTATAATCACAATCACATTAAAATAGGGGTATTTTACTAGTATATATTGAAGCCTATGTCACCACATCCTCACTTCTATTGTTACCTGTGATAGCTAGATTAAAGCTATCATGTATAGACCTACCCATATGGCAATCACACTTTCATTTTGGTGCACAGCTTTAGTGAGATATTACTGAGGTACTGAGTAAAAAGAGATCTTTGAATACTCATTGGTCCAGTGAGCTGATGCAGCCCCATACTTTGATAGCTTTATAGTAAACCAACAGAGTAAGGCTTTACGTGTTTAATTACTTAACTAGTAGATATCTGGCCCTCAGAGAAGGATCCAGAGCCCAGAAGTAGAGGTGTAGACTTCCTAGTACATGGGAAGGGTATAGTGTCAGTACATGGGAAGGGTATGGTGTCTCAGAACAGCAAATTAAAACACACACACAGAGACTGAAGAGCTGGCTAGAGCACACCAATGGAAATACTGGGGGCAGTGATCTGGCCACATCCCATCTACATCTCATATACCATAATAAACAAACTGGAGCAACTGGGAGGGGAAGAAAAGTTTAGTAACATCTTAAAATTCCCTCTTGTTATATTGTTTTTAACTCCATTAACTGGTAGGAAAAAGTGTTAAAGACCCAAGAGATCTAGCAAGCAATGCAAAGAAGACCAGACTTCTATGTCCTAAAATATGATAATAACTGGATAGAGATTTATACTTTTAAAAAGAGAGGTGTGGGGGAAGGAGGAAGGAAATAAAACTTGAGGTTTTCTTTATATATAAAGAAGTAAAAATACCACATCTAATTATTCTATTTTAAGAAAAATGCACAAAGAATGTTTTATTTGGGGCCTAGGTTTTAGGCCTATTGCTTTTACAGAGAGAACTGTGTAGCATTATCTTTTGGGGGGGCAGCTATTGAAGTTAGAATTAAAGTATGTTGGAAATCAATGTTCAAGAATAAATTGCAGAATATCTAGTAGGCCATCAATATAAATGTTTCCCTTAATTTCCCCATTGAAATCTAAAGTAGGATATCCCTGTTTGGAATTTCATGTTCTTTTTGTTTAGTTTTTCCATCCATGAAAATCAATATATTTTTGATTTTAAAAGTTTGTCTGTTCAACAGACAAA
Source organism: Gavialis gangeticus (assembly GCF_001723915.1). Lineage (NCBI taxonomy): Eukaryota > Metazoa > Chordata > Crocodylia > Gavialidae > Gavialis > Gavialis gangeticus. Next base: position 19,815,436 of record NW_017729030.1, read on the forward strand.
ACACATTTCATTTTTTCCTATTTCTTAACAAGTTTTTTTCTAGAAATGAATCTCCAAGGCTCTTATCCATTAATTAACTTATTTAAATGGGCTGCAGATCTTTATACCCTGGAAACGAATCTTCTAACAAGGAAAATCCTATCTCTGATGTTCTGTAATCAGCTTTATCAGAACCACTGGATTTTTATTTCTTTAAAATATTATTATGCTAAAACATAAGACCCCTAGTTATATGCAACATAGGGATGCTGCTTGCATATTTTAATTAAAATTGCTCTAGGACTGATGAGCATTTGGAACTGAATATTTAAATTAGATTAATGATTTCTCTAAGACATCCTCAGCCACATAGTGACTAATAAGAGACTAGTCTTTATTTTCCCTTTATTTCTAGTAACATAGGGGTGAAAGTTTACAAGAGTTTATATCTATTCTATTGGAGAAGTTAGCATCCACTAAGTCCAGTTGCCAGTTGCTCTTTTAGCCAAAGTCTAGTTGACCAAATTCACCTTAACAATAGCACAACATAACTGTTACATTTATCTTTTCATCCATAGATCTCAAGGCATTCTGCAAAAGAGACAGTACAATTTAATAGTAAGGGAAACTGAGATTTGCCTGAGGTCCCTCAACATGGCAGTGGCCGATCTGAGGATCTCTTAAGTAACAGTCTGGTACTCGCACTAACTACACTGCATTTAAAATGTTCTTCCAAGCCTATCCCCATCTGATGTCCAGTGAATTACTGAGCTATCAACTTTGCTAGTGATGCTAGCCTTCATCACCCACTTCCTAAATTTTCAAATGCACACATTCCCATGCTTTCTGATGACGCTTTGGATGCTAGACAGGAACTCCCCCTAAACATTAGTTTAGCTGCCTATCATGCTCCTTCAAAGCCCTCCTTAAAATTCCCCTTTAACTTGTCTATAAAAAACAAACCGAAACCTGACAACAGTAAAGGAGCTCACACATTGATATTCTCAACTTCAAAACTGACAAGCATGGTCTTCTTTTCTTTTCCTTCATTCCATCATGTACCTGTTTCCTCCTCACTTTATGCTTAGTTTATAAACTCTCCTGACTAGAAACCATCTTTGTTCTGTATTTGTACAGTGGAGTTCTCTAATCCTTGAGTGAATAGAGGGTGGGGGTGATAGCTACCTATCCCGGTTGGAAAGGGGTCTTCATTCAGCAGGTGTTGTCTAGAGGGGGTCACTGGTACGGCCTCTGAGTGGATAGGTGGTATGGTGTGGTACTGGTCCAGATGAAGAGGGTGTCCCACTGGGTCTGTCTTTGCTGCCCCCTCTTATAGGGGAAGAACCTCTATAACCCTAGTGGCAGAGGCATGCCCAGGCAAGAGTCAGCCCCTGGTGTACTGAGCATGTGCATAGGTAAGAACATGCAATTTCAGGTGTCTGCAATGGTGGGTTTACTGATTTCTGCAGCAGTCTTTATCTTCCAAATCTTGAGCCAGGGAGGGTCAATGCAGGGTGATGGCTGGGTCATCGAGTTGATGGTTCCATCATTCAGAGGGAGCTCTTTTTAGACCTACTGCCATTGTCTCTCCAGCTCCTTCATTCATCCTCATTCATTCAGGAACCAGTTTCCATAGATTGGGTACGTATGAGTCATAGGTTACAACATACTTACACAACAGGGCCTGGGAACAAGATGGAAACCTGACACACAAAATGGATACTTGACATCACTCATGCCAACCCACATTGCAGGCCCAAATCATACAATGTTAATATGAAACAAAAATTAATTCACAAATTTTGGAATACAATATCATACAATATAAAACAGTAGAAATCAATACAAGCATAACAGAACACTATTTATACTATATAAAAAGGACTTATTACAATAATAGTATACAAGAACTTAACTTACCTAGTACTACTTGTAATCACTTATAAGGGATAGAGAGGGCAGAGAGAAAGTCAGAAATGGTGGGGGAGGGGAGGGAATGTATTTTAAAAATGAAAAAAAACCCAAACTGGAGGTTATGCTACAAAAACATGCTACCCTGTTTTAGTCTTTTTGAGTTCCTTGAAAAAGAAGATCTATTGTTTTTCTGTAGTCAAAAAATGAGTGAAACTAAGATATGGCATTTTCCAAGGAGTACCTTGAGTGTAACAAGGTGGACTTCAAGTCTAAAATTTGTGAACCAATGGTCTACATTACAGCTGCTTGCAGACATTAAAAACAAACCAACAAAAAAAGCATTCTTTTTTAGCACATTACTTGAACCTGGGTCTAGAGAGGGGCTTTTTGGCACTTTTATCTAAGGTGGCTTCAATCAGCTATTAGATAAAAGCCCCCAAAAAGTCCCACTAAAGCACCTGATCCAGGAAGGTGCTGGGTGAGCCGGCTCCAACTACTATGTTATCTCTTTTGGGCATGCGCTGGACTCAGTGTGGGAACGCACTGAGTTTAAAGTGCCAGTTTTACCTTTTTTTTTTCTAATGTTTGCAAGCAGCCTGCATTGTAAATTCTACCAGAAGCTCTGCTGGCAGCCTCCAACTTTTACCAGGAAGCTACCACAATGTAGAGAATTGCAGTTTAGGGCAGTGAGGGGCAGAAGCCAGTGAGTGGGAGCTTTTTTTTTTTGAAAAGCCAGGAGCTGGGGTGGGCAAGGCAGCCATGGCGGGGGGGGGGGACTGGAAGAGGGGATGGGGGTTAGGGGGCTCATTGCAGAGTTCCCCACATGATGTAGCGCGGGGGGGGCAGTGGGAATCACCACCCCCCCGCAAGGCAGCAGCTGGTGAATTGGGGCCTTTTTTTAAGAGCCGGGAGTGGGAGAGTGGGAGGGGCAGCCATTGAGAGTGGGTGGGGGATGGGACCAATTCAGAAATTTGGCTGATTTAGCGGTGGCTGAATCTGTGTATCAGATTTGGATCAACTAATCAAATCACTGCCCCCTGAATCAGCTGAATTCAAATCTGAAGTGAATACTAGCCACTTCAAACTTGCCTACTAGCTAATTACATACATGTGTTGCAGCAGAGTAGGTCAGAGGGACATGAATGGCACAGAGGAAGTGCCATAAATTACTATTCAGAAATGACCTACTGTGTATAAGAAGTGGTATGCAAAAATCATGAAGAAGTTTGTCTTAGTTGCAGATAAAACAGCTGTAGATGCTGTCATTTCAAGTGGAATAAAAGCAATAGGGATATCATCAAGGTTGCCTAA
>NW_017729030.1:19823639-19824224 GCF_001723915.1 Gavialis gangeticus
CAAGTGGAATGAAAGCAATAGGGATATCATCAAGGTTGCCTAACTGTGATGAGCTCCATTATAAAAGACCTTAAACATCATGGTACCAAACTTAAACAACTTCATTTACTGGAAAAAAAACAACCACCTTGTCTTAAGCACACAATTAATTAAACTATATTGGTATGTGGTGGCACACACAGCTAGGCAGGGCCTTAAATGCCTATACACCAATGCTCATAGTATGGGGAATAAACAGGAGGAACTCACCCTCAGAATAGCCAGTTCAGACCCAGACATAATAGGGCTTACAGAAACTTGGTGGGATTCATCCCACGACTGGGCAGTTATCATTAGGGGCTATAGGCTTTACAGGCGGGATAGAGAAGGAAGGAAAGGCGGGGATGTGGCGCTCTATGTCAAGGAGCAATACACATCCTCTGCCAGCAAAAAGGGGTCAGAGGGGCAAGCAGAAGTGCTTTGGGTCAAGATACAAGGGGCCTGTGGGGAGAGGGATCTAATGGTCAGGGTCTACTATAGACCCCCCCAAACCAAGGGGAGGAGCTGGATCAGGAATTTTCGGGCCAGCTTGCAGAGGCACTTAAG
>NW_017729030.1:19825706-19839805 GCF_001723915.1 Gavialis gangeticus
GTCTATAAACTCACTAGGGGGGACCAGAAGGGTTTGGGAGAGACCTTGTTTCCCCTAGCGCTCCCTGGCATAACAAGGAATAACGTCCATAAGGTGTTGGAGAGTAGGTTTAGATTAGACATCCGCAAGAACTACTTCACAGTTAGGGCGCCTAGGGAAGGGATTACTTCACAGTTAGGTGCTGGCTCATATGCTGGGGGTCTTTAAGAGGAGGCTTGATGCCTACCTAGCTGGGATCATTTGAGCCCAGTTATTTCTCCTGCCCAGGCAGGGGGTCGGACTTGAAGATCTACAAGGTCCCTTCCGACCCTACTTCTATGATTCTATGATTCTATGAACACCTCTATTCTCTCCTTCCTGACTGAATGCAATTGTATAAAAAAATAAAGGTGCTTTATACTAATACAGGAAACATGTTACAGGTAAAAAAGCTGTGTATATCAGTGTCACAGTAGCCACACAAGTACAGGTCAAACTGGGATGCATTTCTCAGCACCTTAGAACAAAAACTGACAAGTGTGCAATAGCCAAAAAATGTGACAAGTGAATTATACTTTGGCACTCAAGTATCCTGAATAGATTTTTGCCCTACCAACATTCTGAAAATACTAAAGTAACTTCTGTCCACTAGTTGGACAGAAACTTGGTTGTGTGCTTTACCAAAGAATAGTTTTTTCATAGTTCAGCACTGTCTAATTCTATCAGTCTTCTGAGTTAATGGTGTTCCAGTATTAGTTTAGTATCAACTTAAAAGGGAAGAGTTCTACCTATGGAATTTTCAATCCCATTTTGCTGCAGTACTCAAGTTTTTTTTTTCTGCAGCTTTTCAAACAACCCTTTTCTCCTGCACAATTCCACTAAGATTGTGGCAGTTAGGAAAATAACCCAAACCAGTATGGTTTCTGGCTATTCATGGCTAAAACATTTGCTAAAATAGCAGTTAGTTGCAAAGGAAAATTAAAATCCAAAGTTATGAAAATCTTAACTGCAGTATGCCTGGCAATAAACTGAAGCTGAGTGAAATTTCTATTGCAACATGAACCATGTCTCATTCCCTCCCTCACTATGGGGGCCTCAATCTTCCCTCCTCCCTTCCCACCATAGACTTACCTGCAGACAGCTGGGGGAGCTACTCTCCACCCCTGCTTGGGGCTGTATTTATGGCTATGTGTGTGTAGCCCTCTGTGGGATGGAACTCTGCCAGCCTGCAAGGGGAAACCACTGGTTCCCATTTTTTTTTCCATGATGAACTAAAAACCTGACTCCATGGAGGATCTGGGACAAATGCTGTCCCAGAGTCATGCAGCTCAGGACTGGGAATTGATACTCCCATTTTGGGACTGTCCCAGTCCCACCCAGTTAGGGATAGGTGATCACCCTACCCTCTTGCTGAAAGGGACCAGGGCACTACTCAGCACCTATGGCACCACAGGCTTTCTCTTTGGAAGTTCAGATGAGGACTCCTTGTGCTCAGGAGTAACAGCAGTAATTTTTAACTCAGTCCATGAGGAAGGTACCAAAAGGAAAAGGAGATAATCACACCAAATGAAACCAGGGGAGAGAAAAGATCTGTTTCTGTTTGTGTGAATGTTTTGTGTACAAAGCTGTAGATTTTTCTTGAGCTTCCCCCAGACATGGTCCAGAAGAGACATTGCGATGATTTCATTGTTATTCACAGCTAGTTTGAAAAAGGGAGAAGGAGAGCATATCTCCTGCATAAAACTTAAATACTGAGAGGCCAGTGAATACTACATAATGGAAGTTTCTGTAGTTTTGAATAGTTCAGATAATCATCCATACTTTTGCATCCAGTGGTTGGATGTTTAGCTGAACTAGATTCTAAACTTTTTAAAGGTTTCTCTAGCAATGGTTTTATATTCATTGCTCAGGATGATGAAACTGATTTACTGTGTGATCCTAAAATGGAGTTTTGCAATTTTGAGTCTGGTTCACTGACTACCTGTCTACATGGGGAGGTTGGATGCTGAGTGCACTTTATATATTGTTTCCTTATGTTAATGCTAGAGTCAGTGTGGTTTTACAGTCTTTATTTTATTGCACATATATTTCTAGAAGCATGGCAAGAGGTATTTTAAAGAGGAATATAGTATTATTTCAGGTGAATGTCTCAGTTGAGTAGAAGATACTTAGAAAGCATACAATAATAATAATTTCAGGAAGTCTATGGAGCCAGAAGAACAAACCAGACCACTACACTTCACCTGATCTGTGGTATTTATGCCATTCAAGTTGTTTTCTTTGTGCTGAGTGGACCTGCTCATTTCCTTTTGCTTTCCTTTTTCCTTTTCCTATTACTTTGACCATATATATATGTAGACACTGATGAATTCTCCAAATTGAAAAATCTATATGGTACAGCCTTCACATGTCACATTCAATAACAAATATGCTACAAATTTGCAACAATGAAAAGGGATACTTGCCAGGCCCAGCCCTATTAGGTCTCTAACTCTCTTTCTCTACTGTTAAGTGAAAAAAGCCCAATTACCCTAAGTATTAGCTGTGATACTTTATTTGCTAGTAAGCCCTAAGAATGGAGAACACACAAGAATATAGTTATTAGCTTCAAATCAAGGTAGATATTTCATTCATATTTTACAAAAGGCTAAAGCCAATTGAATACCTTAATTTTGGTACTGTGTGGATGCTATTGATAGACACTTCAGAAATGCTGAGCAGTAGATAAAGTTAGGATAAACTGATGCATTTTATATTATGAGCAGCTGGATGAGCCCTGAACACCATCCCCAAGTGATTAATCTCTGAATGGTGTAGAAAAGAGAGGGGTGCTTAAATAAATCAATGGTGATTTTAATAAACTGGGAGCTTCTTGGTACTAAATCTGTCTGCATCTGATCTGAATTGCAATTACTTGTCAAAAAATCATCCATCATTGCAAGTTCCAGACAAACTTTTTGGCAGCAGATGTTTCAGAAAAGCTATTTCTTATGGGAAATATATCTTTTTCTGGTGTATAGCATTCCCAGGAACAAAGAGTAAAGTAGAAAACATTTCATAAGTAGCAGCAATAACTTCTAAGCTATATCTAAATTTAGTTTACTGATTCATATAATTTGTAAATTTAAGTTTTAAACATAAATCAATCATTAAACTATTTATGTACTGAGCTTTGTTGATCTGATATGTATAATCATTAGTTCAATATCCATATATTTGTAAAACATATAATAATTGTATGACACTTAAAAGAAAGATAATTGAAATCTATCAAGAGGACTGGATCATTGGTTCCTCATTTTCAGAAATACTTGGTTCCACCACGTGAGAAGATTTGGAAACTATTTCTTTAGATGATTTCTAGGATGAATTCAACTGATAGAAAGCTGTGGGTGCAAAAAATCCTCCATTATTGCCAGGCATTACCTCTAATATGATAGAGTTAAGGTTGTCAGTAGTTATCACCAAACTGAGTAGAATACATGCCAAGTAAAGTTGTTGTTAATACCACCTTAATAAAAACAATCAGGACACATTACAATATGGCAAGAAACAGGTATAGCATATAAACAACCTTTCCTCTGCTTTTTATGCAACCATTGTCTCTAGGACAGAGTTGTTTGAGAACTCTAAAGACCTTGAAACAAGACACATACATAATTCCAGAATAGAGGGATGAATAGATAGAAGTTACCACCTTGTTGTAATACTCTCTCATAGTGAGAGGGATAATAAAGATATTTGATAGTTTAAAAGGCACACATACAAAACTGAGAAATGTGTCATTGTTATATGTATGCTACCATACATGGGCTGACTGCCAATTCCCTTTTAAGAAAAGATGTTGCATGTACTATTTAATTTTAAATGTGCCAAAAATATAACCTTCCATTTCTCATGGACATCTGTCCACCACGTGATTCATGATTTGTTCCCTGCTAGGGTGGTAACGAGGGAGTATAATTAATGTGTTTTACCTACCACTGGTGAAATAATATATTACGGTGCTGTCTTTTAATGTGCAACAAGAAAATGAAGGTAAATTGGATAAGATTACTAGGTTATTCAAGAAAAAATTATATTAAAAAAACCTGTTCTGTCAACTCTATCAAAAACCCTACGTTCCATTTGCCAATTACAATAGCAGAATCCATCAATCCAGCTTTCATTATATCAAAAATTTACTTTGAACCATTTTCTACCATATATAGTACATTGAAATCATATTTCATTAAAAGCTGTTTCCAGCATAACTGATAACAATTCACTTATAAAATAACTGATGACAGATGGATCAATTCATATCTTATGGTTAATGTGCTAGGCTTCTTATCTTGTCACCCAAGTCTACTGTTTGAAAATGCATCTTTTATGTTAGTATCTCAAAGTCACATTTTGGTAGACTACATCACAATTGCTAATTCTGAGTTTCACTCGCAGACTTTAACTAATGACAAACATTTGAAGAAAATATCTCAGTATTTCTTTGTTTCAAGTTTTATCATTTTCAGAAACCTTCGGAGAAAACCAATTGAAAAGTTTTTGTGGCCTGATTCAGAACATCTTTTGAAATAAACACGAATGCCTAAAAGAACTCAATAGTTTAATAGAATTGAGGCTCTTAAACACTTTCATGATGTTGTCTTGCATTGTAGTGGGGGATGTTTTTATGGCATCATTTGTAGTCCTATAGGCTGCATCCCGCTTGTGCAGGTACATAACATTCCTGGGATAATCTGATGTTTTTTTTTCATTTTGTATTTTGCCTTCATTTTATTATTGCTTCTTATTAATACAGTTGCTTTCGAAGGCAGAGGGTTCCTTTGCTTGTGTGTTGTTTAAACAGAAAACAAAATGAATATCCCTACTTGAAAGAGATTTCAATCTCAGCAGCCCATATGTTTCTTAGGAGAAAACAAGAAGAATAGCTAATACATGAAGACAAGTGTTAATTCTTAAGCATTTTGCCCAGACTTTCCAGAAATTGTAGTGTATAGGAAAAATAAAAGTGTACCTATTATCAAAAGGCTCAACCAAAACACTCAAATAATTAACTGGGGGAACAGTCCATACTAATCTCAGTTGAGCAACCAGGATTAACTACATTTTCATCCAAAGAAAGATATCTTATGCATGATTCCTTTTATTCTTCTGGGACTGACATTTCTATTAATGTAGTAAGTCAGAAATATCCTTTTTCAAATAAACTATTTGAATCTTCTGCCTATTTTACCATGCTCCCCAAGAAGGCTTTCTTTTCAGGCCAGAACTTTGGGGGAAGAGGAAATACTAAGAACATTTTAATCGTCTGTGGTTTTGAGTTATTTTGATCATGCATTTCATGCAACTCTAAAAATCATGCTGTTCCTAAATATGAATAGTATGTTTCAGGTCTAAATGAAACCTAAACCTATGCTCTTCCCTAATAAGCAGGGTGGGATGTGACAACACAGGAAAAAAAAAATTGGATCACACCACCATGGATTGCTCAGGAGGACAGTACATAAACAACAAGTAGAGAATGAACAGTCATAAAGATTCAAAATGTTTAACGGTGTTAAATCACCTGTAAGATCAACACAGGAGAGGAGCAAGGGAATAAGAGGAGCTTACTAAAATGAATGGAAGTGCCCTATCAAAAAATCTCATTATATTACCTCATTTTTTTAAGCTTAGAAACAATGGAAAGAAAACCCTAATCTGTTACACTGAAATCAAGGTTCAAACATTTTGAAGAAGCCATTTTGCATTCTTACCAAGCCTAGAAAATGACTTATATGATGACTAGAAGTGTGTACAGGGCCATTTTTATGTTCACCATGAGCTTTTATTCACCAGAGTAAAATTGCCTTTAACACCAAAATCTTCTGATAGGAACTTATATTACCTATAACTTCATAAATGGCCACAAAAATAGAGCACAAGTAATCAAACAAATATAATCAAAAGTATAAACCTTGTGTGTAATCAGATTTCTGCCTCCATTTTTTTTTATTTTATACTATGAACTTTCTTTTATTATACAGAATATTTGTGGTGCTGGAACCATTCAAATGAATTTTAGCTAGGTTACTTCTTGAAACTAACTGTTGATGCTTAGATATATTTTTTAGGAGGAGATTTAAACCAACAGCTTTTTTTTCCATTGTGGAAAGCTGTAGTTTGTGTTACATTAGACTTCCAGTTGTTATAAAGAGGAAAGAAAGACTCTTGCTTACCTTCAGGTTTACTTTGTAGGTAAAATGAGGTAATTCTGAATACATAGTAGAGTAAAATAAATATAAGCAGACTCAGCCTTCAGTTTACATTCCATGTCTATGTTCCAGACTGCAATTTCTGCAAATATGTTGTTAAATGCTTTGCTTCTACAGCTCTAGGCACACTGATAATGTTTTAGATAAACAGGAAATATATTCAGAAAATACTTGTTTCTTTCTCTCTAAAATTTCATATTTCATCAGAATTATTAATGATTGATTTTATAACATACATTAATTTACTTTTTCAAGAAAAAGATCTATTTTTAATATTGAAATCTGAAATTGTTCTGAATGTTTTGATTTTCAAAAGTAAAAATTCAGGACCATTACGCCATCTGTAATCATAAAGATAACCACAACAATAATGATTAATAAATTGTTAAGGTGAACATGCACATTCATACTCACATTTTCAAAACTGTCATGTCTTGGTAAGCAGCTCAGTTTTTGGGTGTCCAAACATAGACAACAAAGACTTATTTTTAGAGGTTTTGAGAACATATAACTCCCATTGATTGTGCTGAAGTTACAAATGTACCTGGGTGTCTAACAGTGAATGGCACAAATTGAGGGGAGAGGATTGTCATTTTAACAACCAGCAGAAACTGAGGGTCACTAAATGAAGCAAAACCCATTACTTCAAGCTGCAGAAACTCTAGAGCCAGGATTATTAACGAGGAACTATATATAGATCAGGTGCAGAGAGGGATATACAAAATGTACGGAAAAGTGGGTTACATACCAACTCTGGACAGGGGAGGCTTGTCTTGAGCATTTTATCAGTTAGGATCCTAGATAAGTCACTTATCTACCATCTTGGCTTCTATATATAATGTGAGTCCTGGGAAGCTTCATATCTGAAATCTAGGAGACCTCCAATGCTAAATATTTTCAATTCAGAGCTGCAGGTCTTTGCCCATGCCCAGTCCTTGTGCTGAATCTGAGCAGCAAGGAGTGTGCAGCAGGCAGAGCTAGAAACTACATCCACATCAGTGCGACATCTCTCTGCCCCACGCCCCCCTTTCCTTCCCTTGTCCCCCTTCTGCAGGGCTGCAATATGGGCACAGCCTCTACCCAGAGGGAAGATTCTCCCCACCCCTGCCTTCCTGTCTTCCCCCCGCACCCCGACTGCAATGCAGGTGTAGCTTCCAGCTGGACAGTAGCTGTGTTGGGTCCAGGCAGCTGGAAGTTGCTTCCACACTACTCCTGCTTCTCCCTATGCCCTCTTTCTCATTGAGCCTGGCCTCAGCACAGCTCCCCATGGGCTAGAAATGCATTCACACTTCAGCCTTGGGAAGGGGGAGTGGGGAAGACAGGGACAAGGAAAAGTTTCCCCTCTGGCTGGAAGCTGTGTCCATGTTGTGGTGGGAGGAAAGGAGGAGGGGAGGTAGACAGAAGGGACAGCAATGTAGATGCAGCTTCTAGCCCCCTGGCTCCACAGCAACTCCATGCTGCTCAGTCTCAGCACAAGCATAGGCCCTGATGGCTCTGCAGCCTGGATACGGCCTCTGGTCCATATATTGCCAATCTCTGATTTAAAAAGGTAGACTGAATTTATCAATGTAATTTTTGCCTGTGATTTACCGTTTTACCATTTTCCTTTAGTAGAGGCATAATACCATTTAGAGTTATATAATTTCCAAATATTCAGGCTAAATTTATCATTGCCAAATGCCAAAGTGATGTAACCTATAGATTTAAAAAGCAAACAAACACATGCACACCAGACCTGTATTTTTCACTGATAGATATATAAAAGTTACGCTTTTTTCCAGGAGAATCACAGGCTCTGTTGGTAGAAGCCCTCAGTATACAAACATTCACACAGTATCTCCCAGACCAAAAGTAGTAGTTCTAGAATAAAACTAATCTAACTACAGCAAGGGAGAAGTGGATCCTGGGGGAGTTTTTTCCCAAGAGAATGAATGTCTGTACACTTACCCTTCTGATAGAAAATGCAGCAGTGTCCTCAAACATTCCATTGTGCATTATTTGAGCTCCCCACCTTTCAATCCCTGCTCCAGGGAAACAGTTTGTGTCTTGTTTTGGACTCTACTACTCCAGTTGAATGTAAAGCAAACCTCTCTCCCTGGCTACCTGAAGTCCAGGAAAGCCCAGCTCCTTTCACTAGCCCTGTGCTGCAGGAAGACACAGGGTGATGAGTCAGCTGTGTCCTCTTCACATGACCCAGAACCCTGAACCCCTTAACCAAGCTCTAGACCTGCAACCCCCTACAATCCCAGACCCACACCTTGTAGGATGAATTTTTGCATATTAATTGATTTTATATATATTAGTTTTAAAGTTTAGATTATGCTTAAATGATAATAGTATTGAACTGATAAACCTCTACAATTGTATTAGCTTTATTTTTGTCTTTTATGAACAAATAAAGCTCCATTTTGTGCTTGTTTCCTGCTTGACATGAGTAAATGAACTTTATATGCCCTGTATAGATGAGAGTCTGTGTGAGAGGGTGAATGATGAAAGAATGGGAATTTTTGCATGAAAGCAAAAGAAGATTTAACTGTTTGTGTAAGCAACAGTAAGGAACCAATGTATGAGTTACCAGACACTAAACTAATTAATGGATGGCTGAAGAACTAGTCTGTGATCAGGTGCAAAAGGTGATAGTAAGAAGAAGGAATTCGACATATCCTGCCATTTGATCTACACAATGCCTCAAGGCTGAGATACTGATTATACAATGCTTCAAGGCTGAGATACCAACTCTGAGATATGAACTTTACTGGAATGGCCTCAAGTTGAGATAAGCAGAAGATGGATAAGAAACAACCTCTAATTAAAAACTGAGCATAGAAAAACCACAATGCTGAACAAAGACTTAAAATCCCTATAAAAGTGAGATGCAGACAAGCCATGAGGGGGAGTCCACTCTCTGCAACCTCTGGGAGTACAGGCGCGTCTGTTCCCATCCCAGCTCCCATCACCCTCCATGGGCGTGGGCTGGCCACCCAGCGCTAACATTGAGCAACCTCTGCTGGTAACTATAACATCTTACTGGAGTGGTTTTGTCTATATGTCTGTCTATATCTGTTTGTCTGTATGCTTGTGCATGTCTGTTTGTATGGCTGGTGTGTCCAAGCTTCTGTATCTGCTTCATGTAATCAATAAATGGGGCATTTTGCCTTATCCCCCTTTATAAGGTCTCGCTCTTGATTTGAGCAATTGGCAGTTTAAAGTAACAACTCCCAAGTCCCTACACCACCAGTGCCCAAGACCCCCTTTCTCAAAGCCTCACAACAGAGAGGGATGAATGGGGGACTGTAGGCAGGAATTCCCAGGGGTTCATGGTCCCCCTGAGACAGCGACTCATTCACCACTTCCACGTGCCCTTGTATGTGTCAGCAGTCTCCAATAGCCAGGAGAACCTGCAGAGCACACAAGGCTGTGGGCCACCGGCAGCATAGGCTGTCTGCGCTATAACCACCCAGCCCCTCTAATGCTTGTACAGTGCTGTCCTGGTAGGCTTTCCTATCTGAGAAACAAACCTGCAGGACTTCTCACCTGAATGCTTGTACACACCCTGTGAATCTTATATTAAACAGAAACACCTAATAGGTGGCCTTGGGAAATCTCTTAAATGCTGCATAACTACAGAGGTGGAGTTCCAGATACATGCCACCTTTTGCACTTCTTATTGGTATAGGCTGTTGTCTGTTGTGAATCCCAAACAAAAGGCAATTACTTATAGGCTTCCATTCAAGGTATGGTTACTCAAGACACAACATGTCTTGTTTTTGTTTTTTTATATTATTTATGAGCACACACTTTTAAAATTTTAATTGGGACAAATTATAGCATTGTGATGATAAATTTCCCCTTTTTATCAGGATTTGCATCCAAAAAGGAAATATAGGCATTTTCTGATATTCTCCTTTAAAAAGAGGACTAGGACATTAATTATTGACAGGAAAGAACATTTTTGTTTACAAATATTTGCTCTGCTATATTTTCATATAGTCTGATGGTTTTTTAGAAATAATGAAGATGAAATTCTTGAACTAAATCTTACATAAAGAATAGAGAATTTTTGAGAATGATGAACTGTGAACATACATTTTTTTTTGCCATTTGTAGTTGTGATTTGCACCCTTGGCTATTACATTATAATAATGATAAGAATAAAATAATGTGTATGTGTTGACTAAATATTAAACACCTGAGGACCAAAATAAAAATTAAGAAACTGTTCCACTTGACAAAGCATTATGCCAGACTACTGAAATGATCACAGATACCTCAGCTGTAGCATTTAGGCACTGATAATTATGCATCAGATCAAAGGTTTCAAAATTAATTGAGTTTCTATGCAGCTAGGACAATGTGATACTAACTCTCCTGTCACACTGAGTAACTTCTCAGCTTAGGCTTCAAGTTTATTCATTCATTTAATTATATATTGCAGCTATAAAACATCAAATTCAACATTTTCCCCTTGATTTTTAGTAGCTTACTTGGAAACAGAAAGCAGAACCTTACCTATTTTTTATGGCAGAATCAGAAATCCTGCTTCCAGCTCTTTGAATACATGTACATCCTAATATAATATGTTAAACTCTTAGCTTATAGAAAATATTTAAATGCCTTGTTATTGACTTTGAAATGTAATGGCATTTCTACTATACTATTTTTCTAATATTTTTATTCCATAATCATCACTAAGTTGACATACAAAGCAAATAAGAAATTTTGTTGGTAGTGGTGCAGGAGCGACACTAAGAAACCATAGAAAAGTGTGAAATATAACTTTCTTGTTCCCATTTTCAACTCATTGGAATGCTTCTGAATTCCAGAGTTCTGATGAGATTGAGAAGTTCTCAACACCTCTTAAAATCATGTGGACATTAAGAGTGAAAGTCTCACAAATTATCCAATTTGAGTACAAAGCAGAACTTAATTTTTTTCTTATTAGCAGAGACCATTTTGTCTACAAAATAAGATTCATTTTTAGTATTATTATTGCCTGGGTTCTGCCTGATTTCAGACTAACTCTACTTGTCTTTTGTCCAAACAGACCCTAAAATTATAGCGCCCTCCCTCTTAAATTGTCTTATCTTCCATTTAGCAAAAAAGTTGGTTTATTTCATATGGAGGAGTTTTGGAAACCTACAATCTTTTCCCAATCAGATCTTAAAAGTATAGCCTGCCAAGATATTTTCTCTTCATGAGTTAACTTCAGGAGTAGTTCTGAAGATAAGTTATTTCCATCTCAATGCAAAAGTCATCTTCTTATGTATGATCTTATGAACATACACACAGAATTATAATTACTGTATATAAACTTCCCAGATTACCTATACTTGTAATTGAACAGTAGGCAAGTAGTTCTCCTCAATCTTTCCAACAATCTTAACTAAATTTGGTTTTGTTTCCATGGAAAATTCTGACTTTCCATTGAAAAAATGGTGTCCTGGCTAGGGAAAATAAATTAAAACCACCATACCTCACAGCCTCTTTTACATTCTCTGTTTTTGAGAAATTATAAACATTTTATGTGTAAAAGATTTCTCACAAGAAAGAGTTAAAACCAGCTCATAAAATAGTTTGGCTGAAAAGTTTTGAACAAGCTCCAACAGTAAAAGGTAACTCAAGATTTTATATCACACTGCAAGCTCAGTTTCAGTGATGACCTGTGGAAGACAGTGAGCACAAAAGGTGGCTTATGCTATGGTTTGAACTGCTTAAGGACCCCAGAACTGTACTCCTACCCATAGCGTGGCTCTTCATACCAAACAACTGGAACATTATCATGGTGATGTATGCAGCTGTAGTGGAGGTGAAAATAATGGCTTGAAACCATTTGTGGAAATCTCTATTCCAAATAATTATTCATATAAAACGTTGACAACGTTTTGTACATAAAGCAAAATTTTTTAAATTATAAGTTTTGGCTGGCTAAACATATTGTGATTAAATAATAAAATATCTGTCATGTTTATTTATAAAAAGTCTTTGAGAGAAACTCAGAATAAGGCCTGAGATAAATCTTACTTTGAATATGGAGTAAAGGAAGGTCAGAACAGCTACTTTATTATAATAATGTTATCCCAGTTTACCACTTTTTCCTCTAATCTCCAGGTTTGATTTTTAAGATCCTCAAGGAAGAGTGTTTGTTTTTGTACATGTCTGAAGTGAACTATACAGGCAAAGAAATTTATCTGTGATTCCACATAGTCATTCTTACGCTGTATTTCTTGCCCTGACTAGTGATTCTGCTATGCTATCTACATAGCTGAAGTGAATCCAATGTTCAATATTTTTTCCTCTTTATCTCTGTATTCTGTGCTGATGGTTTGCCATGAAGATTTTCTGCAGTATGCTTGTCAACATGTGGGTGGATTATAACATTTGGGGTATGCTTGATATAGCAAAATTTAAAATGATCATTCAGTGTACACACATATACTCACCAACTGGTACTCACCTATGATCCTTTATTGATGCTTTCAAATATTAAATTGCCCCATGCAAGAACAAGTTCTTTTAATCCTGTGTATATCACACTGAAAGTGCATGAGCACAAATAGTTCAAATAATCCCCCTGAAAGGGAACATATATCCTTATCTTTTGTGTCGGTCTCATTCATTCTAGCTAGGTTCTTACAATGATAGCAATTATCATTGTCTCTGAATGTTTCCTACAACATAAAGCAAAAAAGTGCATCAGTGATGAAGTCTAGGTTCCTTAGGGTCTTCTATGAAATGCAAGCAATGTTCATTTTAACCTTTCTCGTTGCCTCCTCTCCCCAACAAGGGTTCCCCCCCATTCTGATTGTGAGAATGCAGCTTTGAAAAAATGAACTTCAGATTTCACTCTGAAAGCAGCAACATGTGTGGTCATTCTTACTTTCTCCAGTAATGAGTCCCAGAGCCTTGCCTTAGCTGCTGAGAAAGCCCTGTCTTCTGCTTTCACAAGTTTCACTCCAGAGGCTGACAGCTTTGTAGTTCCTGGCTGATCATGACAGCTAAAACTATCCTCCTGCTGAGAGTCAGGGGTTTCATTAACATCTCTTAACCCTGCTGTAATGATTTTTGTTTAAAATCACTTTCAAACATTAAAATAATGAAATTGCTCTACCACCTCATCCCTTAAGACCTTGATTCAGCAAAGCACTTCAGCACATACTTTCTTTAGTCCTGAAATTGTGCTGTTCTGAGAGACTGTCAGTTTCAATTATCACCTTGTAAGGATCTGTAAATCTTTAGAGACATATCAGCCCATGAACATTTGTAATCATTTTCCTGCCCTGGCATGAATCTTTGGGGGTTAGTAAGAGCTGAAGTTTAATTACAGGCAGGACAAAGGTGGGTTTACTACCATTTCATCTACTTCTAGGCAACTACCTGCCTATAACCTGTCTATTCATTTATCCTCCCACCAAAGAGCAGGCTTAGCTCTTTCCAGAAATGAAAGCCATATAAGTAAGTCACATACAGCCAAATTGGAGGAACAGTCCTTATACAGAATGAAGCACTTAGATCTTCCCTGCTGGAGGGAAAGGTAAAAAAGGGGAGACAGTGGGAGACAACAGGAACTTGGGTGATTCATGCTTTATAGTTAAAACCTGTGGCTTTGCCTATTCAGTCACTCATTTCCCTCAAAGTTTCCAGTTTCAAATGTTCCATGAAAAGTCTGTAGGCTTTAGCTTCTGCATGACAAGATGTAGGTAGGAGGAGGAAGGCTCCTGAAGCTCCATTGGTAGTGTCCAGGATGAAGAGTTCTAGCTCTGATTGTGAAGGGGGGGGGGGCAAGGGAGGGAGAGGAGACAGGGGAAAATATAAAAAGGTATTTTTCCAGGTAATTGCAAACTAAAAACCTACCTGCCAGGGTTTTGT
>NW_017729030.1:19844805-19856486 GCF_001723915.1 Gavialis gangeticus
AGAGACAAAAGGATAATATTTTTGGAAAACAGAGTCCCAGCTTCAGTGGGGAAAACTTACTGGGGTGTGTTTAGAGATTTCAAGAAGCTGCTGCCAGAAAGCAGCGCACCATTGTGGGAACAGCAGAAAAGGTGGAAATCGGGGGTACGCATTATTCCAAGAAAGAGTCAATAAGGGATCTTATGATACAGCCTCTTGGGAGGAGGTATTCAAATGTAGCCTTAGTCTTACATTGAAAAACAACCCCTTTTTGCCTGGGGTGTCCCCATAACTCATCTAGCCTAGACAGCAAGGTCAGAAGTCAGGACTATTACTTCCATAAAAACTTTGAGAAACAACCACCAGGTCAGACCACAGGTACATATAGCTCAATATATTGTCTCTCACAGTGAAAGAGTGTATGCTAGAGGAAGTGTTTTTGAGTGGGCATATCCGTGACACGCTTCTCCCAGCATTTAGAGATAGAGGAAAGCCTGAGGTTGAACCCTTAATTAATTTGGTTTACTGCCCACTGGTGAACCAGCTCTTTTGAAGCTGGTTAAATTGTCAACTTCCAAAACATTCTGTGGCAGCAGCAGGAGAGCAGAAAGTGCAATTACCACAAAAACTTGACACAATTTATTTCTCTTCAACAAGAAATTGGCATAAGAACAATTCTGTCCTAAATTAAAGGACAAGGGAGAACAGCAAAGGAACAATCAAAGTATGAAAAAACTAACTAAAATGTATTACATGTATATCACTTCATATACATGTAATACATCTGCACGCTTCATATATCTGCACGCTTTTCCAATTACTGGGCTGTCTTTATTTCCAATGCCATTGCTCTTTATTAAGTCCCAAATTACTGCAAAGCCTAGTAGTAGACTTTTAACTATCATTATATTAACAGAATTCACAGGAGTGATGTACAGAATAATTGGTGGGGTTCTTTGGTCTATGTTCTCCAGGAGGACAAATCTGATCATTTTATTATGTTATGCAAAGATGGATGTGGTGCCACTTTGTTTTCTTCAGTAAGACCAATCAGAAACATTAGATGATGCAGTTGAGAGAAAAAAATGGATGAAAACATTCCTTGCAAAATAAATCCACTCCACAGAATCCACAAACAGGTGCACAAAAACATACCTTGCAAGAATGTATTCTCCTTTACCTGTATATTCTGTTCCTTTGATTCAGAATTTGTCTAATGTCTTGATTCTTAGTATTATGGAATGGTCCCCAATATACACCTCAGGTTATTCCATCAGATATACATCTTGCTCAGCATGAAAGGATACCACAATGATATATCATGGACCCACAAGATGACTCCAGGGTTTTGGCTGCAATATTCTAAGTCTACTGAACCTTAAGCACAGATTTTTCTCATTCTGAATAGCACTTTTTCATTTTAGTGTGATTTTTCTTTCCATCTCCAAGTTCAAATTGGCAAAGAAACTATGCTAGGCAAGCTTTAAAAACTATACAAAAATGTAGTGATTCTAAAATAATAATAATAATAATAATATCCTACAATGAACAGGCTTTTGTTTAACAATAACAGTATTTTCCATGATATCTCTTGAAAATAAACTGAAATTGTATAAAACTATTTGAAGCATCATATCTGCTTAGTTTAAAGATCCTAGTGTGCTCCAGAGTTGTAATAATTACTTCCTGAAGAACAATTCATCAACACTTTCCCAATAAAAGTGTAGGATATCTCACCAAAGGCCTGCTTCTGCGCTTCTTCTATTTTGCAGAGAAACTGATACCAGTGAAAGCAACATAAGTTCCAAAATGTTTCTTTCCAATATTTATGCATCTGGAAGAATATGTGCTGGCTAACTTGAAGCAATAATTCTAATCCATGGCTCCTACTGAGTTTTGTTGTTATTACAACAGCATTGATGATCAAAACATGGTGTCTCAAGTTGGAAGGAACAAAGAATTAGTTGCTAGCTGTGAATAGGTTTATGTAACTTGCACAATATCATAGGGTCATATGAAAATAGGGTTGGAAGGGACCTCATGAAGTCGTGTAGTCCAACCACCTGCTCAAGGCAGGACCATCCTTGATTAAATCATTCCAGCCAACAAGTTAACAAGTCACATAGTTGGGAAAACAGATTGACTTAAGAGGTGAGGGTCTTTTAGTCTTTCCAATTTCTTCAGACAAAACAAGGACTCTACAGAAAACAGATTCATTCACTGCATACCATGATTGATTATCTAAGCAGTATTTATTTTTCATTCTGAGTGGGGCACGAATCCTATATCAGACTACATTGCAATGTACATATGCAACAGGCTGAATTACTCTTAATTTTGGTAATTACCTATTGCCCCCCTTCATTTTGGCATTTTCTATTTTGAAATACTTAAACTTCCAACATAAAACAGTAATAATATGCTTGCATCAGCAACTGAAAGTATTAAGAAGAATGTACATGATAAGATACAAGTAAATTATAAAAGTAGAAAATGTATATACAAAGCATTTGAAATGCTGGGTGGAAAGAAAAAAGGATAAAGCAATGGAAAGCTTTGTATTTTTACTCTTTCTCTCTCTCTTATTTGTTTATTTATTTTTTTGGTCATTCCCTGAAGACTGGCTAGTAATAAAACCCTTTAACATTAATATTGCACTTGTGACTAATGCCAAAGTGCATTAAGCTTTTATAAGTCATTTGAATTGGGCTGAAGAACAGCAACGGGGATTAATGCTTTCTGAATGCTACAGGACTATCTAAAAAGAAGGTGGCAAGACAGAGCCTGCTTTTTGATCAGTTTTGTTCCTACCATCAAAGGACCCTTGAATTTTGCTAGCTTACTGAAAAAGTTTGGCCTTAGGCTCATCAAACACGATAAGGCAAACAATGAAAGAAAGGAAAATGACAGGGGTAGCCTGTTACAACCAAACAGCAAAAAGAAAACCAACAAGTCAGCTCAAGTGGAGAGGCCTGATTAGGAAGGAAAAAATCATCAATGCACGTGGGCATTGGATAGTGTGGATAACTTAATAGGTCCTCAAAATTATATGATGTCCTGTGTTTCAATAGGGGCAGAATTTCATTCTGTTATTTGAAGTCATCACATATGCTTTCTAAAAAAACAATTTAGCAAACCCTAGATAGATAGATAGATAGATAGATAGATAGATAGATAGATAGATAGATAGGAAGGAAGGAAAAACATAACTGCCAAATAACCAAGCTTCTTTTCTTTGCAGGTCATCTGCTACTCCTGGCAAACTAGATCCAATTTCACAGCTCTACCCACTGTTCTTAATGATCTCTGTACTTGTTTTCCTTCTTGGACCTGAAGAAGAATGTCTTGCATTTGAAAGCTTGTTTAACTTTATTCCAACTGTTCAGCTGATCCAATGAGGATCGAGAGCCATTTCCACGAAGTGATCGCTGGTAATGTCTCTGACAGCCAAGAACTCCCAAGTCGACAGAAACACCAAAGTACACAACGATATGGACACCATTTTTGTCATATGAAAGAAGCAGCTGGCCAAAAAAAAAGATAACATTATGACATGCTCTAGCCCTAGCCAGAGTAGGAGACACCCCTGCAATACACCCCTAGGGTACTTTCACACCTTTGGGGTACCTTCTTTCCCAAATCCCTCTCTGCTGTCTCCTGCTGGACCACTGGCAACTAGCTAAGATGCACCAGAAGCCAATTCCTTGGCCTATGGTGCTTCAGCCCTACCTGTCTTACTCAGGCCTTGTCAATCTCCTTAGAAAAGGGGATTTTGCCACTAGTAATGGTCATGCATTCAGGAGAGATGGATTCCCCCTTTTCATAGAATGGCCAGCCTGCATGGTCAGATAACCTGGAAACAAATATCATTGCCATCAAGCATTTTTTAAAAAGACATCAAAAAGGATTTATTATAAGAAAAAACAAGAACTAGCATAGGAAATCAGTAACCACATGTTGAGATACAACCAGAGATATAAGACTAAACATACAAAAGAAAATATCAGAACAATAACCTGTTCTTACTCTGCACCTTAAACTGAGGGGTGCAGTCCCTAGCCAGCTTCAACAGGTTAAAAATCAGCCCCTGCCTTTGACTTTGTTGCCAGAGCTTCCTGCAAGTTCTCCTGCCAGCTTGCTTTTCTCAGTCTGCCTTAGCTGAGGGATCACCACCCCCATTGCACCTGGGAAGACTGAAGACAAAACTATGCTCTCAAGGTAGACTAAAATACAGTTGCCTATCCGGCCAATAACATGGGTAAACCCTTTGATCCTATAGGGATCACACTACATCAGTGACTTCTTGCCCACCAAAAGGATATGTTTACCAGAGAAGAAATCTTTCCTGAACCAAATAAGATGATGAGTGTATGTGTATCCTTTCAGACATGGAGATTTGGTAATCCAATATATACAATCTCTCTGTTTCAAGGTGTTACTTCATGCAAGAGGTTTTCCTTTAAAAAATGTAAATTCACTATTGTCTGTTCATAGTCTGGCTCCCATGTCTCAGAGTATGTAGGCAAGGGTGATGAGTAAACAAACTCCTGTCAAATGCCAATTTCCAGTGATTACCTCTTCAAAGTATAAATATTTGAGGACCATTTAAGTTAATCACTGCCTCAAAAAACAGCCTTAGCTATAATACAAAGATATATCAAAATTATGTTTATATCAAATAGAACAATATATATGAAAATGACAAATGCACTCAGCTTCACTTCAGTTATAAAGACTAAGCACTACAAGAGTAAATGTAATTTAGGGGAAATATCCAGGCATGCAGTAAACCCCACACAGTCAACCCCACACAGTGGATCCCAAAGATAACTCCTTGTTTTGAGGTGAATCCATGATAATCACCCAAAAAAATCCTTGCCTTGCACATAATTCCTAGACCAACACAGCTACAACATCATTCTAACAATACTGTAATACCCAGGAACATTTAACAGTGATTGATAGTTTGCAATTATATACAATATCTTTTTGGATACAATAGCTTTATAACAAGCAAGGGTCTTTCCCTACCCCTTATTTACAACAGGTATTACCTTACTCTATATGTAGTTAAATGTTGTTTACCCATTTTTAAGCTAGGTGCTAGTATTACACACATGAGCAAATACACTGGTTGTAGCTATACATGATACTTTAATGTACATTAGCCTAAGTAAATGCACATTGAGGGTACGTGCCCACATGTGCATGCCCTTAATTTGCATTAAGAATGGTGAATTTAGGCTATTCAAATGCAAATGCTGGTATCAAATTTAGGCACAAATACTTAGAGAACATTAATGCATGTGTAGATATATTATAGCACATTAAAGTGGTGTGTGTGGGCTGACTTGGGACTAACTTTAGTCCAAAGTCAGTCTGCACACAGCACTTTAATGCCTGCATGTGTAGACACCTGCCTAAACCCGCTTAATGTGCATTAAGTAAATGTGCATTAAATTTAGGCTCATTTAGATGCACGTGTAGGCATGCCAACTGTGCTCTATATTCTGTAATATTTAAGGATATCATAGGGTGATCTATTTGTTGTTATTATATATTGTATACAAACTAGAGCTGACAAATGATCAAAATAATTCATCACAATTAATTGCAAGATTAAAAAAATAATTGCAATTAATTGCAATTTTAATCACACAGTTAAACAATATTCAATACCTCTGCACCCAAAAGCACAGAGCCCATGTGCCTTTTGTCTCCTCCCCATGACCACCAACAATGCCCAGCCCTGATCTAGGCCTGCGCCGCACCTGCTTCAGACTCACTTTGGCCAGAGCAGACCAGTTGGAACGCAGGTGAAAAGCCCCAACCCTGACCTGCCCCATATCTTCATCAAACTCACTTGCCTACACTGAGCAGCAGCAGCAGCCAGGCAGAAGCTGCTTCTCAGCATGGAAGAAAAGCAGCCCCTTTCCCTCTTTATTGCTGGGCCCGTCTTGCTGTAGCTGCCCAGAGCCCTGTGGCTCTTCTGCACTGTTACTGCTGCCCTGCTGAGTGGCACAGAGATGTTGGTGATGGCAGTGGAGAGGAGCTGCAGGACAGCTGGGGTGCAGGCTCTGGGTAGCTGCAGCAAGAAGGTACCAGACATGGGCAGTTGGTGCCGCCTTAGTTGGGGGGACATGTGCCCCCCCTTCGACCAGTCCCACTGTAAGGGAGGAGAGCCGGAGCCAAGGCCAGGCTGGGAGAGAGCCCAGCCGGGCATAAGCCGATGCCACTGGCACGTGGTGGTCAGTGGCGAGTGACAGGAACTTGAACACTGCAGGAACCCGGAAGCGGAAGGTGCTGGGGCCACCCGGGCCCATTCAAAAGGAGCACCGGCATGGGCAGAAGGGGCTGGTGTTGACAGAGCTGGGAGAGCCGGGTCCGACGGCGGCGGAGGCGGCGGAGCCGAGCGAGTTGGGTCCAGCAGCAGCGGCCATGTAGATGGGTCCAACAGCGGCAGGGTAGCCGGATCTGGGAGAGCCGGGTCCGACGGCGGCGGAGGCGGCGGAGCCGAGCGAGTTGGGTCCAGCAGCAGCGGCCATGTAGATGGGTCCAACAGCGGCAGGGTAGCCGGATCTGGGAGAGCCGGGTCCGATGGTGGCAGTGGCAGCGGAGACAGGGCCGGGAGAGCCGAGCCCGACAGCGGCGGCCAGGTAGACGGGTCCGACGGCGGCGGAGGCGGCCGAGCCGAAAGCGACGGGTCCGGAGACATAGGAGGCGAGCAAGCCAGGCCCGGAGGCAGTGGAGCTGCCAGAAACAGGCCCAAGGCAGGGCGACTGGGAGCAGTGGAGCCTGGGATGGCGGACACTGCTGAAGCAAGGAGAGCTACGGAAACCGCAGTGCCCCAGCGGACCAGGGCCCGCGGACGGAGCGGTTGGACATTTTTGGGGTAAGCGGGACCCCGGGGCAGGGGTCCGCACACCAGACCGGAGGCCAGGGCGAGGGTGTAGGGGTGGAGGAGCCCTCTGGACACCAGCATCTGGGGCCAAGCCGGACAGCGACGAAGGTCTCATCACCAGACGGTACGCGCTATACCAACTGAACAGCATATCAGATAACATTTAGTCGTGGCAGGCGAGGCAGGCGCGTACGCCCGTCCGGGTGGAGTGAGCCTTCACTGTGAGTGGGGGGGTGGTCACGGTCCCTTCCCCAAGGACCTGGGAAGGGAGGGACACAGCCTAAGAGAACCCACTTACACCCACCAACACGAACCGGGGGTGGGGGGGACAGGTCCCCCACAGGTAATCACATTAATGTATTAATTTGGTTTTGCATTAATCATGGCAGTTAACTATGTTTAATGAGAGCCCTAAATTACAAACACATTTTTTCCCCCCTCAAAATGCAAAAAAAACCAGCCGTATTTTGGATCCAGCCAAAGAGTTTCTTTCAAATCAAAGACAACATTATCATCTCATTCCCAGAAATATGTCTTTAATTAGAAGGGATTAAATATTGGCTCCTATACTTTGGAGTGTTCAGATTCTCCATGTCAGAATGGACCTGAGAAATGAAACAAGCAAAATTTCTACTTCAAGCAAATAATTTTTATATACCTACCACTTGCATATGAGAGTCATTCTTTTATGCAGTTACCTTGCATAACCTATCTCTTTGAAATGAATGGAAATCTGGAAGAAATTCTTAATATTAGGGTCTATCTTTTCATTCTTCAGACAGGTTTTAGCTTTACAGTGGCCATTTAATACCAGTTTGTTATTTTTTTTTCTTTGTAAATAAGTAGCAGCCTGGAATCTTTATCATATTGATCATTCCACAAGTTTTCATCTTGGGCCCAGGATAATACATAGCTTTGATATTGCATTATTATTTTTCATTTGTAGCCTATTGATTTGCTGCCAGTAACTTACAGGTCAATTTACAAAAAGATGGAGTATGATTTATAATTTTCGTGAATGATTATGCCACAATGGGAATGTTTTTATAAGGCTGTTGGAACTCTAGGTTTGTTTTTTGCTTCTCACAGGAATTCAACACATTAATAGATTAGTGGGTCAGTTCCACCTGGATTTACACCTGGACTTGTGATGGCTTTCACTTAATTTATATGAATAAACGGTTGTACACAAAACCATAGTTAAATCAGTGTTTTTACTCTTGGGGGTCATTTCTCTTATCTGCTCTACCTGGATAACTTAGGTATTATACTACTGAAGTGAAAATGGTTACAATGGTATACAATTTGTATGAAGAGATACTGTATTTTATATTTGTATAACCATACCATTGACTGATGCGAAAGTTTAAAAACCAGAGTTGAGACTTACTAATAAAAATGCATGAACTATTTTTTTCATGAAATGGATTAACATTAGGAAATGATATAGTCTTTATTATGCCCAGTGTTGTACCAATAAGCCATTTCATGGGGTAGGAGACTGTACAGAGTTGTACATCTTCATAATTGTCTCCTTAAGGTATTTCCATTTCCATGAATCCCTAAAAAGTGCCTAGTTAACTATCTTTCAGCAACTGCAGAACATCTTCTCTCTTGCATTGGGTCAGTTCCATCACCCAGTGGTGAATGGAAGAAAAAACATTTTTCTTTCCCCAACTTGGATTATTTATTGTGCTTGGCCATCACAATGACTGGCACTCATTTTAGTTTGATGAGTTTCTCTACACCCTCTAATCCTCCTTGAACTTTTGCAAAAGGTGTCATTCTTCCCACCCTTAAGTTCAAAATATACTCCAAATATGACCACATGGTTAGGATATATTCCATTGAGGATTCCTATTACACCAGGCCTAGAACAGCTTGCAATGTCAATTTGATTACTCAAATATACCAGTATCACATAGTTTATTTTGTATGCAAGCTGTAGAACCTATTCTTGCGCGTATTGAGGAAACATATATTGCAAGGGATTTTAATATACAAACAAAATATCTTGGGTGTCCTGTGCCAGTTCAGTTCATTTTATGGGAAAATTTAAACTCTAAATTTGCTCTAAAATACCTACATATTACCCAGATGTAAGTTGGATGTCACATAAACTTCCTAAATAGTACTGATTATTTGTACTTTCATTGGTAGGAATTTAGATATTACAGAAATTAGGATTATAGAAGGAAGTTTTAAAAAGTGCACAGTTAACATACACATACCATCACCTAATTTATAGGGGGGCAGTTTTTAATTATTCAGTGTGAGATATGTCAAACCAGTGAGAAATGTGAAACAGTGGGTGCATCTATACATCACCCTACAGTGTGCTACAGTAACACAGTGATCACCAGGGATCCTGGTTTTCTTTGCTAAAAAAAATCCCCAATTTTCAGTTTAAAGAAGCAACCCCAAGTCCACATTTTTCCATGATTAAACTGAAACTCTACTAACAAAAAAATTAAAAAGTAACCCAAAATCCATATTTTTCTGTGATTAAAATGTGGATTTTGGGTTATTTTTTAAAAACCAAAAATAGGGAATTATTTTTTTTATCAGAGAAAACTAGGATCCCTGGTGATCACATGGGTCTACATGTGATTGCTGGCTATGTCACCATAGCAGCGCACTCCCTGCTTATAGTGCACCACTACAGTGATGTAGTGGGGAAATTTAAGTGTGCGCCACCCATACAGCATAGTATGGGCAGTTACTGTGCTGTGTTTTAGTACTTCCAAAAGAAAGTACTAAAGCACAGTACAGTAACAACTATGGCAAAGTGTAGACTTGCTCATTGAGATATTTACATTGCACATTGGTGTATACACGTTTTTGGGGGGAGGGGGAGCGGGGGGCATTGCTACTGGAGCACTTCCAGAATCATCAAATCCATTCTGGACAATCCAAGGTATTCCAGTTTATTTCTGATATGCAATATATCTTTTTTTTCTTTTTTTGGTATTCATTTTGCACAAACAGTCTGTATGCAGTTACTGTTTAGTAACTGTATACTAGCATGCACAACATACTGTTTCTGTTAGTAAGAACATTCCACCTTAGTGACCCGAGGTTGAATATATATGCAAATAGAATTCATTCAGAATTTGAAGTTATGCCTTTCCCTTGTTGATACTGCATACTTGGAAAATGCTCTCTATTTTGGAGCGCTACCAGAAATCTACCAGATTTCAGAAAGTATGCCTGCCAAGTAAATATGCTAAAACACAATTTCTCCATTTCATTTGAGTTGGAGACATTTCTAAATGATACACTGGAGTACTGGAAGAGATGGAAGACCAGTGAAATTGCCTGATTAAAAACAGCTGTGAATCCTCAACCTGAGGATCCAAAGTAGTCTGATCACAGGAAATGCACTTCAGTTTAATGACTAGGTAGCCAGCCATGCATGTACAGGTGTGTGTGTATCTCATTCCACACAGGAGGTAAAAGAAATTCCTTTACTAAAACCCTATCTCAGCTAGAAGGTGAATGAAAAACAGTAGATCATAGATACAGTTTCAACACAGAAGATACAGATATAGTTAGAGTATATCTGTGTTAGCTGATTATTCCACAAACAAAATAATAGGACATAGCATGAGAGAACAGACAATGCTAAAATAAATTGGAATGCAAAGGAAAATTGTCTTCCTAATTTTTTTTTGTTTATTGCTTGCTTTTTATTCTTTTTTTGTTTTTATGCTATGATGCCAGTGGTAGGCATAGACAAAAATTCACTGTCATCAGGGTTGCATTCTAGGCTATCACAATACAGCTAGTCAAAACTTTTACTGAACCATTTCCATAATAAAAATATCAATTAAAATTATCTCTTTCCAATGCGGAGTTTCAATAAAATTGAGGAATTAATCAAAAATCACTTTGATTAAGTTGTCAGAAAAAAAGTTATCAAGAAAAGATTTCCATATCAGAATGAAAAAAATCCAGTTTTCTTGTTTGAAAGACTTTTTGTTGGGTAGCCAAAATGGAAATATTTCAATTGACCCAAACCAACATTCTTTCAGAGTCCTTTTTTAATAATTTTTTTAATTATTTTAAGTTTTGAAATAAATTTCTTGTCAGTTTGGGACAGGAAACATTTGAAGTCTTAATTAGTTTTCCAGGACAGGAAAATCAATTTCTTACCTATATCTACTACTCAATACACTTCATGGCGGTTTCTGTGACATACTTGTTAATCTTATCTTAAATGTAACGTGTGATGGAAGCCATAGAATCATAAAAAAGTAGGACTGGAAGGCCATCTAGTTCAACCCTCTGCCTGAGACAGGATCATCTCTATCCAAATCTTCCCAAACAAATTCTTGTCTAACCTATTACTAAAATCACACAGGTGACCCTGTCTCACAACCACAAAGTATGTAGCACCTTAACCTGCCACAGGTAAAGAACAGGGACTACAGTGGACAAAATCCTGCTACTATAATAGATGTTAAAATACATGTGAGAAATCCAAGGAACAGAGCTGCTGTTCCACTACAGAGGAAGGCAAAAACCCCTCACAGTCTATAATAATCTGCCCAGGGGGTAAAATTCCTTCCTAATCCCCAAAGTGGCAATTGGTCTATCCCTGAGAAGAGGGAAAGACCCTTTAACCAGAAAACTCTGGGTTTTAGTCTCAGCAGGAGCATTGGTAAATCCCAGTCAAAACCCCTAGCCTTATCTGTAAGCAACACCAAGCCTCTGAGGAAGGCAAAACAACACCCCCCCCCCCAACACACACACACACAAAGTCCCTAGTATGTAGCAAAAAGGAACCTCAGGAAATCAT
>NW_017729030.1:19856550-19861861 GCF_001723915.1 Gavialis gangeticus
CCCCCCCCCCCAACACACACACACACAAAGTCCCTAGTATGTAGCAAAAAGAGTGGGATGGGGCAGGCGAATCTTTCCTGGGCCCATCCAGCAACCAGCAAAGCCCAGGATCTTGGGAAATTCCTACAGTACTGTGTAGCTAAAGCTACTCCTAAATCATCTCTAACCAATGATTTAGGGGACTGGATCCGATGATTTTCTGAGGTCCCTTCCAGCCTTACAGTCTATGAATCTATACCCCACCTGTCTTTCCTGCCTGGTGCAGGGTGCTGGACCCAACAAACTTCCGAGGTTCCTTCAAGACTTACAATCTATTAATCTATGAATCAATGATTATCCAACTGCTAAACAGAGAGCTTGGATTATGCCAATAATTTGTGACTGTAAAGTATGGAAAGATCAAAAAATGTGTGGATTTGCTATATCCAGCATAATCATATGCTCTACCTAGGTCAGTAGAAGAAATGGTTTCTTATCCTACAGTAATAAACCCTCAACATTTTTAGGTGCAAGCATAACGGTGTTTTTCTTCATTATCAGAAGCATCTCAACGGTTTTGTCTGAAATTTTCCAAAATAAGTTAATCTTGAGGTTGATACTTGACATCTGAAAACAGGGTCTTATAAAAAGGAAGTGTCTAGGAAACTTAATTTGAGCCCTGCTTATCACACTTAAACAAAGTCGACATTTGCCATTTTTCCTCTTTTAAACCAGGTAATATAGCAACTCACATGCTGTAGGCCTTAATATAAAAATGGGAAAGCAAGAGAACAGAGTTGTACTTAAATGTATTGTTCTGCTAACCTCTAGAGATAATTAATAGGGTTTTTTTTTTATTTCTAAAGGAAAACAATTCAAAATGGTTAAGACATGGTACTAAACTTGGTATTTAAATGATCTGTTGTAAATTGTCTCCCTAATGCATTCATTATTTGATATAGCCCCTAGTCCTATGCAATGTCGAAAGGGTCAGTTCCTTTCAAGGTACAGTGGATCCTTATACAAACCAGTAGGTCTCTGAAGTGTCACTAATATGCTGTCTATTAACGTATGTGTTAGGATGTGAATAATTCATTGCAGGCAAAATCATAGGGAAAATGTTTACATTTAAGGCTGGGGAACAACACTGTACATATCACAATGCTTACAGATGAATTAACACTGTTAACTACTAATAGCTCAGTCCTACCTAGAATTTTTAGATGTAAAGTTATCTTTAGTTTTTGGGAAGCTACCAAAACATATTACACTACTTTGCAAAACAATGTCCCTTTATACAATGCTATTAGAGGAGAGCTGCCCAAGCAAATCAAGTTATCAGTCTGCACATCAGAACCTTAATCATTTGAGTTTTGCTCTTGCATGCTGTAGCAAACAGGATAGTAATTTATATTATAATAGTCTCTAATATAAGTGCAGTCAATGTTGCTGAACCAGCAAAATGTTTAGATCTTTGAATCCTGATCTGAACTATCATCAGCCCACATTTTAGAAGGTCTTGAAGCTCAACCTTTGTCAATAGCATAATTGCATACAGTTACTGTATTTGCTCTGTTGCAAATTTTTATGAGCACAGATGTAACATTACGTAAGTTTTATCAACATTTCCATATCAGTCAATCATGATTTATCTTTTTTCCATGAGTCTTAAGGGTAAAACATATATTTACAAGCTGTTTTTCTAGTATCTGAAGCCAAAGATTGCACACTAGAACAAATCATGTAGATTAAATACCAGCAGCCATAAACTTCAGTGGGTTTTGGAGACAAAAGTTATGAGTTCTGGTGGAAAGTTCTGCTGGCTCTTCATAAAAGCTATAAAATAACTCATGATATTTTCAGTCAGTCGATGATACATTATAATGCAGTGAAAATAAAGCATGCAAAATACCCCAGAACCAAGCTATAGATGAAACCCATATCATAAAGTTGTTTAGAAAACAAACTGGCATCTTAAAACCCAAACAAATACTTTCCCCCTGAAGAAATGGCTAAAATTAGTGGATGCAATACTTCCAATATGACAACACAGTATAAAACTGAGACAAGAACTTTCAATCAGTGTTTGAATATTTTTGGAGGGGAAAAGAACTAAATTAGATGTCCTCTGAATCCTCCAATATGCTTCAGTTTGATACAGAAAAATAACAGTAGAAAGCTTTATATCTCCATTTTCCCCTAACACTTGTAGAGATAGTGTTTCTTAATTAGTATATAAGATCATAGTGCAAATAATCTTACATTTTTGGTGTTAAAGGATGTAAAATATTTTATTTTTCTGATTCTGTCTTCATCCAGAGGCATCCTGTTTCTGTACAAAATGCATACTCCAATAGACTCTATTATTCTGTATTTTGTTGCAAAGAAATACTTTTTTCCAAAAGTTCTAAGAGCACATATTAACAAAAAAAAAGTGTTGTCATGATACACAATCATTTCAGACCTGAACTAAAGCTATCTAAAAAAAACAAGGAGAGTCTTTCCAATATTTCCAATGGGACATGAATGAAGTTACATAGGATACTTCTAGACAGAAGCTAAAAGCTTAAGTCTGTATAATGATTCCTTATATCAGTCTTCAGAGCTTTTTACAGCATGTACCTGCACTTGAAGTGGAAAAGGGACCATCTGCATAGAATTTATTTCTGTTTTTAACCAAAATGTACAAATTGCTTCTGGGATCAGGGGTAAGGATAAATGATCTCTTCTCAAGTGAAATGTAGGAAATGCCTCAAAAAGCTCAGGGATCCATTCCTGTAAGTTATTAGTAGAACTGGTATATCAAGAGAGTGATAAAGTAAGAGAATATGCCTCCTGTCTAATTATCTTTTAGGCAGAAGTATTTGTATGTTATCAACATGCCTTCCACAAGATGGCCCACCATTTTTATTGTATACCATACCAAAAGCACGGCAAATCTGAGAAATGTCCCTGGGTGTACATTTGGATTTGCTCTTTCTCTCTCTTTCCAGGCATTTCTAAATATTCTCAGTTCTGTTCATCCATTTTCAATGCTCTGAATCATACTTTTTTATTGATCCAGAAAGAAAGAGAAGCCGGTGAATCAGCTTCATATGATTAGTATTTATGATATTTAGAAGATATCCAAAACTCATAGTCCACATTTTTATTACCAATATTTCCATAATTTTAGAATGTACAGTGTGATCTACTTCTTTTATGACCTTTGTTATTTCATAATCTGTGCACAGCTTTACCACATCCACCTAGAGTTTCTGTGTATTAGTCACTGCTGATGCTAATGCTTTCTAACTTCTGGAATCTAATATGAACATATCTGATCTTTAGTTTAATTTTTTTTCTTAAAGAAGAAAACATACAATGCAAACACTACACCAAGGGTACAGATTTCCAAGGGCATCCAATATACCTGAAGATTCAATTCCAAAATTATTTTAGGCACACTAGCATCATTACTACACCACTTTCCTACATGTCATACATCAGCATAATTACTTGATTGTAGCACTTGTGTTGGAAACCCTGTTGAGATTTAGCAGATGGCCATATGCTACCCTCTATTAGAGCAAGTGGAGAGTAGCAAAATACACCTGAAAAGCTGTTGGATGTAGGTAGAGCAGCTAATTAGTTACATCCTTCCTTTTACATGTCAGGGTGGCCTCTGTAAAGTTTGAGCTCCATGACTCAGAGGGTAAAGCTGGAGGGGATTAAGGAAGTGGATGTCCTCTATGGAATGTACTGCTCCAGTCCAAGTGGGTTTCCCAAAGGAAGACCACTTGTGATGATAATCAAAACATCACTTATGTCCACTATCTTTGTATGAATGCACCTGGGTGACAAGAGAGAGTCCTTTGTATTGACTGGTACATTATCTGTGCAGAAATAAAGAATCTTTTATTCCTGCAGGTTTCAAGGAGTTGAAATATCTGCCAGCTCCACAAGGAGACTAAAGGACACCTTTAGCCACAATATGGCAATTTTGAGACTAGTAGGACAACAATGTAAGTTATAAAGAAAACAGCCGCTATATAGAAGACCATCAAAATTAAGACCTTCCTGTGTGACGGCAAGAACCAAAGAAATTAATAAGCAACAAATATGTGCTTCTTAGAGGCATTTGGAACTTTTGTCTAATATAAAGCTTGTGTTTTTGTAACTCGCAGATGTAACTTGTAACTGTTTGTGGAACTGACGAGGCCTCAAAAACAAAGCTATAGCTGTAAAATTAGCTGACCTAACAGTCTTTTCTTGCTCAAAATTTAGTCTTTATAATGATAAAAACTGGATTCAACTGCCTGGCTTACCCAGCACATTCCAGGAAAGTACATCTCAAAGAAGCATAGTCAGAGAGTTCTAAAAGGGTTGGATTTAGGCAGAGTAATGTTAATTTCAAACCTGAAGATGCTTCATTGTAATTTGCTTATTGGATAAACCCAAGTTTGGGTAGTAACCTTTTATAATAATTTTAACACCTTTTAATCCCATAGGGGAATAGCTATAAAACAAGATTGTGAATGGCCCTGAGGTGAGCAGATTAGCATAAGACTAGTTATAAAAAGTGCTTGTGTCAGGTGACCAACAGGAAAGAGGGAACAGGGCGGAAATTGTTGTTCTAAGCGCAGACTCCAGACTCCAAGTGTGAGTGAGGATCGGATCTTGATCAAGGGATCTTCCCCAGTAATTCTTTGGATAGCATTGATTGGGGACGCCTGACTTTGCTGGAATCACCTGGTGTGCTCCTGGCATTGAGGGACTATCAATAAGTTGCCAACCCATGTCTGTCTATTTGTTGTTTTAAACAGCCCAGGGGCCGATACCCTCACAGTGCCTAGCTGGCCTGCGACAGATTGATCTATTTATCTGTTGTTATTAACTACTATTATTTACTATTGGCTCTTTAATATTGTATTAACTGCTTATTGCATTTATCTTTCTGTTAACTATTGTGTGTGTGTAAGCTATAATAAATTTGCCACAGTTTTACTCCCAACTCTGCCTCCTTGATCCTGAACCAAACAGCCAAGTGGCTAAATTGATATACTCACAGTGCCCAGCTGGCCTGTGACATTCCTGTTACATAAACATACTTTGAGATTGACAGGGGAGAGCTGAGTCCTCCCGCATCGCACAGTGCTATGATCTTTTCTGTCCTTCCACTCCCCCACCCAATAACTAGGAGACTGAAGGCCCTGCATCCTCCCACACAGCTCCTGGTTCCAACTAGGGAGTGGGTGCTTTGAAATCAGGGGGCAAGAGTGCACTGGAGAATGTCCACTAATAGTCTGTTCCCTCTATCACCCCTCTCCCTAGTGGGGGGGGGGGGGGGGGG
>NW_017729030.1:19861879-19873199 GCF_001723915.1 Gavialis gangeticus
GGGGGGGGGGGGGTGAGAGAGCAGGGACGTAGGACTTAGCAGCCCCTTGTCACACCTCCTGGCTGAAGAACAGAATCTTGCATGCAGCTGTGGGGATTTTGAAGCACTGCAGCCAACGGGTGGGGCAGAAAGGGTGGTCTGAAATGGTCCATTTCTGAAACTGCACTTTCTAGTGCTTCAAATGCTATGTCTGTCCCCACCCTAAGACATTCACATAGGAAAATACCATTCCTGTCCTCTGTATGACAAAGCTGTGTAAAGCTCAAAGGTGAGAGCCAGAAAATTCTAGGAAGGACTTTTCTTTCTCCAATACGCCCAGTTTATCCTGGATGCTATGTGATGTGTATAAAGTTTGGTTAAGCATAGATTCTCAGATGGTCCAGTGTGATGGCCAGAACCAAAAGTGTTAATAAGCAACTTATAGCAAAAAGGGAATCTGCTTTTTGAGAGTATCTGGTAAAGGCACATAATAAATATTGACTAAAATAAACCTTATGAAACTGCTTCCTGCAGACGCATCCTGTCTAGAGGATAACCATAATGTTATATTTAACTGTTCGTACTGATCATAAGACTGACATGAGTTTCAAAAAGCAGAACTAAAAAATAAAACTGCAGACTTAGCTGATTTAATAAATTTTTGATTAAAGGTTAGTAAGGTTGACAACCCTAACCACAAAGTATAATTAACACATCTTAAATTTTTTTTAAGTAGGTTGGACTTGGGCAGGAAAAATGCTAATCTCAGACCCCAAAGTGATGTGGTGTGATTTGCTTATTGGGTAAACCCAAGCTTAGGCAGTAACCTATTATAATAATTTCTAACACCTTTTAACCCCATAGGGTAACAGCTGTAGGGTAAGATTGTGAGTGGCTCTAAAGCCAACAGATTAGCATAGAACAAGATATAAAAGAACACACATATTAAGTGACCAGTAGGAAGGATGGAACAGAATGGTCATTGCTGTCCCATGCCCCCAGATTCCATACTCCCAATGTGAACAAGGACCAGATCTTGATTGAGGGAACTTCCCCGGTATTCCCTCCGACTGCATGAATCAGGGATGCCTGACTTCGCTGGATCAACTTGACGTGTACCTGACACTGAGGGACTATCAATAAGTTGCTGAACAAGTGGGAACTCTTTGTCAATTTGTCTGTCTGTTTTTATTATTACTGCCGATTTTTAACTTTTATTGTTATGTTGTCTGTTTATTAGCTTAACCTTTATATCAACTGTTATACATGCATGCAAACTATATTTTTTGTTGCTTAAATATATTTTTTGTTATTATTTTGCTATTATAAGTAAAATTCATTTTTACTGTTGTAAGTGAAACTTGTCTTTGTTTCACTCCCAACTCCACCTCCTCGATCCCCAACCAAACAGCACAGTGGCTGATACAGTTGCAGCACTCAGTCAAACCTGCAACTAAATTGATACACTCTCAGTGCCTAGCTGGCCTGTGACAGTCCAGTTTGTCAAGCAGTCTTTGAAATCAATACAGTTACAGCTGATTTTGTGATTTATAAACTCTCTCTCTTTGCTTAGTTATCTTATATGCTCCTGTTCTATTTGGTTAATGACAAAGACACAATGAGAAAAGGCCATCAAAATGTTGGGATAATGTTATATTGGAAAATATAATTCCTAATAGAACATGGTATGTTCATAGTATATTCTTATAGATAGGCATACGCCAAACACCCTTGCATTTATGGCTTAAGACAGAGAAAGGCAGTTAGCTGTTAATGTTGCCAGGGTGGAAGTTGCTAAGAATGAAATTAAGGAACATATCTTCCCTGAACATGTTGGTATAGAAGGAAACTTGATAAACAATAACAGGGAAACCAGTTGCTTCCATCAACAATGGACTAAAAGAAAACAAGTAGCAGAAGAATTTGGGAAAGATAAGATAAGATAGGATAAGTTAAGCAGGTACATAAAAGTTTTGGGTTAGATCTGATCAGCTCCTGGAAAACAGACACCTCAGAATAAAATGATGTAATAATAAATCTTGACTAATAAAACAAAACATGTGAGGTATTTTTTTTTAGTATCAACTGGATCTGCTGGAACCAGCCAGAGTGAAACAGCTAGAGTTTCCCTCTTGGTAGTCTAGTTGTAAGGATTCTGATCAAATGCTTGTAACTGCAATCACTGGGCAGGCATGGCCATTTTTAAATTATATAAATTGCTATCTAATATATAGCTAGTAATTTTTATAGTATTTTAGAATAATTGCTTTAAGTAATTCTATAACTGCAAGTGGCCTTTTCATTTAATAAAGGGATTTTAGATGAATTACTGATATAATCAGTCATTTTCCAAGACAATGGAAGAGGAGAATTCTTCATGTTGAAGTCTTCTGATGAAACCAATTAATGGTTCTTGAATATGTTTTAGTCAAAGAAGTTAATGATCTAAATGCAGAACTAACTGGATGAAGTTCTTTAGCATGTGTTGTGCACTTAGACAAGTCATCTAATAATTTCTTCTGTCTTAAAATCTATTAAGCTATATTAATATTCTTGACCTTTTCTTTTGTCATTCAGTCATCTGCACTTAGGAAAATCTGGCACATTGCTTATTTTACTGAAGGCAGATTTTATGCTCTCAAGGATCATCTTTAATGTGCTGTAATTCTCTATTGAGTCATCATAAAACCGTTAAAGACCTCAGTACTGGTCTTTATATGACCATTAAAATAGTTTTAAACAGGCCATTATTGCTATTACACCATGTTGCTGTATTCAGGCAAACACCAGAGTAGCAATTACAATAAGGGTTACTTACCATCAAACTGGTACACTGTAAGCTGGTGAAATATGCTTTAGAAGCATAATTCCCCCAGCCACTAGAGCACAATAAAACACTGCCTTTATTTCCAATTTTATTGGTTCTGTCTGCTCTCATCTGGTGCCTGAACATTTTATCTGCTACCGCTGGCTTTTCTAACATAATAAAAAGAACAGAAAGAATCCTGCCCTTTATTTCATTTTAAACATTTTCACACATTTACAGGTAACTGACAGAAATTGAGCAATAGCTACAGAGCATTGGAAAATGTGATTTTGTGTTGTGCTTTTTTCCAACAAATTGTGTCAGAGAAGGATTTTAGATATGTTTTTTGAGGACAAAATCCTTCCCTCTAGTTACATAGGAGTAACCTCTTATTATTCTTTGACCTCTCTGTGACCCCCCAGCCCACTTCCAAGGAGTTTGAGAAATGTTTAAAATGGCTGGCCTTCAGGAGCTATATAATCTTATGGTAAGAGTTATATGTAAAATCAGTTGGAAGAAATCTCCACTTCCCAAGAAAATGCCCATGGATTCTGTACCCCTTCCTAATACTCATCCCATGACCTAAAGACTACAAGAATGATTTTGGAATCTATTCTCTCCCAAAGAACTAGTGGCAAAGCCTAGTGGCTCTGGTCCATTATACAAGTTATACTAACTTTTCCACTAGGAAGATGGACAGACATTCCCTGCCCTCACATCATACCCAGATAACTTAGGGCTAGAATCACAATTACAGTTATACAGTTTGTGGTTATGGTACGTTAGAAGATGTCTGAATCTCATAATCCATATATTTTATAGCCAATATTCCTATAATTTCTGCTACAAATGTGGCATTGTGGTACTGAGACTAGCTTTTAGGCACCAAGCTGCCTAATGAAATTTACAGCTCCGAGTTAGGTACTTTCACTCTGTAGACATTTTATAGGAACAAGTTTGCACCCAGAAATGGAATCTGCAGCACAGTGAGCAGGGAGCCAGCTAAGCCAGCTAACAGAAAGTGAGGAAGAAAGAGTGTATTTTAAAACCTGGTCTTTTCCAAAATGTTTGTTTTCTTCGGCATGTAGTAATGCATCTGTGATTCACACCTCCTTTCTCACAAAATGTTTCCACCCACAGTGAGACAGTTAGGGCAAGGAAGGGATGTTAATCTACATCTTCTATCTCACAGCCCTAACCCTCAGGCTGCTCGACTGGTAGGGTGTTCAGTCACAGAGTGGAACAATTAATAAATCATTGAGCCGGAGGGGTCAAGCAAGAGTGAGCGGAAGTCTATAGTTCAGGGGTGGCCCAGCTGTGGCATGAATGCCACAAGCAGCACCAGCAACCTTTGTGGCATGTAGCAGATCAGGGAGGAGACAGGCAGCACAGCAGCAGATAGGGCTAGAAGCAGAAAATCAGAGCAGATGATTAAGCAGAGAGCACAGAGTATGGAACTGAAAGTAGATCTGGATGAGGAAGACTCAGAAGGAGGAAGAGGAAGGATCAGCATGGCACTGGGGTGGGGGTTGCAGGGCTAACTTGTGGTATGCCTGACAGAAAGGTTGCCCTTGTCCTCCCCCTCTCCCCCCCCATTGCAGTGTATTTGTTAAGGATGTGTTCTGGGGAGGGAAGACTGGGCTTAGTTTCTGTCCCAATTAATGCTTGATATAAAAAAGCAAAACTCAAAAATCCTGAAGAGAAAAGACGTTTAAAACTTTTGAACACCTAAAACATTTAAAATTAAAGGTTTATGATAAGAACAGTTGCAACTTTAACCATGAATTATTTTCACCTTACAGTCAACTATCAATCCCAAACTTTAGATATGTTGAAGTAGTGAAGGAAAAATGAATTGTCCTTTTCATGATAAAAAACATGAATTATTGTGTATGTTTTAAAGTGCACAGAAAAAAAAAATAAAATAAAAGGAATGAGGGCATGCATGCAGTATCTTGTTAGCCTGGGGGAGAAAAACGCCCCCAAAGTACATTGTGATTTCTATTGGGAGCAAATCCTGAGGCTTAGATCAGTTCTGAGCTGTTTGTTAATTCTTACCTAGAGCTATCATGCTAAAGCTATCCCAGCCTATAACAAGATCTTCCACTGATCTAAAATCAATATAGCAGTTGTTCTGCCAGCCCCACTCCTTGGTGCCTGTTCAGCATTATAGTCAGAGGAAAGATCACTAAAGCTTCAAACAGATGTTGACTTTGTGCTAGAAATTCTGGTGCAACCCCGGGGCTGGGACTAACTATCAGCTGATTGTGTGTCCTAGCCCTGTGACTGCACCAGAGCCAGCTGAAGACTCCATAGTTCCAGGGCTGGAACTGACAATCAGCTGATTTTCTGTTCCAGGCCTGAGACAGCACTGTTTCTCTAGGTACCTGCCTTGCAACTTGGTTCAGGGTGAGCTCAGGATCATAATCATGATCATGATTCTGCACAGGCAAGCAATAATGGTGTAATTAGGATGTGATCCCCAAACCCAAAATTGCACATCCTGCCATAAATGTGTGTTGGAATTGGGAAGAAATCCCTATTGCGCCATTAATGAATATATGCCAACAGTATTACACATGTAGTAAAACTTGACGATAAAAAGTAATGTATGTTTTCTTTGCTAATTTATCAGAGCATGAACTGCAAATTGCTCATTAGATTGGTCTTTCAAAGAGTAAGCGTAAGTCAACACTGTATTTCATGGGGATTGAGTGAGGTAAAAGGAAGGAACAAACACTGATAAAGTTGTAGGCTGGCTGACTGATATCATTTCTACATATGAAACAGGAAAACCTATTTCCTTTTTCTGCAACAGACCCCATGTACCTAATGAAAGGCCTGATTCTCTACTGCCTGACACCTTGGCCACATCCGCAGAAGTGTAGATGTTTGGATTCCAACATGTCCCCAGGGAACACCTGTGCCACACAACCTTTGGCACATGGCAGATTACCCCAGGTAAGGTAAGGGAGGCTGGGACCCACACTGGGCTGGCCCCACAAACCTTACATCAGGTTCTGGGGGGCACCTGCAGCAGTGATGATCCTGCTGTCAGAGTCTGGAAGAGATTCCAGAGGTGCTCATCTGTAAGCATGGGTTGGGGGAGGAATACTTATTGGGGTTCTCCTGTCTGTGCTTGCATACCATGTCCTGACCCATGGCACAGAAATGAAAAACTTGTGCTGGGGGAATCCCCCTGTCAGGCATTCCCATGATGCACATATCATGCTGCTGTGCCTTGTCTGCAGAAGCGGAGGGGGGAACCCACTGGCAGTTCTTCCCTCTGTGCTTGCAGATGCACACTGAGGGAATACCCTGCAGGAGAGTCACATGGCATGTGTATGATGCTGCTACACCTCAACTCATGGAGACCTCAGCCAACTCCAGTGCAGTCCCAGGGTTGAGACTGACATCCCCAGGGCTGGAACCAACAATCAGCTGATTGTTAGTCTCACCCCGGGAAATAAGTGAAGCCAGTTCAAGACTCAGGTGGCATCCTGGATTATCCCAGCCTCATGGAGCTGATTATGGGTCCCAGCCCCAGGAGTGCATACTAGCTAGTTCAAAACTCAAAAGTAATTCAAGGGCTGGAAGAGCTGTTAACTAAGCTGTGCCAGGCAGTCAGCATCAAGCTACATGATGGGGAACCCTGCTGCCTGTTAAGGCATGATAGAAACTAGCCACAAAATTATTCTACATATTTTGTAGAATAATTTTGTGTCTGGTTTTATATATTATACTCCCATTAATTAATGTGTTGCCAGGTTACTATTTAAAACATGATTAATAAGTTAATAGCATCTTAAGTGTAACCTCTACCAGGGGGCTAAGTCAGAGGCAGATTGTTTCTATTGCTTTGTGTGAATGCTTGGCATACTTTGAATTTTGGCTAAGTAGATGCTACTTTTATATCTTTAAAAATGTAATGCATCAGTTAATAGAATTTTACCTGATATTTTTTATTACTGCACAGACAGGAGATTTATTATAGAATCTCAAGTCAGCATAGCAGATGTACTACTATCCATCAGCAAATGTGAAAAAACTCTCTAGCATTTTCTGATGTGAAGTTAATCTATTCATAGATATTGAACAGTTACTTGATTGACAACCTGAACTTCCATCTCCTGGGGTCATTGGCCATTCTTTTACCACATTAGCTATGTCTTGGGCCTTTACTTTGCAGTAACTGTCACTTGTGCCAGATTTTGTATGGCAGGTTTGTGATGTGGAGTAATCTCTAATGAGAATAGCAGAGATGCTACTAAGTAATTCCAATTAGGATCTTGATTAAATGTGAAGCTTACCTCCAGAGGTAATAGACTAATGTATTATTCTCGTAATTGCTTATCTTCTGTGTGTGCGTGTGTTTTCAATTTTTTCCTTTTTGAGGAATATTTGTTATTCTACTATGACCCTATCCACAAGCAACAATCCTTTATTTTAGTTTATCTTTGTAAATTTAAGTAGTAGATATAATCTTACTGGGCATGTCTACATGAGACATTTACTGTGGAGTTGCCTAATTAGCTCTGCAACAAAGTCTCAGAGTCTACACATGCAGCTCTATTAGGCCTCATTAAACTAATAAACACTGCTACCATAGGCTAGTACTTGTAAACACAAGTACTATCCTGTGGTGGTGCTATTTAGTGTGCTGCAATACATGTGTAGATGCTGACAGGGCTGGCTGTGGCACAAAGGTACTTCATTGCAGGGTCTCCCTACCGGGTAGTTCCACACTGAACCACCCTTGTGCTCCAGCCAGCCCATGCACAGCACACTGAGCCACGTCAGAGCAGCTCAGAGCTAGCAGGCTGACCCCCTAGGCTCCCTGCCAGCTGTGCTGCTCCAACCTGATTCAACATACTGTGGTTCCAGGCACACACATAAACTATGCCTGGGAACAATAAACTTTGGCA
This sequence comes from Gavialis gangeticus, assembly GCF_001723915.1. Taxonomy (NCBI): domain Eukaryota; kingdom Metazoa; phylum Chordata; order Crocodylia; family Gavialidae; genus Gavialis; species Gavialis gangeticus. The sequence goes on from NW_017729030.1 coordinate 19,869,590, forward strand.
TGAACTACATTGGAGTTTATTCAATCGCATTTATAGCACATGTAGACATGCCCATTGAGTAGTATCCACGAAAGATATATTCAATTTTCTAGACAACTAAAAGAAAACTTTTCTCTCTCTGCTCTTAAAATAATATTTGAGAGAATCATTCAACATCTAAGCTTATTCTCAAACACACTCATTTTGTTATAAGGACTACAAACTCAGAAGTGTACAATTTAGATATGGCATTTTGAGATATAGCACTTTTGCCCAAATTCATCATTAATTCTCATTGACTTCAATACAAGAAATTAGGCCAAATTCTGTTTATACAGGTGAAAAAAAAGCAAAATAACTCCATTATCTTGAATGAAATACAACCAGTTTCTTAATTCTTTTGATTAGATTATGGCCACAAAACTGAAGTTTTGAATGTCATCCATCCTTGCCTCCACGCATAGGGACTATATTGGGACTGGGAATGGTTGACAAGAGTGATTGATGGGAAATGGATGTGGTGAGCTCTGGTCTGTTATGCTCCTCTTATTTTTTCAACTTCAGTTGCCTGCCATGAGTTTTAACTTGTGCTAAGATTGGGACTGGCCCAGAGAATCAGGGTGATAAAGCCATCTTCCTAGTGTCCTCTCTGAACACATCTTTTAATATTAGAAATGTCCAGGAGTTTAACCTCACCACAAAGCAGTCATCCTGACTGTTAGCTACTTTAATTCTTCTCTTCTAATGCCTACAAAACTGCAAACAATTACAAAAGGAAAGGTGGGAGAGTAGATATGTTGGGAAGAAATAAGATCACAATAATTTGTCAAAAGCAGCATTTTTTGTATATCAAGTAGTGATTAGAGATCCTATGCAAGGATTATGTCCTGTGCTGTAAGTAGGCCATAAGCTTGGTGTGACACACAGAAAGCAGAAATTGGTGTTTGAATCCTATCCACTTCCTGTCCCTACCCAGACTTCAGTCTTTTATAGCAGCTCTTTTGTGTTCTGGTCACAACTGGACCCTTTTAGTATAAACATACTATCAAATAATAATGTCAATGATTTAACCTTCAATCATCTCCTGATCTTCCAGATAGATATATAAAAAGGGGTGATACAATTCAAGGGTCAATGACTTCAGAGGAGTCATACTAAGGTGTGTCAGTTGGAAATCTTGGCCATTGCCTCTAATTCATTTTTTACTTGCATGTGAAGTCTATCTGCTTGCCAAATCCAGTGCCTATAGAGTCATAAATACATAAGGAAGTTGGGGAAAGAAGTGTAGCCCAGCCTAAAAATGCACTTGTTCTATACAAACACTGAAGGGAACATCTTCAAGTCAATAAATCTGTCAAGGGGTGAGGTGGCACAGTTATCCCCAACAGTGTTCATGTATGCACACAGTAGCATCCTAGGGATTTCATTTAAAACTAGGCATGAATTTACTTCTTCCCTGTAAATGAAATAAGAAAAGAACTGACATTTTTAGCTTTACTAAAAAACTTAGAAAAGGTTACATGGAAAGGTAAACAAGTTATACCTTATCAGAGACAGTACACTAGATATTTAGACTGTTACCAGAATACAATTTTCTTTCTGGAGTCTGGAAATGCCAAGTAGTGATTAGAGTTTGCTGTCATAAGTAGATATGCACAGGGGATACCAAGACGGCTTATAGTCAATGAATTCATGAGGACCATTGACAAGGTATTGCCTAAAGGACATTTATTGCTCTGCTACTTGCAATTTAGCATTTAGTCACATTTGCTTAGCAGTTTAAATCTTGAGGCTAAGTGCTGACAATAGCATTTTCTAATGTGGTCCTGGTACAAGGAATGGTAACTCCCTGATTTATAGCTGACCAAATGCCTACTCTTAACGGTAGAAACAGGAACAACTGTGGCAGTTAAGGTAAATGATAAAGCAGAAAGAAATGGTGCCAGCATTCCTCTCCTTACTGTGACCTTTACAAGACTATTGTTGAATACCCTTTCTCCTTTCAAAATATACTTTGAAAGGACAATATAGCTTAGGTTTTCCTTATGAGTAACTATGGTGGGTCAGTTAGTGTTATTCAGTGAGGTAAAAATATGAATGCTCCAGACTATACTATAAACTTCACTTCTTTTCTATTGAGATTTTGCACTGTATACTGCACAGGTCCCAGTTATTGTCAGAGAAGTTCTTTTTTTGTTCATCTTACAGGTGCAGAATGGAAAATGCAGCTTTTTGTTACAAATACACATTCTTTTAAATCTGAACAGGAAGAGCATAAGTGTTTGAATTAAAAAAGGAAGTGTCTGAAAATGGGACAAATTTAGTAAAATATATCTTACAGATGATGGAAGCTGTCTTTTGGCTGCCATACCAAAGCTTATTCCTGTGTACCATATGAGGAATTATTCTTAGTCCCATGTAGTTATATGTACGTAAAGTGAAACTGCATCATCCACTCATTAATCTGAGCATCCAGGACATTTTTTTAATTTATTGGATGTGTATGCCACCCATCACAACAAAAGGTTCAGGGAGGTTTACAGAAGAGAACAATATATTAAACAAGCAAACAAAACAGGAGAAACAAAAAAAAACTTATAAACAGCAACAAAGTATTAAAGTAACCTATGAAACCTAAAGTAACGGTGATAGGCTGGTGTTCCAGGCTGACCTTGATAGGCTTAGAAAGTATACAGATAAAACCTGATGACATTCAATATGGAAAAATGCAAGGTACTCCACCTCAAGGGGAAAAAATACACATCACACTTATAGGCTCAGCAGTGCTACTCTCGCTAGCACCACAGCCGAAAGGGATTTGGGGGTCATGATTGACCATAAGTTGAATATGAGCCACCAATGCAATGTCAAAGCTGGTAAAGTGAACAAAACTCTGGCTTGCATCCATAGATGCTTCTCAAGCAAATCTCAGGATGTCATCCTTCCACTGGTACTCAGCCTTGGTGAGCCCACAGCTGGAGTACTGCATCCAATTCTGGACTCCACAGTTCAAGAAGGATGTGGAGAAGCTAGAGAAGAGCCACATGCATGATCATAGGGCAAGAGAACAGGTCTTATGAAGAGAGGCTGAGAGCCCTGGGACTTTTCATCCTGGAAAAGTGCAGGCTCAGGGGTGACATGGTGGCAGCCTATAAGTATATAAGGGGTGTGCATCAGGATCTGTGGGAATGCCTGTTCACCAGACCACCCCAGGGGATGACAAGGTCCAACAGTAATAATCTCCTCCAAAAACTGTTTTAGGCTGGAAATAAGGAAAAACTTCTTTACTGTCCAAACCTCCAAGGCCTGGAATAGACTGCATCCAGAGGTGCCGCAAGCATGTACTCTGGACTCTTTTAAGAATCTTGCTGGGATCCTTTTTATCCCTAACTGACTTCCTGCCCCTGGGGCAGAGGGCTGAACTCTATAATCTTCCGAGGTCCCTTCCAGCCCTAATGTCTATGCAATCTATGAACTAGAACCCCTAGTATCCCAGCTTAGTCCTGCTTGCTAAAAGGCTGCTAAAATAGGAAACTCTTAAAGTACTTCCAGAAGACATCTAAGCTCAAGCTCTGGCAGTCTTCAAGGGGGAGGGAGCTCCAGAGCTTAGGTGACTACTAAGAATGACCTC
>NW_017729030.1:19878199-19878596 GCF_001723915.1 Gavialis gangeticus
CTAGAACCCCTAGTATCCCAGCTTAGTCCTGCTTGCTAAAAGGCTGCTAAAATAGGAAACTCTTAAAGTACTTCCAGAAGACATCTAAGCTCAAGCTCTGGCAGTCTTCAAGGGGGAGGGAGCTCCAGAGCTTAGGTGACTACTAAGAATGACCTCCTACTGTTTTTGCAAAGCAAATTTGGCATATTGATGATACTTGCAGAAGGTTGTTCTTGGCTGATCTTAAAGATAGCAAGTGGGAGAAGGTGATCCTTTAGGTACATAGGATCTACCATGTTAAGCACTTATCAGACAAGAGGGTATGTGAATATATTCACATCCTTTTAAAAAGGGAACTTAAGATTTGTTGAGCACTTGATGCTAAAATAGGTATAATACTTTGGGCGGGTGGGAGGGA
>NW_017729030.1:19878607-19882665 GCF_001723915.1 Gavialis gangeticus
GTAGGTAAGTGAAATCCATTAGTACCATGATAACAGAAAAGACTATTACATAAACCACTGGAGCCCCACCTTTTGGGGATGAGGGCTGGATGAGTGATGTGGAGTTGATCTACAGGCCAGATCCAGAGGTCCAACAAGATTGATCCCTAGGCCCTCTCCAGCATAGGATCAGCACGTGAGAATGACACCAGTGCTGTGAGTCCAATCAGGCCCATCCCTGTATGCTATATTAGGCCTGCTGCCTTGACTCCAGCCCCAGATGTACCAGATCAGGCATGCCCTTTGGCACTGGCCCCACACACACTAGGTTGGGTCTCAGCTCTGACTCTGCAGGTGCCAGATCAGGTCTCAGCCTTGGGCTCACACACACTGGATCAGGCCTGCTGCCCTAGTCCCAGCCCTTTGCCTCCTAGACTGGTCCTGGTCCTGGTCCTGGTCCTGGCCCTGGCCCTGCACACAGAAGATCAGGTCTACCACCCTAGCCCCATGTGCACTGACTTGAACTGATATATAGGACTATGACATCTGGCCACAGAACTTGGAAATTTGGTGATGGGGCAGTGGTGACAGTATTAATTGCTACCACTCCCCAGCTGCCAGATTTCTGCACTCATGCGGGGCCTCTCTGGCCAGATGATACAGCTCTGTAGGGGGTCCATTCTGACTCATGGGATGAAATCTGGGCACCGCTAACATAAATACTGGCATTTGGAGAGGACAGCAAAGTCAGTTCCTTAAAGGAGAACAATACCAAGGATAGTAAGCATATGTTGAAAGTTTCTATGGATGCAGCCATGGGCCTTCAGGTCCAAAGGGGAGGATGCTGTAGCTCTGTAAAGTGACAGTCCTACTGCTGGACTGCTGCATTAAGTTCAGGGTGCAGGGAACACTAGGTCAGGTTTGCTACAGCAGTCCATCTGGCACAGGGGATTAGTGTCCCCAGACACCAACTGGCTGAACCTGAGAAGCTTCTAAGGGCAAACAGCCCTGCACTGCTCACCTGGCCACAAACTTATACTGCTGGAGCCTGCACAGGTGCTGGCCCCAGCCTCCAGCTCTCCCTAGCTGAAGACCCAGGAGGAACTGGACAAGGGTAGTTTGCCCGAAGTGGCACCATTTGTCCCACAAAGAAGTGCACATTCAGGCATGTATGCTGAGGCACATTTGTGCTGCTATAAGTGCATTCCTCTGCATATGTGAACATGGCCATTGACTTAACTGGCACTACTGTCATGCTTAAAAGTAGGCACATGCTTACTAACTTGCTGAATCACTGCAAGAAGTAGACAGAAGCTTGTTCTTACTGTTGGCTTTGGATAAATCAGTCTTTAAATGATGAATATGTATAACTGGGATTGGCTGGTACAAACACAAATGAAACAAATAAGATTTGTTATGGACAAGTTAAAAAAAAATCTGATCATTATTCTGGTTAATAGTGAATAAAAAAGAACTCTCTTCCCCACTTTTCCTATTAAAATTAAACATAAATATTAGACAGAAAACTATAAATTTTCACCCTTATTTCATAAGATTGAAAATCCAATATTTCAATTTTGGTTCTTGTCTCAATATTTTCCATCTTTTTTCCTGCATCATTACTTTTATTTTCTCTCCATTTTTAATTCTATTTGCAAATGGCTAATAAAGGGAGCCAAGTGTAGGCCAGCAGCAAATATTAACTGACTGTGAAATGACACCCACGTATTTTGCACTGATCCTTGAAACATTAGATGATCCTTGGACTTAGATTTTGCATTTGTCTACAATCATTTTCCTAATATGTTAAGGCATCTCGAGGTACCCTAAAGGGGTCAATTCCCTTTTGCTCTCCTCTTTTCATAACTGGGAAAGAAAGAAAAAAAATAATGGCTACTTCTAGTTGTCTAGATATTTTGTTCAGTCTTATCTTCAGAGTCTTTCTAATCTCCAAAGACAACTAAATTAACTAAAGAGTCAGTAAGAGATCTCTTATACCCTAAAACCAATTTCTTCCCTAAAGTATGAAAACCCTTACTGGCACAATTCATTAAAACTCTTCTCCTGCAGTAAAAAAATGCGTCTTTGCATTTTCTCTTTTTGCTCTTCAAGTGATTCTTTGCTTTGCATAATCCTTCTCAAGAACAAGGGGTGCAATAATGAAGGTTACACAATATTCCTTCAGTGCACATAGCAAACTGTTCACTTAGATGTAGCATGTTTGGTTTACTCTGGTTGCTGGGAACAAAAACTAGGCCTGACAGGAAAAATGTAATTTATCCATTTTTACATGTACCTTATAAACAGCCCTTACAGAAAATAAGTCACAAAAGATATTATGTATATAAATGCACAATAAGTACTTCTGAAAAAGACCATTTGAGACCCCCATGTCCATACCCTGGACAGAGCCCAAGGACCCCATACCACTGAGAGGGGGTAAGAATGCCTCCCTTCATTGCCTGCAGGCAGCTGTCAGCTTCCAGACAGATAACAGGGCAACAGGGGGAGGCATTTTCCTGACAGCCAGTGAGGGATGATACAGCTGCTTGGCTGCACTCTGCTGCTCTCTGTAATGTTCGTCACACTGGGAGGTGTTCAAAAGCACACCTCCCCAGCTGCCTTCTGTCCTCAGCCAGTGCAGACATCTGCCTGCCTTCTCTTGCTGAAGAGTGGATGTGAGTTCTGTTCACTAACAGTCCAATCTACACAGCTTAGAGAGTCCTGCATAGATTGGATTGATTCTGCCTCAAGTTTTTTGACAGTCTGTAGGTAGCTACAGCATCTTGTGACTAGGGACATTTATACATGTGCTCTGGAAGGTGTGTGTGGGGGAATTGGAGCGGCTCCAAGAGCCATTCTAATTAAAGTGCCCAGACTATCACATGCTTTAGTGTCCCTGTGCTGAAAAATGCCATACTCCAGCATACTTGATTAACGGAAGCTGCTCTGATGTGATGCAATTATAGCACATTAGAACAGCCTTGATACACTTGTATCAGTGCCCTAGGTAACTGAGTAATCAGTAATAGCCTATTTCAACAAATGACTTCCAGGGGTAGAAGCAAATATTAAATGCTTATACCACTGTAAGTTACAAATGCTGCAGTGGCTGAACTCAACAAACACAAATCTTTGGAGGCTAGGCACAGGGTATGGGGGTTAGATAACTGGCTCACTAATTTCCAGACTTGGGATTGAAGATCAGAGACTTCTCTGTTTAGGAACTGGACAGGATTGTGAAACTGGACCTACTACTCATCTGACAGAGCTGTAGAGGGTGGATGGTGTCCTGGGTGGGAGGCAGTTGTAGGGCTGGGCTTGAGGAGGTAGCAGCATGGAGGCAATGCCACAGCGGGGGCTAAGGACTCCTGATTCTACCTCATGGGACTCCCAGCCTCTTGCCCCTCTCCACCAGGGCTCAGTCTCCCCCTTCAGAGACCCCATCCCTGTAACCCTTGAGCTTACGTTATGCAACAGGAAGAGCTGACCCCCAGGCATCCTGCTTGGTGGATGGAAGAACTGGGGATGGTGGGCTCTGTTGCCAGAGTCCAGGTGACAGCCTGGTTCTGAACACTCCTGCACCCCTTCAGAACTGTCCTGGAACCACCTGGGAGGCCTGCATACATGGGGCAACCACCAGGGCTGGGAAGGAGAAGATTAGCTCTTGGAGAGAGCAGTGCCCCTGATGTCCCTGGCATCAGGGCCCAGGCACCTCAGTCCTGCTGTCCTTGTCCAGCACTGCCTGTCAGAGTGGATCCCATGTGGGGCCTGTCTGCTTCCCCAGACCATGGGTCACTGTCTCCCTCATGCCACTCCTCCCATCCTGGGTCCCTCATCAGCAGTGTTAATAGTCAGTGGAAAAACTATAGAAAAATTTACTAAAGTCTCAGATGGTTAGCTACATAATGACTTTTTATGATTCAGTTTAAAAATTAACAACAAACAAATGTTTAAAGAAGGAAGAGTTCATATATATTGTTTTTTTACTTACCTGCTAAGCCACGAGTTCAGGCCACAACAACTAATGGATCACTAAAATGTACATCAAGATGGAAAATGGAGCTCCCTACTCCATT
>NW_017729030.1:19887665-19888949 GCF_001723915.1 Gavialis gangeticus
CAACTAATGGATCACTAAAATGTACATCAAGATGGAAAATGGAGCTCCCTACTCCATTAGAGAAGCTACGGGACCTGAACCTGTTCAGCCTCCACAAGAGAAGGCTGAGAGGGGATCTGATGGCCGTCTATAAACTTACCAGGGGGGACCTGCACGGAATGTGAGAGTCCCTGTTCCCCCCAGAACTACTAGGAGTAACTAGGAATAATGGCCACAAGTTGATTGAGAGTAGATTCAGGCTAGACATCAGGAAGCACTACTTCACAGTTAGGGTGGCTAGAATCTGGAACCAACTTCCTAGGAAAGTGGTGCTCACTCCTACCTGGGGATCTTCAAAAGGAGGCTAGATAATCATCTGGCTAGTGTCATCTGACCCCAGCATTCTTTTCTTCCCATGGCAGCAGGTCAGATTTGATGATCTGCTCTTCCAACCCTACCAACTCCAAAGCTATGAAACAAAACATTGGTAAGAAAGTTATCTGTCTTTCCATGAGGGCATTTTATGAATCATCCCTTTTAATTTATGCTCTCACATTTGAATTTAAACTTTCAATTTTTTGTTGAACATTTTCAAAGTGTGAATAAGGTCTGAAATGAGAAATTTAGAGCAAAGGCATGCCGACTAGGCCTGTGCAAAGTGGCTAGCATTTGCTTCAGATTTGGATCCAGCTGATTTGGTAATTCAAATCACTATCCTGAATTGATTTGGCCAAATCTGATTCAGAGATTTGGTCACAGCTGAATTGGCTGAATCTCCAAATCAGCTCCATCCCCCGCCCGCTCTCAATGGCTGCCTAACCCACTCTCCCAGCTCTTTAAAAAAAAGCCCACACTTACTGGCTTCTGCTAGTGGGGGGCAATCTCCAATACCCCCCACTGCCCCATGCCATGTGGGGGGCTCTGCCACAAGCCCCCCGACCCCTGCCCACTCTCCCAGCCCCCCATGGCTGCCCCACCTGCCCCAATACTTGGCCCTTAAAAAACAGAAGCCTGAACTCACGGGCTCCTTCCAGGTGTGTGGGGGGTGATCCCTGATGCCCCCCATGCCCTGAGCTGCATGCCGTGAGCCCCCCAAAGCCCTGAGGCCACTGTAGTATCTGGTGAGTGTGGGTTTGTTTGTTTGTTTGTTTAAAGGGCCGGGAGCTGGGGCAGGTGAGACAGCTATGGGGGGGCTGGGAGAGTGGGCGGGGTCAGAATGCTCATGGCAGGCCCCCCCATGCAGCATGGTGCAGTGGGGGGCAGTGGAGATCACCCCCCCACACACACCTGGCAGCAGCCGGTGAG
>NW_017729030.1:19893949-19894224 GCF_001723915.1 Gavialis gangeticus
AGGGGAAGGTGCAGGTGTTTTTTTGGTTTTTTTTTTTTTTTTAAAGAACTGGGAGCAGGGGTGGGCAGGGCAGCCATGGGTGGGGGCGCTGGGACAAGAGGAGGGGGTCAGAGGGCTTGTGGCAGAGCTCCCCACGTGCCTTGGGGCAGTGGGGAGCAGTGGGGATTGCCCCCTCACCTGACAGCACCTGTTTTTCTAAACAACTGGAAGCTGGGGCAGGCAGAGCAGCCATGGCAGGGGCTGGGAGAGCAGGCAGGGGTCAGGGGATGCTCAGG
>NW_017729030.1:19899224-19904247 GCF_001723915.1 Gavialis gangeticus
CAGGGGTCAGGGGATGCTCAGGGGGGCTGGGGGAGTAGGAAGGGGATAGGACCTGGCATTCTCCAGCTTCCCCTCTCCTGCCTCCTACTTACCAGCATGGAGTCTGGGTCCAGCTCCCTGCTGCAGTGAACAGGGACTGTCTGAATTGTCGAAGCTCTCTGAATCCTTTCCAAATCAATTCAAAGATCTTTGAATTGATTCAGACCTTTTAATTGGTCTTCTGATTCAATTTAGATTTGGAGATTCGAGCACCAAATCAAGCCGAATGTCCTCTGAATCAAATCAGCACCTGAAGCTTCGCACAGACCTAATGCTGACTTACCTCAGCTAAGAATCTGATAGTATCATGACCCCTTCCCTTCCACTCACAGGTCCTCAAATGATGAAAGTGGACCATATCTTCAACCCTAATTAGGCATCTCGTTGTTCCTTAAGACTAGCTTATCCATGCACTAACTAATTCTGGATTCAATTAGTTAATAATCATAACTAATAACTGGACTGAACTGCTGGTGCAGACCTGCTCTAGACATCCAAATACTGTACCTTGTTGATATATGCCTGGAGAGAAGAAAGCATGAGTAGGTCATCTCAGCTTGTCAATGCTCCCTAGCTAGCTGCTAGACTGATATCATAACAATGAAGGGCAGCATTTTGTATCGAGAAGTGTGTCTAATATATCTCTCAACTATACAGTTTATCCAATAAAAGATATGTCAAAAATCACTTGTTCCTCATACAGTTCCTACAACACTCCAACCATGCCATGAACATGTTAGAAACTAACATTTCTAAAATCAAGAGTTTTTGAAGTAATCCTGTGTGACTTTTTATTAGGTTTTAGTAAAAAAAAAGTGATTTTTTGTAGGTTTTAGTAAAAAATAAAGTTAGACAAAGAAAAACAGATAAATACAAGATAAATAAGTGTGAACTGATGTACTGAAAATCTAGGTCATATTAAAAAATTTAAATGAAGCAAAAATTTCTAATTATGTTAAAAGTAAGTGATCCAAAACACAATCAAACCAACATGCCCTTGTTTTTATATGATATTAAGACACTCACAAGCCAGGATTTCCACACTAATGTTGTAGCGTCTTGATCCTATGGCAAACCTTGTTCAAGTTTCTCAGAAGACTAAGAATATGAGGTACATTTCAAGTAATCAGCTTAGAGGTGTTTAGAGGATGATGCCAACCCATAGCTAGTGAAAGCCAGACTTCTTAAAACTGTCTCATACTGGCTACTAAAAAACTGAAGCACCTAAATCATTGGTTGTTGATAAGAGTCTTGACCTGTTAAGAGTTATTCATGACTCAGAAGAGGGATTCAAGGATTTCTCTGATGCAAGGGTTCCTAGATGCTACAGTAATAAGAAGAAAGGAATAGAATATTTCAGGCTACCATTAATGAATAGAAATATACAAAAAGAGGAAAATGAATATTGTGTTGACAATACCAAGCATCCATTTTTGGCATTCTTTTAAATGTTACATTTGAGTTTTCAATTTTGGCTTCCCCCTCACCCTACCAAATAACCTCAATCTCATGTAATATTTGTAGCACTGAGCCAAAATGTTACATGTATTCTCTGCATGTGCTGTGAATTATGAAACAGAGAACTTGCTGAACAACTTTATGTGTAGTCGAGATATACATAAAGAATTGAAAACAGAAATGTAATATGATATAAAACACTAATGTATCATATCACAATTTGGATGGGATGTTTGGATGGTGTCACAATTGGAAACCTGATGACTGAAGACAAATGAGGTGACACCTCTGCCCTGACACTGAAATTCTTAAATGAAAGTGACCACTGTGGTTAGTTATCATAACAAAATACTTCCAAATAAATACTCCATTTGAGGCATGATACATGTATCAAGCAGGACTAAGAGAAGACCAGATTGATATATGATACCCTAGATATTTATATTTGCTATTGTAATGAACTCCACCCCTCAAGTCACAGAAGGGGCCACCTTATGCCCATTCTCCTATACCAGTTTCTGCTATCTGGCCTCCTCCTCTCTCTCACCTGCCATGTCTTGATGTCAAAAGTGAATAATTTGGAAGGCTTACTTTAAATGTCCAGAGTTACAGCGCCTTGCCCCACCATGGTCATCATTAGGCTGCCAAATGGCCCATCCTTACTGTTTAACTGGAACAGGGCTCTCTCAATTTTGCCTGGGATCTCCTGCTATGGTCTTGCTCTCACCAGGGCCCACTGGACCTTCCAACCTTTGGCCCCAATTCTTAGGTTCCAGCTTCTTAGTGAACACTGAGTCCCAGACCCTGGCAATATGGAGTATTTTCAAACCCCTCCCCCCTCCCCCAGTTCTATTCCCAGAGTTTGAAGCCTCAACCTGGGCTGTACACACTAGGTTCCATGTTGCCAACTCAATAGAACAGCATGTGTCTCTGGCCTCCATCATTCTTTTTCCCTATGCTGGATCCCTGGCCCTGCCTCACTGTACTCTGAATGGTGGCATTGGCCCTCTCAGCCTTAGTCAAGCTGACTCACTTCCCCTGCCCCGTTGCAGGGCTTGCAACCCGGAGTCCCCAGGCACTCTGCTGTGTGGCTTCCTCCTCCCTCAACATCCCTCAGTCCTCCAGTATAACACAAATCTAAAACAGCAACAGAAACAAAAGCACATAATTTATTTCCCCATATAGCATGCCTACAGAACTCCTTCTGTTGTGAGGATCTGTGCCAGTCTGAGTCTTCAGCCTCAGGCTCAGGCTTCTATGGCCCTTCCTCCTGCCCATTCCAGTGACCTGGAAGGGGGAGCCCAGGTGCTGCTCATTTCCCATTCAACAGCCACAATTTTACTGCCTGAAATTTGCAGGATGAGTCCTGCAGCTGTCTGAATTGGGCTTCTTGTAGGCTGCATTTGTTCTGCCACTTTGTTTTTCCCTCTTTCAAGTAACAAGGGGAAGGGGTCCCCTGTTACAGATATATACTTAATAATATCAGTGAGAAACTCTGACCTCCTTGATGATCTTATTCCCCTTGATGACTGGGAGAGCTTCAAGAAAGAAATCCTTGAAGCTTTTGAAAAATTTCTAGGTTTCTACCAAAATAAACATCAGGACAGGTATGATGGAAAGGATAGGGAAATTCAAGCTCTCATTGACACAAAAATGTGAGTCTTCAAAGCCTGGCAGAATGAAATCAGCTCCGAACAGAAGCAGGGCACTCATTGCCACATTAAAGAAGAGACCCAGAAGAAAATTTAAGAATAAAAAAGCAACTGGTGGGAAAGTCTGCCTACAGATACAAATTTCTTCAGCATAACCAAATCTATTTATGGGTCAAACACACAGGAAACTTTTCTTCTGAGGTAGAAGGATGAACAACACTCTTTAAAGACAACTCTATCATCAATGCACAGTGGAAGCAACACTTTCAAGTGCTTCTGAGCATAGATTCTAATCTTGAGGACAATAACATCAAAGCCATTCCACAACTTCCCAGTAAGGACTACTTTGCAGATCCACTTATTTATCAAGAGGCTTTGAAAGCTATTGAAAAGATGAAAAACAACAAAGCATATGGTCCTGATGCTAAAAACTATAAGTAATGCAGAAAAAAGTTCTTTCATCAACTACAATGTTATTAAGAAAATCTGGAAACACAAACAGCTTCCCAGTAACTTGAGAGTTGCCAAAATTATTACCAAATTCAATAAAGGAGGTAGATCAGATTGCAGCAATCAACATGGATTTGGACTTCTCTGTATAGCTGGGAAGATTCTCACCTGCATTCTCTCCAATAGATTTACTTTTCTCATTGAGAAAATGCTCCCCAAGTCCCAATGTGGTTTCAGACCAATCAGAGGAACAAATAGATATTATCTTTGCTGATAGACAGCTGCAGGAGAAATGCTGTAAGCAAGACCAAAATCTTTACATGTCTTTCATTGACCTTACTAAGGCCTTTGTTTCAATAAACAAAGAGTCTCTGATGAGATTTGGAGGCCCACCTAATATTGGTGCCATCAGATTTCTTCATGACAACATGACAGCAACTGACCTAAGCAATGGCTCAGAAATAGATTCCTTCATTATTAGAACTGTATGTGAGTCAAGCAAGACACTTTACCAACCCACCCTAAATCACAAAATATTCCTCCACATATTGCAATTAGGGGGCATTCCTTTGAGAATTATTGAACATTTCCCCTACTTGGGTAGCCATCTCTCCCAAAAAAGTAATCATAGAATATACTCAATACGGGATACAATCTTTCAGTGCTGCCTTTGGACATCTCCTAAACAGCATCTTCAATGATCAAGATAGCAGGACTCAAACCAAACTTTTTGTCTAGCAGGCTGTTGTCATTCCCACTCTGTCATATGGGTGTGACATTTGGAAGATATATTTGAAACATCTGAAAGCTTTGGAACATCAGCAGTGTCTTCATAAAATCCTCCATATCAATTAAAAGTTCAGAAGAACATGTCTCCAGTTGAACACGTGGATCTTAGATTGTCCTCCTCACTTATCTATAGATCCACCAATGACTTCCCTATTTACTGGAAGACAATCATCCTCATTTTTGGGGACTGCCAAAGATAACAAAGACAATATTTGATATTTGGTATTTGGTATATACCGAATGGGTGTGTCTACACGTGCATTAATGCACCATTGCTACTGCACATTAAGTTTAGTATCTTTAATATGAAGTACTACATAAATGAGCAGTAGTCAACCCTAATGCACAGTAGCAATGGTGCACAGTCATTTCATGAAGCTTAATGCACAGCAGGCTAATTCTACTGCACATGAGCACAGTTTTTGCTGTGACATGCTAATGCACAGTAGAATTAGTCTACTGCACATTAAGCGTCTCCTATAGATGCACTCAATGATACACACACACACACACACACACACACACACAGACTTTGCAATACTGACATTTGATTACATACAATCACCTTCTCCATTCCACACATATTCAAATATAGAAATCAATGTAAAAGAAACAAAGCAGATTTAGTCCTGCAA
>NW_017729030.1:19904257-19905362 GCF_001723915.1 Gavialis gangeticus
CCCCCCCCAAATACCAGTACTGTATTTTGTTGAAATTAAACTAATATCCTCTAAGGGGCAAATCTAACACCAACCTCCACTGAAGCAGAGGGCACTGAGAAATGAATTACTGAACTTCTATAGCAGAGGCATGTAAAAAAAGCAGCAATAGGATGACAAAAGCAAGTACAGATGCCCACTGTGTGTGAGCTGGGCAGCAAAACTCCATGTGGAGTTTCTGATACGACTGTCCACAGTAGTTTCCAGTGGGTGGTATAAAAGGAAATTTGGGAGACCACTACTAAATATATCTCTTTGTCTTTTAACTTATGTAGAAGAAAGAAGCACAAAGATCTATGAAAACTGTATCCTATTGTCAGTATATGGTTGATAGAAGGGAGGATTCATTTTCTCTGCCGTGTTCTTCAGCACTCAGAGTTACCCAGGCTTAAGAATGTTGTAGAGTTTTCACTATCATTTCTATATATTCTACAACTTTGGGGTATTAACTACAGGTTTCCTCTGCATTGGTACAATTTCAAGGGATAAATCATTAATAAACTTTCTCCCTGAAAACAAATGGAATTTCCTATAAGACTTCAACGTTCCTGTTTTCCATAATTCCATCTGATTTCTACTCATTCCCTGTTTTATGAGTTATCTTCTAAAAAATCATCTTACTGCAATCAGGAAGCAACTATTTTCTATAGGTTACATGGACTAGTTTTTCTTAAGAAGCAGATTCTTACTTCTGTACTTTATATTTCCTACTTTTTTCACAACAGAAATTTGGGTTGCGTGGTCTCCTAGTTAATTATTTTCAAATCATCGTCTTCCACTGAAACACCCTATGGCTCTTGCTGTGCTTTGGTCTTGGAGGTATATAAGTGACGGTATTGAAACAGATGTCCTTTTGGAGCTTTGCAGAATCAGATGTCTTGCTGTTAGGGCAATTTCTGCTTGAGTTAAATAGTCTACACTTCTCATATTTTTCTCAGCTTTAGGGTCTGCCAAATGCTGTCAATCTACAATTTAAATTGTTAAAGATATTTTGACTATTCACAAAGAAAGTCAGGAACACATGGGCATATGCAGCTTATCACCATGGTACACTGGTAAAATGGTA
>NW_017729030.1:19910362-19918140 GCF_001723915.1 Gavialis gangeticus
GGCTATTCACAAAGAAAGCCAGGAACACATGGGCATATGCAGCTTATCACCATGGTACACTGGTAAAATGGTAAAGCAAAGGACAGCTATTGCACTTTCTATATCCTCGAGGTACCAGGCAACATACTGAATCAGGAGAAGAGTGCAAACTAGCTAGACATTATTTCAGTTTCTTCAATGGAATTGAAATCTAATTTTTATTGTGCTTTAGCATGCTGTGTAGAAATGACTATGATATAAATTCATCATTGCAATTGCACTAAGTAATTACAGGGGCTCATATTGTGGACAAAGACTAAATCTGTTTTTTTGCAGATCAAGTCTATTTCTAAAATAGCATAATTTAATTAGGAAATGTTATAAAGAAATACTGAATGAGTTGAAAGGTAGTTATTTTGTGTATCATTATTGTGATACCTAAAAGTTTTTGTGACTGTGAGTGCCCTGGTTCAGCAAGCTGTCATACGATGAGAACTGATTATTTTATTTCAGAATGTTGAGCTGGCATGTTATAATTAGTTTATTAAATTGTTTCACAAAGTTGTGTTGAATTTGCATTGTTTCCAATAGGATGAGAAGTGCAAGACTTATGCAGTTCAGTGTGAGATGATGTGCCAAAGAAAAAAGTTCAAATCAACCCAGATGGAACTGTTTTGAGGAAAGTTGTTATTTCCACAGATCTCATTCCTCTAAAAAGATCAGATGTTTAGTGCCTGACTCAGTATCTGAATTTCACCAAGAGTGGGTGGGATGAGGATGGATTTAACTTGTCTATATACACAAAGATGCAAACAAATCAAGAGAGAATGGTGAGGGTAGTCAAAGTAAATTGAGAGTGAATCTAAGTTAATATAATTTATACAATCTGCTAACATCCTAAACAGATTTACTGGTCCATCTTAAATTTCATTCAAGTTCATGAATGAATGAAAGAGAACTATTAAATTATGAATTAAAAGGACCATCTTATACTATATCTGATTTTGGTCTTGTGTTTTGCAAAAGCTATACATCTTAGAGACCAAAAAAATCAGGTTGGGCTGTCATAACACTTGAGCTTTTCATCAAGTTTTCTTCCTATATTTAAACTGTGTTTCCAAAAAGTGTGCTGTGTGTTGGAAAAATATGGAAAATGATGTTAAGCAAAAGACAGCTCTGGCTCACAGTAGCTTCTTTCTTCTCTTAGAGCTTCCAGGAGAATAAATAAAGTATAGTAGTTCCAATTTTACCAAATTTCGAAGTGTCCCAAATTTTCCAAAATTTCAGATTTCAGGTTACTTCTAAACGTAACATGCAGATGCACCCTGTGAGTTGCCTATAAAATATGCACTCTTTTGGATCCTGACCTACTCAGGGATTTCAGCTCTTTCAAAACTCATGGGTAACAGGCCTCCACTTGAACCCATGATAGAGTCTTTCATAGTTTCATAGTTTCTAGGGTTGGAAGGGACCTGAGAAGATCATCTAGTTCGACCCCCTGCCATGGCAGGAAAGAGTACTGGGGTCAAACGACCCCAGCAAGGTGTTCATCTAACCTCTTCTTAAAACCCCCCAGGGTAGGAGCCTTCACCACCTCCCTTGGAAGTTGGTTCCAGACCCAAGCCGCCCTGACTGTGAAATAGCGCCTTCTGATGTCTAACCTAAATCTACCCTCTGCTAGCTTGTGACCTTTGTTCCTGGTCACTGCTGGCTGTGCTCGGGGGAACAGTGACTCCCCCAATGCCTTCTGATCCCCCCTGACCAGTTTGTAACAGGCCACAAGATCCCCCTCAGCCTTCTCTTGTGGAGGCTGAACAGGTTCAGGTCCCGTAGTCTCTCCTCATAGGGCCTGCCCTGCAGTCCCCTGATCATGCGAGTGGCCCTCCTCTGGACCCTCTCCATGCTGTCCACATCCCTCTTGAAGTGCGGCGCCCAGAACTGGACGCAGTACTCCAACTGTGGCCTGACCAGTGCCGCATAAAGGGGGAGGATCACCTCTCTGGACCTGCTCGAGATGCATCTGTGGATGCATGACAAGGTACGGTTGGCCTTCCTAACTGCCTCCCCACACTGCCGACCCATGTTCATCTTGGAGTCAATGATGACTCCAAGATCCTTTTCCGCCTCCGTGCTGACAAGAGGGGAGTTCCCTAACCTGTAGGTATGGTGCCAGTTGTTCCTCCCCAGGTGCATCACCTTGCACTTGTCTGTGTTGAAACCCATCCTATTCTCATCCGCCCACCCTTGTAACCTGTCTAGGTCTGATTGTAGCCTGTTGCTTCCTTCTAGTGTGCCCACGTCCCCCCACATCTTAGTGTCATCAGCAAATTTGAACAGGGTGCTTTTCACCCCCTCGTCCAAATCACTGATGAAGATGTTGAACAGTGCAGGCCCGAGGACCGAGCCCTGCGGAACCCCACTGCCCACGTCCTTCCAGGTTGAGAAGGACCCATCCACTACCACCCTCTGGGTGCGGCCCTCCAGCCAGTTGGCGACCCATTTGACTGTGTGGGTGTCGACACCACAGCCTCCCATTTTCTTAATGAGAACGGGGTGAGAGACAGTGTCAAAAGCCTTCTGGAAGTCCAGGAAGACTATGTCCACTGCTACCCCTGCATCTAATGATCTGGTGATCTGATCGTAAAAGGCCACCAGGTTGGTCTGATAGGACCTGCCACTGATGAACCCATGTTGGTTGCCCCTAAGCATGCAGTTTCCTGCTGGCCCCTCCTGGATGTGTGCCAGAATAATTTTCTCGAACAGCTTGCCTAGGATCGAGGTAAGACTAACCTGTGGTGGGATGGGAAGGAAGGAAGGGGAAGAGGGACCCTGTGTTACTCTTAAGTCTCTGCTTTTGTATCCTTCTTCCTTCCTGTCTTGTGATGACTTTCAAAAAATGGCTATTGCTGGTTGGTCTCTCTGTGTTTGTCTCACTGTCCATGTAGCTCATCACATCCACACATACTAGATTGGTTTTTCTGGGCCTTCTCTTAATTTGGTCTGAACCCCCAAAACCAGGACTGAGGCCCCCCTGCTCTCGG
Source organism: Gavialis gangeticus (assembly GCF_001723915.1). NCBI lineage: Eukaryota > Metazoa > Chordata > Crocodylia > Gavialidae > Gavialis > Gavialis gangeticus. The sequence continues at coordinate 19,913,383 of NW_017729030.1, forward strand.
GCCTTTTTAGCTGATGACACCTTATCTCATGTTATGGAACAGTATGGTACATGACCTCAGTTTCTTAGGCTATGTGTTCTAGTATTAGACAGCCTGTCTGCTTAGAAGGTTATGTGAAACTGTATGTGTGATCCAGGCTTTTAAAAATCATTTAACCCTTGCTGCCCATCCTGACCCATTCTAATACATGCATGTACGTGCATGCACACACATATGTATATACATATACATACATATACATGCATACACACACACACACGCCCTACACATTAGGGCTGTGCAAAATTTTACTGGCTGTTTCATGTTGATGCTGTTTCAATTTGTTTTGAACTCAAAATAGTAAAATCGAAATGAAATGAAGGGCTTTGAACTAGCCTCAAAATGAAACGAGGGCAGTCAAAATGTTTTGAAAGTTTTGAAACATTTTGAGTTTCAAAGCTGAATATGGGCTTACTTGCAGGGAAACAGAAAGTAAGGAGAGGGAGAGGGAAGATGGGGGACAGACTGTTCTGATACTGACTGTATAGCTGGCCAGTGACTGTCATCCTTCCCTGAGGTCCTTTCCAATCTCAGTGCTCTGGGGGAGGGAGGGAAAAACAGCATAAAAAGCAGCATTGTTTGAACTGAGCTACTTTCTGCCTAGGGGTCAGTTACTGAGTTGTGTCTTCCAGCAGCTCAGCAGTGTCAGATAACAAAGGCTACCATTCATTTCCTACTTGCTAGCCTACCAAGTGGGATTCATCGATAGCTTTTTCTTTCTATACCCTTTTATTTTATTATTATATACATTGATGCCTTTCAATTAATTCCTCCCCTCCAAATCCTCATTTTGTTTTTGTTAGTCTATTTTGATTCTTTTAAAATCTGTGCTCTCTCTCAAAGTGTGCATTCCTTTCACTGTGCAGGGAAGCACAGCATAATTATATTGCATATTATAATATAGACTTTATATAGAAACATATACATACATTTATATGTTTTTTATTTCATTTATTACATACATACATTGTATAAATACATATGCATAGAATTACCTTATCTACATATAGTACATAAATCAGATAACATTAGAGAAGAAGACACAGATTTTCCAGCACACCAAGGCAAAGACAAGACACTACGAAACACAACATGAAGTATACTAGAAAGGCGGCTGGCAGCCCTTCAGGGAGAAATGTAAGAGGGGGTAGCAGGAGAGCTGTAATTCCTCCCCCCACTTCAACTGAGACACAGCCTCTTTATTACAATAAACAAGCATGAGGCTTCCAATAGTTCTACAGGCAGCAAGGAGAGGGGAGCAGTGCTAGTGCCACTGCCTATGCCTGAGAATAATTCCCCTCCAAGAGCACGAGCCATAATCCCTGCCCCCCCTACCACCATGACTACAAGCACCAGCACCAGCATAACAGTCTCCTCCACCCCTATTTCACCTCCCATGCTGAGCCTTCCAGTACCAGAGGAAGAGCTGGAGCTGTATCTGGATCAGAGTACTCTAGCAAAGGAAATTCTGGGGAAGGAGAGGGAATTATCTGAGTTTGTGCTCCACACCCCTCAAGTTTCCCCTGGAGCCAGGTTCCCTTACCCAGAAGGCACTTCAGAGGAAGCTGGGGTAGAGGTTGTGGAAGCAAGTGGCTCAGCTGAGTCCGCTCCTTCTGTTGTTGTGCCTTTACCTGCTCAGGAGAGGGAAAAGGCAGCATCCACACATGCACCTGCACCCCAGAAACAAGTGGGTAGTGTGGTCTGGGATCATTTTGAGCTGGCAGATGATCCCACATATGCTATCTTCCTGCACTGCTTGAGCAAAAAGCCAGCTGGGGCAAGGGAACAAAACACATGAGCACCACAGGTATGCTGATGCATCTCTGCAGGCATCACCCCCTTGCCCTTGCTCCTTCTCAGCCTTACACCAGTGGAAGCATGCCCAAAGGGAAGTCCCCCATTCACTCCAATGCCCCCATTCCCCCAAAGCAGAGGCAGGCCACCCTGTAACAGTGGGGAAAGGTGGACAGAAAGGGGGGCACATTGCAAAGGCAAGCAAGATCACCCAGACCATTGGGGAGATGCTTGCTGTGGATGGCTAGCCCTTCTCCTTAGTTGAGTGGCCAGGGTTCAGGCAGTTCATGGCGCTTGTGGCCCCATCATATCAAGTGCCCACATGCATCACCTTCAGCAGGACAGTGGTGCCCTCTCTGAGGCATGCAGGGAGTACTTGAGGAAGGAGCTGCACAATGTAGGTCTGCAGGTGGCCTTACACTTCACCTCAGACATCTGGAGCAGCCAGGATGGAGATCATGCCTACTTCTCTGTCACAGGGCACTGGTGTGAGCAGTCAGGGTGTCAGTGGGCTTTCGTTCAAGCTGAGGTGATGGATGAGTCCCACATGGCAACCAAGATTACGGGGGCCATGAACCTCTTGGTGCAGGGGGTGGCCTGTTGGGCATGGCAAGCTCACCCATGGGTTCATGGTCAGCGACAATGGGGTCAATATGGTCAAGGTGGTCCGTGATGCCAACTTTGTTGGCATCCGCTCTGTGGCACACAAGGTCCATCTCATAGTTGGGGATACCTTGGAAGGGGACGGAGCTGCTGATGACGGTGCCAGCATGACCAGCAAGCTCATTTCCAAATGCAGGAAGGTGGCAGGCTTCTTCCACCAGAGCTTCAAGGGTGGCAAGATGCTGCGGGGTAAACAAGCACAGCTGAACATCCCACAGCACAAACCATGCAGGATGTGGAAAATTGATGGAATTCCACCTACCTGATGTTCAAAAGGCTCGTGGAGAAACCAAAGGCCATCCATGAGATGACCTTGCTTGGGGAGATTGGGATCAGTGGCCCCCTTCCCCTTGATAACAGAGCTGACTGGGATACCATCTCCCAAAACTTGGTAGCCCTCAAGCCCTCCCTTGAGGCCACTGAGACCCTCAGTGCTGGCGATGCCCCCCTTAGCCAGGTAATCCCTGTAGTGAGGGAACTTCAGAGCCAAATGGAGAGCTTCCAGGGAATTAATGTCCCTGGCTGGGGCAAGCCACTGTCACCAGACATGCAGACACTGGTGAGGTGGCTGAAGGAGGGCATCAGGAATTGACTTGACCCCTTGCGGGCCAGTACGGTCCATGTGCTGGTCACCGTGTGTGACCTGAAGGTGAAGGGGAGCTTATGCAGCAGCTAAAGCTTGAATCAGTGGATGGAGGTGCTGATGAAGAGAGTCAGGGAGGCAGAGCAGCAGAGGTGGGAAAACATGAAAGAGGGAGATCCACGATCCCATGCCAGCATGCCATCCACCAGCCAATCTTCTCATCCACCACAGGTGCTGCCAGTGTGGGTCAAGGGAATGGCTTCCATGGTGGGATCCAGATGCATCAGACCCCACCATCAATGCTCAGGCATTGGTGGCTGCCTATCTTGCCAAGCACATGGACCCACTACTGTGTGATCCCTTGGCCTACTGGGCAAGCCATAGCCAGATGTGACCAGATCTGGACATGGTTGCCCAGGAACACCTGTCCTGTCCAGTGTTCCAAGTGAGAAGGTGTTGTTCAGCATTGCTAGTGATGTTGTGAGACCCCACAGCACCTCCTTGGTTTAATGGAGCAGCTGATGTTCCTGTATGTGAACCTTCTGCTGCTGGGGTTTCCCAAGTTCCAGGTGCAGACAGAGTTAATGCCACCTTCCTCATTCCATCCACACCTATTTACTTTTCCAATTTTTTTAAAACCATGTAATGCCCCACTCTCATGGAGGAGACACACACTGCATCACCAGTCAGCAGGTGAAGAACATGTCCCTGCTGAGGTCCCATGCCTGGATGAACTTGGAGGTATGAGCAGGGCCTATGGGGAAGGAGGTCCCAGGTCCTGGGCATGACCATTAAAACTCCACTCTGTCAGGGTCAGGAGGCCTCATGGGACTGCTGGCAGCCCCAGGAAATGCCAGGAACAAGCATGGTGGAAGGGGGGTGCTATCACCAAAGAGGAGTATACCTCCTCTGCTCGGGCCTGTAGGGGGTCTGTCAGGAAAGCTAAGGCAGACATAGAGCTAGGACTAGTGTCCAAGATCAAAGATTATAAAAAGTCCTTTTTCAAATATATAGGGAGGATGAAGAAGGCACCAGGAAACATGGGGCCCCTGCAAGATATGCTGGGCAATCAGGTGGTTGTGCCAGAGGACAAAGCAGACCTCTTTAACCAATTCTTCACCTCTGTTTTCTTGTGCAGGGACCGGGACTTCCCCACCATGATGCAAGATGGGCTCAAGGGGAATGCCTCCAGACCTCAGGTTGGGGAGGACCGGGTTAGAGAGCTTCTGGAGGGGCTGGACGTGTTCAAAGCAGTGGGTCCAGATGCTCTCCACCCTCAGAGTGTTGAGGCGTTATTGCAGGGCACTTGGCACAGCTTTACGAGCACTCGTGGTGCTCGGGCCAGGTGCCAGATGATTGGAAGATAGCCAATGTGGTCCCCATCTTTAAAAAAGGGAGGAGGGAGGACCCAGGCAACCATAGGCCCCTCAGTCTTACCTCAGCCCTAGAGAAACTCTTTGAGAAGATCATCAAGGAGCACATCTGTGATGGCCCATCTTCAGGGATGATACTCAAGGGCAACCAGCATGGTTTCATTAAGGGCAGGTCGTGTCAGACCAACCTGATTGCCTTTTATGATCAGGTCACAAAAGCATTGGATGCAGGTGTCACCATGGACGTAGTCTTTCTGGACTTCAGCAAGTTCTTTGACACTGTCTCCCACCCCATCCTCATTAAAA
>NW_017729030.1:19923140-19932954 GCF_001723915.1 Gavialis gangeticus
GTCCAGTTCTGTGTGCCCCACTTCAGGAGGGATGTGGACAACATTGAAAGGGTCCAGAGGAGGGCCACCTGCATGATCTGGGAACAACAGGGCAGACCCTACAATGAGAGACTGTGGGACCTGAACTTGTTCAGCCTTCACAAGAGAAGGCTGAGGAGGGACCTGGTGGCCATCTATAAACTCACTAGGGGGGACCAGAAGGGTTTGGGAGAGACCTTGCTTCCCCTAGCGCCCCCTGGCATAACAAGGAATAACGTCCAAAAGTTGTTGGAGAGTAGGTTTAGATTAGACATCCGTAAGAGCTACTTCACAGTTAGGGTGGATAGGATCCGGAACCAACTTCCAAGGGAAGTGGTGCTGTCTCCTACCCTGGGGGTCTTTAAGAAGAGGCTTGATGCCTAACTGGCTGGAGTCATACAAGACCAGTTTTTCTCGTGCCCAGGCAGGGGGTCGGACTTGAAGATCTACAAAGTCCCTTTCAACCCTACTTCTATGATTCTATGATATGATTTAAAATGGGGGTTGAGGCTGTAGGATAGGGGGAGGCCTCATGGGGCACACTACCATGTTGTACAGAGGCCCCAGCACTAGTGAGGGTGTGCCTTAACACACACACAGTGTCACACATGCCGTGAGTTTTGCTTGTCAGCAGCTTGAGGTGTAGTTTCCTGAGAAAACCCTGTACCTATCTTCTTGAAACTTGGCAGAATTTGTGGCCTCAGCAAGGGATACAGTCCCTGCTGTGTTCATTGAAATCAGGCAAGAAATGCCATAGTTATAGGCAGTTTTGTGATCCCTGCTTATAGGCTATGGGCAAAACGTTGAAACAGTGAAACAGTTTTGATAAAACAAAACAGAACAGTGCTTCAAAATGAAACTCAAAATTAAACACTATCTCATTGAAATGGTGAAATGGAAGTTGAAATGAAACAGTGCTGTGTTGCACAGCCCTACTGCATGCACACACACAAATATATACATGTGTATGTGTGCATATGTGTGTGTGCGCGTATATTCCAATTCCCAAAAGCAAGCCTTTAAATATCATTCTTAAGCCATCATTGGTGATGCACTTTACTGGTCACATGCTGCAATCTTTCTCCCTTGAATCTTACCATTAATTCTGATCAGAAGAAAGCCACTTATTACCATTTCCCTATTATTTCTATGCCAATAAGATCTTTTCCAGTCACCACAGGAAGGGGATGGTCTAGAGAACCATAACTGGTTGAGGGGGAGATATGTTCCATGAGACAATTTCTCTCTTTTGTGAACATCATGCACTCCCACAGCTGGGAGCTCCATCTGCTTATTAGAAGCTGAGAGCACCAGCTACACATTCAATTAAGGGTGTGATGGGAATCAGTGATAAAGTTTTTACGCATATTTTGTGTAATAACTTGGTTGCTTATTTCTGGTTTTATCACACCATTAAATGAACTAGTTAATTACATCTTAAGGGTAACATGTATTTTAGAGGCCTCAGGAACATTCCCTGGATCTCCCTGATAAAGAGGAGAAGCTTAAAAAATATACTTTAACCCAGTCTTCATGAAGAGATTTCCCAAAGCCTTGGAGAGGAGACAGTGGGCATCCCCTCTGAAAATTCCAGTTGACCCATTCCGTTCTGTGGTTCTCCAGTCATCACAGTTCCTATAATATGTAACCCAAACTTGTGAAGCACTTCAGATTTACCTAAAACCTTACTTCAATGCAGTATTGAGTAACATTTAGCACATAGAGGCCCTTCTATATTCAGGTCTCTGAATATGAAAACTGCTGAGAACCACATTCCCATAGGTGTCAACCATTATGCAGATTCACTTCCTATTATCAAAATCAGAAGAAGGATCTGATAAATGATCAAAACTAAATGCAGAGTTCTTAAACTAATATGTTAAATTCTTTTGGTAATGTCTTCCCACTACAGTGCAGCATCTGTGACAGGCCTTGAAAAGAGGAGTCTAGTCCCTCTGGAAAGAAAGATGAAACTAATCGGAGAGAGTGTAACTGTGTTAACCTGAGCCTAATTGGCTAGCTACATTGCTAATGTGATATGCTGAACTTATTAAGCAAGTTGAGTACCTGTGCCTTGTTCTTGAGCAATACTGGTTGCTGGGTTTTTTAAATTATGTATATAAAGTACATTGTCTACTGCACATGTACAAAACAAAATTATAACTAAATAGACAAATGCTAAACAATTACTAAACAAAATTCTTTACTGCTTTTAAATACTTACAAAACAACACGAAAAATGGTCAATATTTTTCCATCTTTAAACTTTACATCATCATTAAGATGAATCCAAATAAACTTTTAAATCTATTTTTAGGAACTTAAATTAGTAACGTGATTCATTTTAATGGGAGTTGGTGAGTAGTCATAATTTTTCTAAATCAGGCCACTTAGAAATCTAATTCTAGGTGTTCTTTTAAAAACTAATTTGGTTGAGTTTTTCTACTTATATTTTGTATCCTACACAAGCAAAAATTTAAACCATCCATAACCTGGAATCCCCAAAATCATTCTCTCTCATCACCATTGCACTTGGACCAGTTGAATAATTTAATATATAGCTAAAACTGAATCTAAGAGTCACAAATTAACCCCATCTCTGCCCTTTCGAACAGTTTACATACACAAAACCTGGGACATTTCATTCTGTGTTGATACTAATGCATACAATAAATGAATAAATGTCAAGCATTGCTGCAAAACTCTGACTTCTAAGGCAAGCAAGGAGATATTTTAATACAGTTTTGTTTTCTAATAAATGCATATATGAAGAAAAAACATTTTTCTAGTGTTATAGTTGGTATGTGGGAAATAAATCATAACAGCTGAAAAAAATGGCTATGTTAGTCCCCAATGAAAAGAAACAAACAAACACTTAAACAAGTATGTAAAGTTAAACATAGGGTGTTTTCCTGAATTGAAGCCTAAAACTGTGTACAGACATTTGTTTCTACCACAAAAAAATTCTTCTGGTAAAAAGTAATGCAGGAGTCAAACTGTACAGATATTCCACTAGTCCCATTGCTGGAGAACTTCACAGGCAAGCTCTCCAGTCACAGAAAAATAGAGGGATTTTCTGTGGGCCATGCCCATACTTACGGAAGCCCATTAATTACATACAGCCTGTCCTATCTCCTGCCTACAAAAGAGGCAGGCTGTCAAGTGGCAGTTGGCAAATGCTGAAAAGAAGCAGCTGCCACAGACAGCCAGGGAGGGTTCCTGCAAGGGTGGCCATAATAGAGGGCAGTCCAGTTGTCCTCTGTCCTCTATTGATACAAAACTTCAAGAGAAAAATAGAGGACATAAAGGTGTCAGGTTTCGTATCAATAGAGGACAGGGGACAGAGTACCAGAAAACTGGAATGTCCTCTATGATGGCCACCCTAATTCCTGCCCCAGGAAAATGCCCTGTTCCCAATCCTTCAATTAGCTAATTGGTGGGGGTAGAGGGTGGGAGGGCATTTTCTGGTGGTAGGAATCCTTTCAGTTTTCCCCTGGAGGAGAATTGTCCCTAGTCCTTACGCTCTTCTGGGCTGACCCAAAAGTGCAGTGGGGAGAAAAAGCCTGAACTTCTATACATATTTGGTATCTAACAGGAGAACAGTGATCCTCCTAATGTAGCAACAACCCCAGTTTTTCTTTTTTTATTATTTATTTTAAAATACATTCCCTCCCCTTCCCCAACCATTTCTGACTTTTTCTCTCCCTCTCTATTCCCTATAGATAAGTATAAATCAGCTAAGATGTAGGTTAAGCTTTAACATTTGATTTTACATACTAAGTTTTATTTTTCTCTCCCCTGTTTGCAAATAAGTGCCCTGCTATTTTGATATAGATATCCACTGTTTTATAAGTGATAATTGTTATGTTTTGTATTGATTTGCTGTTACTGCTTTTATATTGTGCAGTTACTTTTTTAGGCCTATATATGTAAGTTAGCATAAATCATGTCAAGTTTCCATCTTGTAATGTCAAGCCTCCATCTCATCCCCATGCCCGGTTGTGTAACCTATGACTCATACTACCCCTCCTATGTAACTTGGTTCCTGAATGAATGGGGATGAAAGAAGGTGCTTGAGAGACAATGGCAGGAGGTCTAAAAATAGCTCCCTCTGAATGACCGAAGCATCAACACCAATACCTGGAGCGGCAACCCAGACCTTGGAACAACCCTCATCATTCAAGAAACAAAAGATGAGGCAACCCACCATTGTGCCAGGGCTGCATATGCTCAGTAAGAACACCTGGAGCCCTCTGGAACAGGACTGACCTTGCCTGGACAGGCCCTCCCCATAGGAGATCAGAGGTAGTCTGTCCCATGAAAGGGGTAGTGAAGACTGACTCCTGGGGACGCCCTCTCCATCTGGACCAGCACTATGCCACACCACCTATCCACCCAGAGGCCCTGCCAGTGACCCCCTCTAGACAATATCTACTGGACAAAGACCCCTTTCCAGCCTGGATAGGTAGCTATCACCCCCCAACCCCTCTTCAACCAAGGACTTGGACTCTGCTTCTCTTCTCTACCTGGACTCTAACCCTTCCACTGACTGAGTCTCTTTCTCCTGCTGCCATTGTGAGTGCTTGTGTGTGTGTGTGTGTGTGTGTGTGTGTGTGTACCAATATCTTCATGGGGCTTTGTAGCATGTTGTCTGTTTAATAAACCTGTTATTTGGACCCCTGGGTTTTGCTTTACTATGGTTCAGCCCTGCAATTTCTTAGATGTCTACCTCAGTTTCCAGTCCCAAGCTCCCAGGTTTCTGTCTGTCTCTCTTTCCTGGCCATCTCCTCCTTGCCACCAGGCTATTTTTTTTCTCCCTCCCCTCCTCGATCTTAAGTAAACCCAAGCCTCAGTTCCTCAGCCAGCTTCTCTCTAGTCCACTGGTTCTAATCCTGGTTCTGGCAACTTTTACTCTCTACACTTAAACTCTCTCCCTCTCTCACCTTAAGTTTCCCCCAAGTATCCCAGGTACCCCAAGCATACACATAAATACCATACCATCCAAGTTAGGAACTTACCTATGTGTAGGTGGGTTGTATGTGTGTGAACTGGTGAGTGTGTGTGTGTGTATAGAGAGAGAGAAAGAGAGATCTACATCTATCATCGTGTGCATGATATACAAATTAGTGATCTGTGTATGTGTACTGAGTGTGCGGGTATTGACAATTGATTTTTTTGCCTAATTTTTAGCATGTATTGTTAGGTACGCATGTGCCTAGGCTGGTCTGGATGTGTATGTGCCTGAGCTGGTAGTGTGTGTGTGCGTGTGTGTGTATGTACCTAATTGATTTGTGTGTTTGTATATGTGCAGTTGTGTCACATCCTTCTGTCCAACAGCAGAATATTGAGATCCTGAGAGTTGTCCTGACCCCCAGGGCCAACACTAATAGAAACTGAAAATCTATACCTAACCTAAGTTAGTAACAGATTTATGAAAGACATTATTCCCATCTTAAAACTAAATAAGCAGGCTTCTCATTTAGCCATGAAAACTTTAAAATGATTCACTACATTTTACATCTGTTTAGGTTCAAGCATAACTTAGGCTTTGCCATTTCCTTACAGCTGGACCTTGTCAACTTTTGTTTTTTATGTTCATGTATCGGCCCATGAAAATGGATGAAACCTGAAACTCCTACTATGATAGTAAAACTGAGTCTTATTGATTTCCATGAGATTAGGGCACATCACTTATGTTGGCACTTTTAAATATTCAACTAGGTACCTAAAGATACACATGTCCTCTGTATGTCATAGCAGGGGATGTCCATGAGCACAATCCAGTCACCCATTCCTGCTTGTTCACACCAAACCCAGAAAGGTCATTTTAGGAGTAACACCAACCCTTGTAGTCACCCTCATGACCCTCTCTGAGAGAAGCCTCTGAGACCAGCCCTAGAGTATTACCATATTTCCAGATAATAAGCCTGCGAAAAGGATCAGGTGGGTGAGGTATGTTCAGTGGCAGTACTGCCAGAATATTTTGGAGGCAGGGTATAAACATACCTGAGTTGCCTTTGAAAAGGAGCTTAATTCCACCTGAAAGTCAATAGGACTTAGTTTCCAAGGCTATAAGTCATTTTTGAAAATGTGTGAAAATAATCAGATTACAAAATGATCCTGTAACACTTGTGTTTCACGATTTATTTTCATTAACAAGGGTGAATTCAATAATCTGCTTCATCTTTTATCACATTTATTTTTAATATGCATCATCTGTACTTCCCAGGCTGCTTCTGGTTCTCAGTCACTTAACATATGTTGCACATGACATGACCTTTGTTACTTTAAGCAGCATGCCATTCTGCTCAGTATAATTTTTAATTATTACACCGAGGTGAATCCCATAGTGTAAACAAGTAGAATTTATTTCCAAGACAGGTGAAAATGAATCACCTGTGCTTATATTTCAAAATGTCTGCTGATAATTTATAAATGGTGGCTTTCACAGAGCTTACAGATAATACAGCATTTGAGAAGCAGAAAGCCTGTCTTAATGCCAGTTGTTCATGCACATGGTTGCTGGAAAATCTTTCATGAATATTGAATCCAATTATTATGAACAGGTGCAACCAAGTAACAACATTTTATGCTCACTGAGATATCACAAACACTTAAATTTGATAAAGTTAATACACAAATACATAATCCGGTAGACAACAATAAGTTAATGTACATTCATGAGAATGCAAATATAGTGATCAAGATTCTCAGCTTTAAGGTTGTGATCAAGATTCATTTTCAGTAATTTTAAACAATTATTTCACCTCACTGCTTAATTCATCCCACAGCTGGGAATCCAGTGATGGGAGAAAGTTTTATTTCCTTCTGCCCTCCCTCCCCCCCTTTTTTTTTTTGCGCTAAAATCAGACTTGTTTTGCATGTTATGTTGTTGTACAGACTGGGAAAAGAGGAGGTTGATTTTTTTAAGTCTAACATTTTTCAGAGATGTACTTTTATAGAAAATATGGTGTGGAATTTCAGACTACCTTTCTCAGGACAGAAAATTAAGCATGGGTGTTATAAGTCCTAAACTTATCAAGCTCTATCTTAAAAGTACTTAGTATTGTGCCACCACTTTTTTCTGCTGGAAGAGAACTGTAAAACTTCCCTGATCTGACAGTTAGATACCTCTTCTTATTTCCAGTCTGAATATATAAACGTACGGCAGATATCCATTAATTATTGTGCCAACCTTGTCCTTTTATCTTTACAAGCTGTTTTCCTTCCACGCTATTCAGACTCCTATTTATTTAAAGAGAGCAGTTTTACCTCTGCTCGGCCTTTATTTTTGTAGATCAACTTTTAGTATATTTAGTTTCCCATAGTAAAAGAGCTTCATCAGGAGACTGGGGAGCCTAACATCTTTTTTTGTACCTGCTTTAGTTTGACTTAATCTTTCTTGAATATAGATTACCACAATTATATAGAATATGGCAGATACAGTCTTGGCAGTACCTAGTAAAATGGCATTAATACTTCCCTATTTAGAGATACAAGCAGTCAGAGCTGCACCATATTTCCATTATGCATCCACTGCACTCAAGAGAGACAGGATGCTTTCTTATATTTCAGGTAGGCCATTTTTATTCTAAATAGTATTTTCAATTAAAAATAGTCAGAACAAAATATGATTTTGGAGCATCACTAAGAAGAAAAAGGGAGCATTTGGTTGCAAAAATCAAAATCAAAATTACATGCAATGGATGCTATTGGGGTGTTCTCAGCAGTCAAACAGCTTCGGAGATACTAAAAATATTTCATTAATTTGACCCGGAAGAAAAAACAACACCTCTAATAAAATACTATGAAACACTTTCTCCAGTGATTTCAGCCAAATCCATAATGTTATTATTAACCAAAATACTTGGTCTGGTACCTAGCTGAGGAATGGTGTTGGAGAGAAAGTTACTACTTCCAGACCATACAGCAGTTACAGAGATTTTCTAGAAAGTGTCTTTCATTTGAATCCTGAGTCTCTTCATCTCCTTTTACAGAATCCCTTAAGCAGGAGAGAAGAGATGACTGTATATTGTGAATCCTCTAATTCTACCCATAGTCAATACCTCAGCACTTGACCACCACCCCCACAACCATACAGACATTTACTTGGCCCCTGCACCATTTCCATCTACCCCCATTTTTTAAAGACTGGCACTGTACTGCTTCATGTAGACTTTGGATGCACAGGAGAAGTGTAGAAGTGGCCTTTAGTGAATCTCACCCACGAATATCTTTTACTTTCTTCAGTTCTGTAAGCATCAGTGATAGATAAATCTCACTGAAATGTTAGCTTCTAATAGCAGATGTAGATGCTAAGACATCCCATGGATTTGCAAACTGTTGGATGGGATTCAGCAAGAAAAAACCAAAGACGATTAAGATCCTGTTTGTTGAAACCATCAAAATGTTTGAGGGTGGAACCATCAGGTCCTCTGCTCATTTAAAATCTACCTCAAACAGTATTACTTTAACCTTCTAAGTGTTATGGATTTTTTTCCTGTATCCACCCCATGCAATTTCATTAGTTAAACTGAACTGTACTTTTGGGATGAAATCTTGGCAGAGCTGAAATCAGCCTGAGTTTACCATCTAATTGAATGAAGCCAGAAATTCACCCAAGATTTTTAGCGCTGCAGATAATATTACAAAGACGGGGCAGATTTCAACCTTTTTTCTTCATTTAGCTCTCACATTCACTGGGCATATGATCAGTTGTTGTAAGAACTACCTTTGAAATTAAACATAGTGGAACTACTTAGAAGATGCTGCTTCTTATTTTAGGTTTTACTACCTTTTGTAACAGTATCTAATCCTATTATCCATATTCCATGCACTTACTGTTCTGGAATAGTGCAGATTGGATGTCCGATTCCCTCTGTCTTATTCATTATTTATGATGCTATAATAGCATATTACATTCATGTAAATGGAGGAAAGTAGTGGTGAATGGAACTTTCAATATATTAGTGCAGCCTCCAGGATATCTTGTCTATAAATAAAGAGAAGGCTTTTTTATAGTCATAATTAATAATTATGTTACTAGTATCTTAACATTATAATAATATCTTTTAGAGCATTCATAATAAATCTTTTTATACCTGAAAATATCTCTCTGACAGTAAATCTCTGCTGCACTACAGTCACAAAAAATAATTTCAAGTTTCTTACTATGAGTTTTTTAATATTATTTATGAAGTATCACTGAATATTTTCTATACACATATATATTTTTAATGACATTTGGAGTTTTGCTTTTTAACAAAGAGAGATCATTTGCTTTCTAATGTGTGCAAAATGAATCTGGAGCAAAGTCATTGTATAGAAATCCGTACATTTAATAATAAAAGGTAGCATTTATATAGCACCTATGAGATCACTCAAGTATTTCATGGTCTTGCCATTTTTGCAAAATAGAATTATCCATTGGCCTTACCAATGGTGTTAAAAGTGTTGCTGAATGGCCATGCTTAAAAGTTAAGGACATGGCTTAGATATTATGCTGGATCAAAGCCAGTGAGACAAAAAGACCTTTACAGCACATTGCGCACACACTTTTTTTTTCCTTAATAGGTCACATGTGCACATGCTACTGTTTACCTAATCTATTCAGCCTTCCAGTGCAAAAAGCTTGAGAGACAGTCTATCCATAATTTCTATTTCTTTCAACTCTGCTTCTAGCCAGAGGAACAGACTTGGGGGGGGGTGGAAGGGGGAGGAGCATGTAATTCAAAATCAAATCCTTGCCAAAATCTAAACTGCAAAAGCTTGTGAAAATAGTGGGCGGGGGGGGGGG
>NW_017729030.1:19933232-19941146 GCF_001723915.1 Gavialis gangeticus
AACTGAGGATGGAAGTGGGGGAGGGGAAGAGGAGGTGAACCCATAACATTTTATCAGAACAATTAAAAAATAATAAAAGTTTGAGAAATTTCAAGAAAATTAGGATCCACTATCACTATATTTTATCAAAGTAAACTGCAAGAGTACACTGACAGAATAAAATAAATCTTCTTATAAGATCCATTACAAGCTGAAAAGTGTTTCATAATATTTGGATATCCCACAAAACAGAATGGAAACCCAGCATAAAATTCATATTTTGAATGTTAAAATGGCAGTTTTAAATGACCCCTAAGAAACTAAAATATTAAATTGAGGTTCACATAACTTGGTTGCAAGAAATGTAGATATAGGAATGCAAGACATTAAATATATCCGCATAATACTGGGGGGCGGGTCTTTAAGAGGAGGCTAGACAGTCACCTGGCTGGGGTTATCTGACCCTAGTGCTCTTTCCTGCCCAGTGCAGGGGGTCAGACTCAATGATCTACTGAGGTCTCTTCTGACCCTAACATCTATGAATCATACAGGGTGTGTCTACACATGCAATTAATGTAAAGCAATAAACTCCAGTGTTTATTTCAGTTTGAATGTGTGCCTGGGAGAGCAGCTTGTACAGCCAGGCCAGAGCAGCCCCAGCTCTCAGGGAGCCCAGTGGCCTGGGTGCTTCCCCTGGCTCAACATACTGAGAAGGGGCTGGTTGGGGCACAAGGGTGCTTCAGTGCAGAGCTAGCTGGCAGGTAGCCCCAACACTGAAGCACCCTTGTGCCCCGGCCAGCCTCTCCAGCAGTTACATGTACATTGCTGCCAATTTTTTTATTCCACAGAAAGATAGTATTTGTATTTACAAGTACTATCCTGCTATGGAGTGTATTAGCTTACTCCAGCCTAATACAGGGCGTATGTATAGACGCGGAGATGTTTACTGAGCATTTAATCAGTCTACTGCTCGGTAAACATCTCATGTAGATGTGCCCACAGTATACTAAATTATGTAGGTCTGTTATCAAACTGCTTTAAATTCTTTGGGGGCGTACCACAATAAGCGTGGATATGCGGTATGTGGCACTGTGGCACTGCAGACCCATCTGTGGCATCACACACTGCACCATACAGACATTCCCCACATTGCTACTTTGTTGGGGGGGAGGTTCTTGACCTAGGAGATCCTGGAGTTAAAAGCCCCATGCCAAAAAGAAGTGTCCTAGAGCATGTGGCAGCAGTGTGTGCTGCCCAAAACGGGAGCCTGGCCAGCTGGAGTCACATTCTGGCTGCTGGCCAGGGTCCCTGCTGCAGGAGTGTCATGGCTGCAGCACATTGAGATCCCCAGGACCCCAGGACAGTTGTTCCTACCCCACCTGGGGTAAGCTGCTGTGTGCCAGAGTGCATGGGGATGGAAGTTCCCCAGGGGCAAGTAACATTAGCACACAGTATGCCACTGCTACTTGTCCCTGGGGAAAAACACATTCTTGTTCATGGGGATGCATTCTGGGATATATTTATCATATTGTAAGAACTTTAAAACTGTGAATTTTTAAAATAGCTACAAGTTAGTTCTGAGCTCTTTTTCAAGCAAAGAGTTTTAAAACATACTGTTTTTCTGTTCTGCAAACTATCCTTGAAGATCCAGTTTTATAGTCAAGTACATTGATGGAATAATCCTAAAGAAGTTTGTGACTGTAAAAATTAGACATCCACCTTGACCCACCAATATTTTTCAGCTATCACATTGATCAGTTTTATAGCCTGGTATAAGGAAAGCTTAAACCAAGCCTTTTGCAGACTTGCTGATGCTTATGGTGGATACCCCCAATCACTTTTTTTAAAGCATTCTATCAATTTCAGTTGATAAAGATTAGATTAACCTATTATGGATGTCATTTTTTCCAAACACCAATATTTTCATTTGTCAGGTGAGAGGTAGCTTTGACCTTTAAGACAGAAATACGTAAGATCTTGTCAGAGCAGATCAGGAGCTCAAATACAATAGATGAAATGCAGTATTGCCAACATTATTATTTGAATGGGAGTTTACCAATACTTGGTTGTCACTCAGAAGACCTCCTTCTCCTGGAAACACTACTGGAAACACTCACTAGCAGTCACAGTCAAAGATCTACTTTGCTTAAATGTATTATTTATGAATTTGAACATGCAGAGAGGAAAGGACTGATATACTAGGGTTGTTAACAACATGGGAAGGATATTGTGCACAGAAAACAGAACTGACTACAAATATACACCAGTTCTGATTTTCTAAACAGGTATTATTCCAGCCTTGAGCCTTTCTGCTTTGAGGCTGCATTGTATACATTGGTTTCTTAAAATAGCTGAATAAACTGAAGTTCCAAGATTTTCTTACTACCCTTGGACGGTTTCAGGGCTAAAAGATCCAGTCACCTCCTCCTTTCTTATATTCCTGTCTATTTACATATTAAGTCATCAGTTTTGACAACAGATTATATCCTGGTATAAGCAGCACATACTATCTACGGTCCCTAAACTCAGAGTGGGAAATAAGGAAACCACTTTGACTAGGGAAAAATTTAATTTTGCTTGTGCATCATAAAAAAATATTAACATAGATAATAGAGGTAAATGAAAGGCTTCTTAATTGTTTTGTTTTTTTTAAAGCAGGCAACACACTGTCATAAAGAGACTACTTCATGGGATACCTCATTATTAGACTACATGAATAGACCATAGATATATATTTAATGTAATTTTTATCTGTAATTCAGTAGCTGGAAAGAATGAAAAGAGACAAAATTATGTGACTGACTAACTTTAAATTATGGGAGAATGAAAGCTTATAAAATTTAAGGCAGTCCTTAGGTAAATTCAGGCAACAGAGAAACATGAAGCTATACATTCAGCCATTTTCCTTGCATCTTTTATCTGTATAGTTCTAGCACAGCTGAGAATCTGGTTTTGAAAACCTTTTAACTGCTGATGTAATAACAAATGTGTCTTGCAGCATGATTTTTTTTAAAAAACAACACTCTAATTTTCCACATCAATATCAGTTAAGAATTTATTGTTTCTTTTCAGAGAAAGCTGGTCTATGGCTAGGTACAGATATTCAAAAAGCCAGACATAGAATTGATCTAAGTTATGAGGTTTTCTGTAAGCAGCAGTTTAGATCTGTAGCAAACAGAACAAGCGTTCACTCTTTGGTGGAGAGAAGCACATCTTAGACCAAGGTCTGCCATTTTTAAACTAGTCTGTGTGTGCCAAACTTCTGTTATGTCATGGTATAAACTGGTTTTGTGTGCTGAATTTCTGTTCTGTCACTGGTATAGTGTTTGATCCCTTATACTGGTAAATGTTGATGGTTCAGGTAGGGTTGGAACATCAAAGGAAGGAGAAGAACATAAGCATAACAATGGGAAGATAAAGCTGGACAAGGAGAGTGTCTACCGGGGGAAGCACTGGAGAAATTGGAGAAGCTTTGGGGCTTAGGGAGCTGGGGAGACAGAAAAGGAACAACTGAGTATCTTTGGATGGGCTGTGTGGACTGGATTAGGGACAGAGGAACTGCATAACCCTTTTCCAGAAAGGGACAGAAAAATTCTGGATAGGTGGCTTTACCCAGTAAGTGCCTTTATTGAACCAAAGTTGTCTGGTTGCTGCTGGAAACTGCGTTTTGCACTTGTTTTCAGAATAAGAGGTAGAGTCCTTCCCACAGAAGCAGAACTGAGCTCCTTGAGTCAGGGCCACAAAGAACCAGAAAGGGTGAGGGACTGAAAGGCCAAGGTCTTAGAGTGGGAAGGGGCTTGGGCTCCCAGCACCCAGCTCTAAGAAAATTCACCTGTGCTAGCTTTGGGGAGCCCTCTCAGAAAGTTGACAATGCTACCATCATAGATACTATGTCATGGAAGCATGACCATATAGTCCTACTACATCCACACTCCATCCCCTGCCTTTTCACCCACTAACATTCCTCTGCCAAGCAGGGCAGAAAATGTAGGTAGGGTCTACTTCTGGAGTATTGATATCATCAGGAAACTTATCTTATGGAGGGAAATTCTCTCCTGGCCATTTGCACTCAGAATTCCTAAATTTTGGACATCACCATCCAATATAATTTATTATACGGCTAATATAATTTTGTCCACTAGTACTCAGTTTGGTGAAGTATTGTTTCTTCTGATTCACAGATACACTCAGAACATCTTTTATATCATTTCAGTGACAACAAAACATATCAATTTACAATAAGATGCCACTGGAGTTCAAAGTATTTCCTCCAAAAATAAATACTGTATTTTCTTTCATTCAGCACACCTCAAAATATGATACACACCCTGTTTTTGAAAGTCAGAACAAATTTTAAAAGAAGTTTCCTTGTATTAAGTAACTGAGTAGCAGCAGCTAGGGAGCTGAGACTGCTCATTGTTCTGCTCCCTGTGGCTTATGTTCAGACTTCACTTTCGCTTTCACCAAGTAATCAGCTTCTTCTGCATTTGCTTGCATATAATGCGTATATTAATTTTCTGGAGCTGTCTTTTTTGGAAAAAAAAGTGTGTTGCATGTGAGAAAAAATGTTATATTGTTTAGACCATCCTATCGTGCTTTACATTTACACGAGCATTAGACAAGCAGACAAACGTTCAGCTCCCTCTGCAGGGAGTGTTCTGAGTTACAACGATCCCATGGAACAAACAGAAGTTCACTGCCGGTTCCAGGGAGGAAGGGAATTTGTCTGCAGGCTGTCAGCCAGTGGCTGGTGCTCCCTAGAAATGGCCTCTCCTCCCTGTGAGCCTACGCTGTTTTCAGAATGGGTGGAGGGAAAGGGAGCAGAGGGAGATCATTCTAGGGGTTTCCCAGTCAGCGCTGAAGGGTGGGGTGGGTAAATTGGAGCACCAGTCCTCCAGTGGGGGCTCCAGACTGAACTCCTTCAGCTCCCTTTTCCCTGCCCCCCTATCCTGAAACCACTTGAGGCTGGCAGGTAGCGCAGACAAAAGTTACAGAAAATGCTGTTTTACAACTTCTTCACCTGACCCCACAGACAGTGATGGTTCAGCTTTTCACCTGATTGGCCATTGTTGAAGTAGTCTGCAGCTGTGCACTCGTGTTTGGTCATAGCTATAGACTGCTTTCTATGGCCAGATTGGATGAAAATTGTGATGTCTGTCTAAGCCCTAAGGGATACCTTTGTCTCCAATGAAATAACATTATTATTTTTGCGTAGTCCCAATTCTGTCTCTTTTGGAAGTGCTTTGAGGATTTTTCTACTTCAAAATATAATTAATGTTTGTTACACATTTTTATCAAGAAAACAATGTATCTTTTGTAACAAAAACTACAATTAGATGAAAAAACTCCACAAGGTTTACTGATTTGGGTCCCAATCCAGAGCCCAGGAAAGGCAAATG
Source organism: Gavialis gangeticus (assembly GCF_001723915.1). NCBI lineage: Eukaryota > Metazoa > Chordata > Crocodylia > Gavialidae > Gavialis > Gavialis gangeticus. The sequence continues at coordinate 19,938,611 of NW_017729030.1, forward strand.
GAAAACTCTCATTGATATCAGCAGTCTTTGGATCAGGCTCTTCTAATTTAAATACCTTATCTTTTAGAAGCTTTGATCTAATTTATAGTCATCAGATTAGAATAAAGATAGAGTAAATTTTTCTAATGGTAAAGTTGAGATGAAAGATTTAATGCCTTTCTTATACAGGACCCCAGATGCTGGACCACTCCCAGAATAAGCTCCTGGCCATCAGAAATAAAGGAATTCTGCCAAGCCATATGCTTCACACATTTCCCTTTGAGGGCACAGCCGCTGTTCCTCTGGCTCTCACCATATGAGTCTCCTGTAACCATGAGGGCATTCAGCCAGTGTTTGAAGGCATTCTTCCACACAAATGTCAGCATAAAACAGTTTGGAAATTATGCCTGGAGATTTAGGATCATAAGATGTCAGGTTCGTATTTCAGTAAGTAATACAGGGTTAGTTGTTTACACTAATTCACCATCTCTAATAAAAAATACTTAGATATTTAAATCACCGTGCTGCCTGCATGCCCACCTCCCTTCTAGTGCACCCAGCTGTCATCACACTCCATAATTTCTGGTTCTTCCAGTTGGCAGATTGGAAAACACAGCAGTAGTCTGTCCTGTTTCAGTGCCCAGATCTTGAGCCAATCTGTTATTATACTGAATTCCCCTGGCATTGTGATACAAGCAGCTCTACAATCTGTACCTACTGTTATATTACTTCTTAAAGTATAGACAATATTTTTTACACTAGTTGGAATCCCACAGAATATTAATTTGCATTTGCTTTATACTCTGAAATGTATTCTGATCTAATAAGAATGTAAGAAATGCCATACCGGGTCAATGGGCCATCTAGCTCAGTCTCTGTCTCTGATAGTGGCAGAAGTGGATGCTATATGGGGAGAGCTGTGAACTGGGTATCTCTAGAGTGAGCTGTCCTCTATTCAATACCCTTCCTGACAGCCAGAATTTATTGGGTTAGGGAGTCCAGAGGAAACAGCGCTAACCATTCTGTTCAATAGCTATTAATAGGTTTATCATCCATAAATTTATCCAGTCCCTTTTGAACCTGGCTTTGCTATCTGCCTCCACCACCTCCTGTGGCAATCAGTTCCGTAAGTTAACTGTGTTGCATAAAATAGTATGCAAAACAAAAAGTATACCATAAAACAAGAACCTCAGCTGATCACAAGCCTTAAGATCTCAGCACTTCCTCCTTCCTGTTTATCTTTTTGCCATTCACTTAAAAAGACAAACTTTTTCAACCACTCAGTTTTCAAACCAAGTTTGTCAGTTAGTATATTTTATCAATCAGGTCACCAGCTACGCACATCCCAAGCTACCACATGCAAAAAGTTTAGTTAGGTTATTCTTTCTCACCTACATTCCAGCAACCAGATATCCTACCCACAAGCAACATGCAATTTGTACCTTTAGGCCCTCTCCAGATGTTACATTTGTCAAGCAATATATGCAAGTTTCTTGCAACAAATGAAAACATGCCAGGAGTTAAAGAAATATATCCCAGAATAAAATGGTTAATCCACCACAAAAAATTAAAGCAACTTCTTTGTAATTCTGGGAAAAATTTAGGCCAAGTATAGATATTACACTTTTACCAGTATATAGGAGAAGAAATCTATCTATACCTGTAAAATAACAGAAGTTCAGCATACATAGACTGGTTTAAAAATGAAGGAACTCAGTTTAAGATTGCCACTCCCCACCTCCCACCCCCAAAAAAGGGTGACTGTGTGTTCTGCTCTTACTGATCTAGATTATGCTGCTTACAGAAACCACATGACTTAGAACAATTCTGCCTTGGGCTTTTTGAATATCTGTACCTGGACTTGATGTCTGGCCAAGCAGAGGGATCCTCACAAATCTCACAGTGCTGCTTTCCCTCCCTCCAATGAGAGGGAGGGAAGGAGACCAGCTGGCTCCCTGATATCCCACCAAAGTCAAGATGTCAGGGAGGCTTTCAGGCTTCCCTGAACCCATGGCTGCCTGGCAGCAACTGCGACATGCCTGCCACTGACAAGAGCTGCCTAAGCAAGAGAAATAGCATTCCCTGATCTCCCAAGCTGTTTGTTCACCCTGTAAAGATTTAAATGCACATGCAGCCTGAGAGCCAGGAGTGCCACTAATCAGCATGCCCAGCTCCCATGCTGTGGGTGCACTAAGAGCTCTGCTGGATTTGCCTGCATCTTGTGAACTGGGCACACTGGCCAATGTCATTCCCTTTACAGGTGTCAGGCCTATAAAGTTGCCCTTCTGCCCTTAAAAGTTTCCAGTGCCCAGGAAGGCACCCAGAGTAGTCTTGACCCCTGTGAAATGAGAGCAGCAAACAGAGCTGTAGTCCTGAACTGCAGAAAGAGCCCCGGTTGGGTGATAAATATGAGGGGACCCTTTGTAAGTGGCAGCAGGGCTTCATGGGGGGTATGATTTTCCCTAATGAAAGTCAACAGTATGCCCTTGTTGTCAAGAAGGCTAATAGCATACTGTACTCCCTGATCAGCTCCTACTGCTGCTTGCAAGGGAGCTCC
>NW_017729030.1:19946146-19949978 GCF_001723915.1 Gavialis gangeticus
CCTCCCTGCAGGGGGGCTGCAAACAGAGCTGTAGTCCTGAACTGCAGAAAGAGCCCCGGTTGGGTGATAAATATGAGGGGACCCTTTGTAAGTGGCAGCAGGGCTTCATGGGGGGTATGATTTTCCCTAATGAAAGTCAACAGTATGCCCTTGTTGTCAAGAAGGCTAATAGCATACTGTACTCCCTGATCAGCTCCTACTGCTGCTTGCAAGGGAGCTCCCTCACCTATGCCTCCAGGAAGAACTCAAACCCATCACCTAGCAGCAAGGATGACATGGCTGCCCTCAACTTGGGAAGTTTGAAGGACTGATGATGCTCAAACACCAGCATTCCATTAAAGCACCAGGAAATTTAAAAGTCTTATGGGCAGCCAGAGATTGGCTCTATCTAAGGGCTTTTGGGTTGTCCAGGAGCCAAGCTCACAAGCCTGACAGTGGGCTTATGGTGTTCACTGCTGGGCTCCCATAGCAGTGCAGGAAGCTGTAAACTCTATCCAGCACTACAAAAAAAATCTGGAGACAGCCCCAAGCTTTCAAATTAGGGAAGTCATTATTCTTTTAAACAATAGCCATAAACTAGTAATTTCTCTTAGCTGTGTCTGTGACCATCCTTCTCTTACTTCCTAAATAAAGGTTTTCCTAATTTCTTGCTAATTTTTCAATGTTTACATTTACTTTTTTTATTTTATTTTTTAAAATTCTAACCCTAAAAATCTTCTCTCTCAAGTCAGTTCATATTATCTAGTACAGTGGTAATCAACATTTCAACCCCATGGGCCAAATAAGTGGCACATAGTTGGTCCACAGACTGGATCCATCATGGGGTTGATACATGGAGTTGGGCTTTGCATACCTGAATTGGAGCCTATGCTGTTTTGGCTTAGGCCCACATTCCTGGATCAGATTCTTCATGCCTGCATTGCTTTGGTCTGTCTCCACATGCTGGAGTCCTATGCCACCCTGCCTCCACACTCTTGATATAGCAAGCAGGGTCACAGTATCCAGCCTGCTGGATGGGACTGAAAATTTGGCAGCAGGGGACTTAATGATTTTTCACTTAATACTGACACAGCTTCCTTGCCATCAGATTTTCAGACTTGTGGAGATCTGGCCCACAGGAGAGGGGTTGAGTATTCCTAGACCTGTGGATAGCACACCGAAAGAGTTTCTTATTAATGACTACAGACATGTTGGTAATAATCATATTGCAACACTTTAAGAAATTGTTCTACATAACACAGTTTTAAAAACCCGCCTAAAAAACACCACCTGCTCCATTTTCCCTTCCTCAAAATTAAAAAGACATTTCTTTACTAGTTCCATACAACTGGAGGAGGAAAAGAGTTTCCTGCAACAGGACAACATGGATAGCCATGAATTTGAAAGCCAGTGACATTTTTTTAGGATTTATGCATTAGCCCTTATTTTGCTTGATCTTCCTTTCTGAATGTTTTTCCTTTGACTAAATGGTTTTCTTATGTGTTAGTTTCTCAGAAAAGTTCATCAGACATTGAAGCTGATTCTTTTTAATGCTGTGTGAATTGCACATCTTAGAAGGTTTGCTATCATTACATTCCTTTGGGGTGTTTTCAGTTACCTCACAGGAATTTAGCTAGACAGATCTTCATTTAGTACCTTCCTGTTTGATACCTCTTCTTTCTTTTACCAAGTGTATGTACTTCATGGTCCACTTGTTAAACAGCTAGTTTCCCTTAATTAAAGAAAATAAAAGGAAACTGACTTCTTTATAATGTAAGAACTTTAAAACTCCTACTCAAATAGCATGACACCATATCTTTATTTTTAAACCTATAACTGAATGAGCATTACAGCTTGTGCTATTTATACCTAACATTTATACCAGATGCTAAGTCATTCTTCTAGCTATTGTTTCAAATGCTCTCTCTCCCTCTATCTTTATCCTGATTTTCTTATTATTATATCTGGAGCTCTCTGGTGTACCTACTAGACTGTGATATCCATTCTAGATAGACCTCCAAATGAGGAGGGTGAGGGAGATGAGGCTTTCTTCAGACAACTAGTGGAAGTTTCCATATCACAGGTCCTGGTTTTCATGGGGGACTTCAATCGCCCTGACATCTGCTGGGAGGGCAATACAGAAGTGCTCAGGAAGTCCAGGAATTTTTTGGACAGCATTGGGGACAACTTATTGGTACAAGTATTGGAGAGATCAACTAGGGACCATGCTCTTCTTGACCTGCTGCTCATAAACAGGGAAGAAGTGTGAGGGTATAGAAGTGGATGGCAACATGGGCAACAGTGAATATGAGATGACCAAGTTCAGGATCCTGACAAAAGGAAGAAAGGAGAGCAGCAGAGTATGGACCCTGAACTTCAGAAAAGCAGACTTTGAATCCCTCAGAAAACTGTTGGGCAGGATCCCCTGGGATACCAGTCTGAGGGGGAAAGGAGTCCAGGAGACCTGGTTGTATTTTAAAGAAATCTTACTGAGGGCTTGGGAACAAACCATCCTGATATGCAGGAAAAATAGCAAATGTGGCAGGCAAATAACTTGGCTTAGCTGAGAACTCTTCAGTGAGTTTAAACACAAAAAAGTAAGTGTACAAGAAGTAAAAGCTTGGACAAACAGCTTGGGAGGCATAAGAATATTGTTTGGGCATACAGGGATGAAGTCAGGAAGACCAAACCACAATTGGAGTTGCAGCTGGAAAGGGACATGAAGGGTAACAAGAAAGGTTTCTACAAGTATGTTAGCAACAAGAGGAAGGTCAGGGAAAGTGTGGGTCCCTTACTGAATGGGGGAGGTAACCTAGTGACAGATGAGAAAAAGACTGACGTACTCAATGCCTTTTTTACCTCAGTCTTCAAAGGCAAGGTCAGATCCCAGGCTACTGGACTGAGCAGCACAGTTTGGGGACAAGGTGAGCAGCCCTCAGTGGTGAAAGATCAGGCTAGGGACTATTTAGAAAAGATGGACATATGTAAGTCCATGGGGCTGGATGCAATGCATTCAATGGTACTGAGGAAGTTGACTAATATGATTGCAGAGTCACTGGCAATTATCTTTGAAAAATCATGGTAGCTGGGGTGTGAGGGGGGTCCCAAATAATTGGAAAAGGGCAAATATGGTGCCAATTTTTATGTAAGAGAAGAAAGAGGATCCTTGGAATTACAGACCATTCAGCCTTACATCAGAACCCCCAAAAATCATGGACCAGGTCCTCTAGGAATGCATTTCTAAGCACTTGGAAAAGAACAAAGTAATCAGGTACAGCCAGCATGGACTTGCCAAGGGCAAGTCATGCCTGACCAACCTGCTTGCCTTCTATGATGAAATGATTGTCTTGGTGGATGCATGAAAAGGAGTGAATGTGATATACCTTGACTTTAGCAAGGCATTTGATACAGTCTCCCACAGCATTCTTGCAAGCAAGCTGAGGAAATATGGGTTGGATGAATGGACTGTAAGATGGATAGAAAGCTGGTTGGATTGTTGAGCCTAATGAGTAGTGATCAATGGCTTGAGATCTACTTGGCAGCTGGTACACATGGAGTGGTCCAGAGGATGGTCCTGGAGCTGGTTTTGTTCAATATCTTCATTAATAATGTGGAAGATGGGATGAGGGATTGAACCCTAAGCAAGTTCAGATGACACCAAGCTGGGGGGAATAATAGATACGCTGGAAGGTAGGGCTACAATTCAAAGAGACCTCAACAAATTGGAGGATTGGACCAAAAGAAATCTCACAAGGTTCAGCAAGGACAAGTGCAAAATCTTGCACTTAGGATGGAAAAATCTCATGCACCACTACAGGTTTGGGACCAACTGGCTAAGCAGCAGCTCTGCAGA
>NW_017729030.1:19949989-19950610 GCF_001723915.1 Gavialis gangeticus
AGCTCTGCAGAAAAGGACCTGAGGGGTACAGTGGACAATAAACTGGATACAAGTCAGCAATGTGCCCTTGTCGTCAAGAAGGCTAACAGCATACTGGCCTGCATTAATAGGAGCATTACCAGCAGATTGAAGGAAGTAAATATTACCCTCTATTCAGCACTGGTGAGGCCACATCTGGAGTACTGTGTCCAGTTTTGGCCTCCACACAACAGAAAGGATATGGACAAGTTGGAGAGAGTCCAATGCAAGGTGACAGTTAGGGGGCTGTGCACATGACTTCTAAGGAGAGGCTGAGGGAACTGGGCTTATTTAGTCTGCAAAAAACAAGATGGGGGGGGCAATTTGATAGCAGCCTTTAACTACCTGAAGGGTAATTCCAAAGAGGATGGATCAGAGGTGACAGATGACAGAACAAGAAACAATTGTTTCAAGTTGCAGTAAGCGAAGTTTAGGTTGAATATTAGGAAAAATGTTCTCACTAGGAGGGTGTTGAAGCAGTGGAATGGGTTATGTAGAGAGGTGGTATAATTTCCATTCTTGGAGGCTTTTAAGGCCTGGCTACACAAATCCCTGGCTTTGGAATGATTTAATTGGGGATGTCCCTGCTTTGAGCAGGGACAC
>NW_017729030.1:19955610-19958849 GCF_001723915.1 Gavialis gangeticus
GGTTATGTAGAGAGGTGGTATAATTTCCATTCTTGGAGGCTTTTAAGGCCTGGCTACACAAATCCCTGGCTTTGGAATGATTTAATTGGGGATGTCCCTGCTTTGAGCAGGGACACAATGATCTCCTGAGGTCTCTTCCAACCCTAATTTTCTATGATTCTGTGACTGTATATTCCATCTAGACTTCTCTTTATATTCAACACCTTTTCCTATAATGTTTTTGCTTAATTTTTCAGTTATCAAATTAGGCACGTAGCTGGCCACATGCATAAGCAAAATACCCTTCTTCTGGATACTGGATATCTGCAAACATTAGTTAGGTTCTCGCAATATACAAGTCCAGTTACATGCTTTTGACTAAAACTCAGACAAAAATAGTAATAAACACAGTAAAAATCGTCTGCCCTAAACCATGCACTTTCTTTTGCCAAAAAGGCCCATTTCTTCATATTGATTTCTTTGAAGATCAATATCTATGAGATTTTTTAAAAGTTTTTCCATACAAGTTTAATGTAAATGGAATTAGTCATCCTAAATTTTCCAAACTAGATATTGTTTGGATTTGATTGACTATCAAAGGCTTAAATAGCTGTGTATAAAGCAACATGAAAGATTAATCTCCCTTTTCTACTGTCATGGCTTTCTGCAGGGGGATGCTTGCTTGGGACCTCTGGGTGGAAACAGACATCACTTTTGTGCCACTATAAATATGTTTATGCTAGCATGAAGTGAAACAAATGGTCAAATTTGTGGTCATGACAGAAGGTAGTAATAAGTTGGACTGCTTCATTGTAGGTGACATCTCACTGCTTTGGGCTTCCCATGCTCTCCAACTGCCCAGGACAAGCATTCAAAAGACTTGAGGGGTATGGTCCTGGACACAATGGGAGTTATCAGGCAAGATTAGATGCTTCAAGTCTTGGGAGAACCTGCCTCTTTTCCCTGATTCCCAAGACACATCCCAAAGAGATATATCTGGGTAAGCAGGAAAAGACAGAGTTTCTTGTTTGCCCAGATACATCCCCAGGGGCATACATCTCTGATGCAATCTGTTGCACTCCGAACCCGGTGTACCCTTGACCTGCGAGCCTAGGTCGGCACGACAGGCTTGGCACAGAGAGGATAGATGACTGGACAGGTGCGGATTACCGGCAAGTAGGAGTCAGGCGGCTTGGAGCGTATTGGTTATATGAAAGGTTTATTGTACTTACGTTACCGATGGTCGCAGCGTAGGCAGGATAGCTGACTTGTTCAGTTACAGTGCATAAAACAGAACAATCTAAAGGGATCTGTTGGTTCACGGGGTTCCTGAGCCAAGATCTTGCTTTCTAACCCGGAGGCTAGGTGCGGCTGTCCGACTCAATAGTCCCAGAACTGGTCAACAGTTCACTCACAGGGAAAATCTATAATGCACTTTTGATCAACAAACTTCCAAGAGCTCTTTGACGAGAAGGATGAACGGATGGACAAACCGGTACGAGTACGCTAAAAGGAAGGTCGATGGTGGGGAGATGTTTGCGAGTGGCCAATCCACTGGCTGTGTCTCCTTGGTGTGCACAGAGTTCTCCGCTTTGAGCAGGAATCTGCTCTTAGTTATAGTCAGCAGTGACCAATCGCTACATGCCAATTGTGAATATTTACTGACTGCCAATAACATTCTTACACTAGTGACATAGATACATATTCATCACACTAGTGACCTAGATACATTATTCATCTGACCTAAATACATTATTCATCTGACCTACTTTACTGCCTTCAGCGGGTTCAAAAGGTCAGACATGTGATGTGCACCTGCAACCTTTATCATTGCAGTCAACAAGCCTTTAAAACATGGAGAACAGAACTTTTAACAATCTCCAACTGCAATACATCTCTCAGCAAAGAAAGGCTACTAGTGCTGAGGGGTTTGTATGGCCGGTCTCCTTACTAAGTTATTATAGTCTTTTGCTTTGCTTTGCTTTGCTTTGCTGGCATCGGCACTCAAAATTCAGACATGACACAATCAAGGGCCATAAGCTAGAAACATAGAGAGGGGAACCCCCTACAGGAATTTCCCCCTGCATGCTTGAAGACGTGTACTGGGGAAAGACTCTACACCTCAAAATGAGGGGTATGGCTGCAAGCAGGAGGTTCCCCCAGCTTATACTCTTGCCCTAAGTTAGAGCTCAGCAACTGGCAACTAGGGCCGTGTGAAGCTTTGGGTGGTGATTTGATTCGGAGGAGATTCAGCTAAATTCAGTGGCCAAATCTCTGAGTCCAAATCGAATCAGGGGACCAATTAACAGGTCCAAATTGATTCAAAGATCTCCAAATCTTCAGAAAAGATTCAGAGAGCTTTGATGATTCAGGCAGTCCCCAGTGACTGCAGCAGGCAACTGCAGCTGGACTCAGCTGGTAAGTACTAGGGGCAGGGGAGGAGGGAGGGGACCATGGGGGGACCACTGACATCCCCCACTGTTCCCCCAGCTCCCCTGACCCTCCCTTCCCAAGCCCCCCCACAGCTGCCCCCCCCACCCTGGCCCTTTAAAGAAAAGCCCTGTTGCTCACTGGATGCTGCTGGGTAGGGGGGATCCCCACTGCCCCCCCAATGCCTCATGGTGGATGGGGGGGCCCTACCCCTCCCTTCCCAGCCCCCCCACAGCTGCCCCACCTGGGTCAGCTCAAGCCCTTTAAGAAGAAAAAAACTGGAGAAAAGCCCCGGGACGCACTGCTTCTGATGCAACCTCTGGGCTTTGGCGGCTCATTTAGAGTCTCCCATGTGGCACAGAACAATGGGGGGCAGTGGGGATTACTCCCTGCTGGCTGGAGCAGTGGGTCTGGGGCTTTTCTTGGATTTTTTTTTTCCTTAAAGGGCCAGAGCTGGCCCGGGCAGGGCACCCATGGGGGGGCTGAGGGAGTGAGGGAGTTTAGGGGGCTCATGCAGAGCTCCTTATGCATCAAGGGACAGTGGGGTGCAGCGGGAATCACCCCCCTGCCTGGCAGCACCCAGTGAGCTGGGTCTTTTTTTCCCAAAGAGCAGGGAGTTGGGGTGAGTGGGGCAGCCATTGACAAGCTGGGGGGGATGGGCCTTGCTGGTTTGGAGATTTGGAGATTTGCCAGCAGCTGAAACTCCAAATCAGATTCAGCCAGACTGACTCTGGACAGCGAGTTGAATCACTGAATTGAGTCACTGTCCCCTGAATCAGCCAATCCGAATCCGAAGTGAATACTAGCTGCTTCACACAGGCCTATGGGCA
>NW_017729030.1:19963849-19979073 GCF_001723915.1 Gavialis gangeticus
TAAAACATGGAGAACAGAACTTTTAACAATCTCCAACTGCAATACATCTCTCAGCAAAGAAAGGCTACTAGTGCTGAGGGGTTTGTATGGCCGGTCTCCTTACTAAGTTATTATAGTCTTTTGCTTTGCTTTGCTTTGCTTTGCTGGCATCGGCACTCAAAATTCAGACATGACACAATCAAGGGCCATAAGCTAGAAACATAGAGAGGGGAACCCCCTACAGGAATTTCCCCCTGCATGCTTGAAGACGTGTACTGGGGAAAGACTCTACACCTCAAAATGAGGGGTATGGCTGCAAGCAGGAGGTTCCCCCAGCTTATACTCTTGCCCTAAGTTAGAGCTCAGCAACTGGCAACTAGGGCCGTGTGAAGCTTTGGGTGGTGATTTGATTCGGAGGAGATTCAGCTAAATTCAGTGGCCAAATCTCTGAGTCCAAATCGAATCAGGGGACCAATTAACAGGTCCAAATTGATTCAAAGATCTCCAAATCTTCAGAAAAGATTCAGAGAGCTTTGATGATTCAGGCAGTCCCCAGTGACTGCAGCAGGCAACTGCAGCTGGACTCAGCTGGTAAGTACTAGGGGCAGGGGAGGAGGGAGGGGACCATGGGGGGACCACTGACATCCCCCACTGTTCCCCCAGCTCCCCTGACCCTCCCTTCCCAAGCCCCCCCACAGCTGCCCCCCCCACCCTGGCCCTTTAAAGAAAAGCCCTGTTGCTCACTGGATGCTGCTGGGTAGGGGGGATCCCCACTGCCCCCCCAATGCCTCATGGTGGATGGGGGGGCCCTACCCCTCCCTTCCCAGCCCCCCCACAGCTGCCCCACCTGGGTCAGCTCAAGCCCTTTAAGAAGAAAAAAACTGGAGAAAAGCCCCGGGACGCACTGCTTCTGATGCAACCTCTGGGCTTTGGCGGCTCATTTAGAGTCTCCCATGTGGCACAGAACAATGGGGGGCAGTGGGGATTACTCCCTGCTGGCTGGAGCAGTGGGTCTGGGGCTTTTCTTGGATTTTTTTTTTCCTTAAAGGGCCAGAGCTGGCCCGGGCAGGGCACCCATGGGGGGGCTGAGGGAGTGAGGGAGTTTAGGGGGCTCATGCAGAGCTCCTTATGCATCAAGGGACAGTGGGGTGCAGCGGGAATCACCCCCCTGCCTGGCAGCACCCAGTGAGCTGGGTCTTTTTTTCCCAAAGAGCAGGGAGCTGGGGTGAGTGGGGCAGCCATTGACAAGCTGGGGGGGATGGGCCTTGCTGGTTTGGAGATTTGGAGATTTGCCAGCAGCTGAAACTCCAAATCAGATTCAGCCAGACTGACTCTGGACAGCGAGTTGAATCACTGAATTGAGTCACTGTCCCCTGAATCAGCCAATCCGAATCCGAAGTGAATACTAGCTGCTTCACACAGGCCTATGGGCAATGTCTGGAGACATCCATGGAATGTGATCATCTGTGCCATGACACATTGCAGCACTGCTGATCGCACTCCTTGGATGTCATGTCTCCAGGCTCTCTGATCTTGGCTAGTCTCTGAATACTCCCTGAAGCCAGACCAGGTGACAGTTCTGGAGTAGAGGTGTTTTTTCTAACTCTAAGACCTTGGCTTTTTGGTCCCTGGCCCTTTCTAGCTATCTAATGGGTTTACTTCAGACAGCTACCTTCAGTTCAGTTCCTGACAGAGGGACTATACCGCATAATGAAAAGAAGAAATGGTGCTTGACATTTCAAGCAGCAAAGCAGACAGTGTCTCTTCAGAAAACAATTTAGTTGGAGGAAAAGGCCACAGAGCAAGAACACCCTAACACCTCCAAAGGGTTAACCAATCCCTCTGTCCCCAGACAAAGAATCATAGAATTATTGAAAATTAGAGTTGGAAAGGATCTCAGGAGAGCATCTAGTTCAATACCATGCTCAAAGCAGGACCATCCCCAACTAGATCATCCAAGCCAAGGCTTTGTCTAGCCAGGTCTTAAAAGCCTCCAAAGATGGAGAGTCCTTCCTGGATAACCTGTTCCAGGACTTTATTACTCTCATTGTGAGACAGGTTTTTTCCCTAATATCTAACCTAAACTTCCCTTGCTTCAACTTGTGGCCATTGATCCTGGTTCTGTTATCTGTCACCATGTTAGGGTAGCTTGTCATAATTATGTTTTAAAGTTGCACCTGCTTATAGAGTGGTGAATTATAGAATTGTTTAACTTTTCTTTTGTATTCAGCCTTGTTTAATCATTGCTTAAGTTCTGTATAGCCTCATGATTAACTGAACTTTTTTCATTTTGTTTATCAGCTGGCCTTGAGTTGTTTTTGTGAAGCTCATAGTGCCCATTATATTGCATCTTTTTTGTTATCACTGTGAGAAGTTCTTTTAACATAACATAGCAATTTGTTAACAGCTCAGCTTAACTGAATTTGGCACTAACCAGCTGAATCAGAGGGATGAAATGCTTATATATGTTAATAAAAGGTTAAAAGGGAGATCAATGGACAATGCCCAAAATAAGACACCAGAAAAAAGCTAAATTAAGAGGTGTGCTAGTGATGGGTCTGTTGAACAAAATAACATACTGACAGGATAAAATATGGATGGTATGCTGAGTGCAGAGAGACCAAGCTGAAACCAAAGAGTCATTGAAGGAATAAAGTTGAAGAAAAAAAAGTTAAGTGTCATAGTCATCATAAACCCAGCCTTCAACACCTGTATGGACCATCCCAGCCAATGACACATCCTTTGCTTTCAGGAACTGAGAGGACATCTTTTCTGTTGAGCAAAGTAACAGCTGGGATTGGGTGAAATTATTGTACTGAATGTGTTTCTCTCTCTGTATATAGAAACTGCTAAGAATATTTGTTGTACTAATAAAGTTATATTTGATGTTAAGACACTGAATTGCCTGTTTTCATATTTCACATTCCATCTAAGGGGTAATTGTGCTTTAATGATCCCTTTGCACTATCTGGTGGGCAGTGGTGCTAACAACCACTGAGAAAAATCTCTCTATCCTCTTTGGAGCCCTGTGTCCTCTTCTCCAGACTAAACAAACCCAGTTCCCTCAGCCTCTCAGAAGTCATGTGCCCCACCTCCCTAACCATAAGCTGGACTCCCAGATATTTGTTGCCCTCTGCTTCATTGTCTACATCCTTTCTATAGTGGGAGTACCGTATCCAAAACTGGATACGGTACTATGGATGTTACCTCTTCTGTGCCAGGTAGAGGGGAAGAATCCTTTGATCTGCTGGCAATGCTCCTACTAATTCAGCCCTGTATGCTGTTATCATTCTTGGCAAAAAGGGCACACTGTTGGCTTATATTTAGCTTATTGTCCACTGTAACGCTTAGGACCCGTTCTGGAGAGCTACTACATAACCATAGATTTATTCATAAATTCATAGGTTGTAAGGAGCTGGAAGGGACCTTGCAAGATAATGAGGTGCAGCCTCACCTGCACCAAGCAGGAAAGACAAGGTGACCATCCAATCTCCTTTTGAAGATTTCCAGGGTAAGTGATTGCATCACCTCTAGAGAGAGTTTATTCCACAGTCTGGACACCCTAACTGTGAAGAAGTTTTTCCTAGTGTTAAGCCTGAAATGATCTTTCAGGAGTTTGTGGTCATTACTCCTGTTTTTCCCCAAGGGTGCCCTGGTGAACAGTTGTTCATTGAGCTCTTGATGTATTCCCCTGATGTAGCAGTAAGTTGCTAACAAGTCCCCTTTTAGCCGCCTTTTTTTTAGGCTGAAGAGACCCAATTCCCTCAGCCTTTCCTCATATGGCTTGCCATGCAAGTCTCTGATCATATGGGTGGCTCTTCTCTGGACTTGCTCAAGCTTTTCCATGTCCTTGTTGAAGTGTGGCACCCAGGCCTGGATGCAGTACTCCATCTGGGGTTGCACCAATGCTGCGTACAGTGGAAGAATCACTTCCTAGGTTTTACATGAGATACATCGGTTGATGCATGCCGAAGTATTATTTGCCCAGCTGGCTACAGTATCACACTGATGGCTCACGGTCATAATATGGTCTATTATTACCCCTAGGTCATTTTCAGTCCTGGTGCTAGTCAGGTTGGCACCACCAAGCCTGTAAGTATGTTGGGGATCGTTCATCCCCAGATGGAGCACTTTGCACCCCTCAATGTTGAACTGAATTTGGTTCTGATCCACCCAATTTGCCAGCCTATCTAGGTCTGCCTGTATCTGCAGCCTACTTTCAAGCATGACTGATCTGACTTAGCTAAGTGTTCCTCCTAAGAGATGTCTAAGGAGTTGAAGTCACCCATGATGACCATATCCTGTGCATGCACAGCCTCTGACAGTTCTCAAGAAAACTCCAGATCAAGTGCCTTCCCCTGGTTTGGTGGTCTGTAGTATACACCTACCATTAGGTCTCTCTTGCCATGCCCCCCCCCCCGCAGTGTGACCCAGAGGGTTGAGTCGTTCATCACTGGAGGCAATGTCAGCCTCCGAGGAGGTGTACTGCTCCCTCACATAGAGACTTCCACTTCCACTTTTCTTCCCTACGCTGTCCCTTCTGTGAAGGGTGTAGCCCTCTATGGTTACATTTCAATCATGTGAGAAGTCCCACTAGGTCTCTGTAACCCCTACAGCATCATAATGTCCACTGGAGAGTAGGAGGGCTAGGTCCTCCTACTTGTTCTCTATGTTTCTGACATTAGTGTACAAGCACCTGAGTCCTCCAATTGAGACCCTTAATTTCCTGTCACTGAGGGAGAACCATTCCGTCAGTTCTTGCGAGAGTGGCTCTCCCAGTATCCACAGCTTGGGACCTTTTTTGTGTGCCAGTCCCCAGGCATTCTTCAGTCAGTATTCCCATGTCCCCTGGCAACCTTAGTTTAAAGCCCTATCTAGAAGATCAGCCATCCTGGCTGAGACCAAGGACCTACCCCTCCTCATAAGGTGGATACAGCCCCTTCCCAGGAGTCCTCTCTCCCTGAAGACTCTGTGTTCACTGTGGTCGAAGAAACTGAAGCCCTTCCGGTAGCACCACTGCCAGAGTAATTGGTTCACTTCTTCATCACATTCTTCCCTCCTAGATCCATAGCCCACAACCAGGAAATCAAAAGGAAAATGCTACCTGTGCCCCTGACCCCTTGAGCCCAGCCCCCAGAGCCTTGTAGTCACTCATGACCTGGTTTGGATTATTCCTGGACATGTCATTTGTGCCCAGGTGAATGAAGAGCATGGGGTAGTGATCTGAGGGCTGGACAAGCCTAGGGATTCTCTCTGCAACATCTTGGATGTGGGCCCCAGGGAGGCACCACCCTCATGGGCTAGGGCATCTGGGTGGCAGATGGATCCCTCTGTGCCTCACAGGAGGGAGTCCCCCACCACCACCTCCCTGCATCTCCTCTTGGGGGTGGCAGTTTTCTTCCTATCAACCTCCTCCTCCAGTGTCTCCATCAGAGCCTACTCAGGTGTGGTGAGGGGAGCATACCTGTTGTGCAGTGCCAAGAGAGGAACAGCCCTAGCTCTGCATGTCCTGGAGCCTGAGAGGACCATCTTCCAGGTAGCTCCAGGTGGGTCTTTTCAGACAGCCTTCTTGTTGGCCACCTTCTCCTCTATCTTCTTCTCTTCTTCTTCCTTCTTCTGGAGTAGAGCCTGACAGTAGCCATTAATGTAAATTTTTAAGAGTCCTTATGTTGCATAGCTGATGTACCTCCTTCTCACGGTCCCATACCCAGCTCTCCAGGGACTCCACTAGGGAGCACACTGCACAAGTGGGGGTGCCCCCCTGCCTAGATGCCAGCAGCTGCATGAGGTAACCCACACAGCCCGGAGTCAGGGGCTCCATCTGGGTGAAGACCTCAGTGGTGCTAGGAAGCCTATGGGCACAACAAGTCTCCACCATGGGTGAGTCCATGCCCCAACTGGTCCCAGCAGCTTTAATTCGGGCTTCAGGCCTCTGGCTCCTCGCTCAGCCCAGCCCTCTGGGTGCCATCCACGTGCCCCTCCATGCTAACTCTGGTGCTAACTGCTGCACCTGAGCAGAGCCACACCTGTTCACATGCTCTGTTCACATGGCTCTGGTCACAGGGCTCCCTGGGGGCCTCAGCTAAGCAGGGACCTGAGGGTGAGGGGTGGGTATTTCCCTCCCTAGTCACAGTCAGCTTGTGAATCTCATCCAGTATGGCCCCTGCATGCTCATACACATGCACACATATGCTCATGCACATATCCACACCCTCTGAGTGCCTCGATGCTCACCCACCCTCTCCTTGCCCCTGGTTCCCTTACTTCCTGGCTATGTGCTGCAGCAACAGTGGTATCTGGGTCTTTGGCTCCCAGGGGTACAATGGGTGTTTACCTGTGCATCTCCACCAGGCCCAAACAGTCAGTCCCCAGCCTGTGACAGTGCATGGGATTCTTCCATCTTATGTATAGGAATTTGCACTTGTCCTTACTGAACTTCACGAGATTTCATTTGGCTCAATCCTTCAATTTGTTGGGTCTGTCTGAATCCTAGCCCTACCCTCCAGCATATCTACTACCTTTTTCCCAGATTGGTGTCATCTGCAAACTTGCTGAGGGTCTAGCCCAAACAGCCCTGAGACCTCCAAAATTAGCTCAGCTGTTCTCTCTCCACTCTGCATTGTTGCCAGATACCCTCCAAGTTGCCCTCTTTAGATTTTCCAGCTCACAGTGGACTCCCAGTTTATCATCCATTGTTATATTTATTTATTTCTCTCCCTTAGAAGCTTCCTGGGTGTCGCCTGCAATCCCACTCCATAGAAGTCTCTTCAGAGGTATTCAAGTCTTTGTTGTTTTTGGAGGTCTCACCTGCCACACCTATATTTTGCTTCAAAAATGTTTCATACTTCAGATTCATCTTACCATGTAATTTAAAGTCACCCTACAGGTCTCTTAAGACTTTGCCAAGAGCAGGTGCTACAGAATTTGTTTTTTTCCCCAAAGTTATATTGGAGCACCTTGAACCTTCCTGTGAAATACCTATTCATAACTTTGCAAATTCTTGTCAATCTATACTTCCTATTCCCAACGATGCTCACAAAGCAATCAAGGGGTTTTGGCAGGTACAGCCTCCCCTGTTCCAACAAGCCAGGAAGCACTTAACTTTGAGATGGTTAACACTTGAAGTATAAAAAGGACCAATCTTTACTTCTGATGGGGAAAAAAAAGGAGGAATGGGGAGTGTTATATCACTTTATGTATCAACAGCAAAATTTTCCACACAAGACACTAGTTCAAATTTAACAGACTGTTAGTAAACCACAGTTAAACCAATTTAAATAAACACATTCCTTTTTAAAATATCATATGAGACTAAGAAATAGAATTTCCTCCTATAATAAAGATATTGTTTGACCATATCTGAACCACTGACCCACAGGAGCCAAGCTATAAAACTTGTCAGTCTGAACTGTCACAAGGTGGTCACAATCTATGATTCTATGGGTGGAAATATTAAACATATCACCTGTCATGACATTTTTACATTTTATAGCACAAGAGAACTAGACAATATTTAAGGATAGTCCAGGCTCACATTGAATGAATAAATTTATCATCACCATGTATGATAAACTACATAATAAAAATTACATTAACATTATAACCTTTGAAATAAAGACAGAATGTAATAGACACCTCTCATTTTACTTCAGCAACATTTAAATCAAGTGTTAAATGCACATTCACTCCAGAAAATGTTAATATTTTAAAAAGCACATTTGATGGTCAACTTAAAGTATACAGAAATGTTAAAAAGTGCAGACCTACATAAGTACATCCTGGATATCATGGGTACACATGATGTTTGGAGCTGATGTGTAGGGAAATTATTCTGTAATTTTTCATGAAATTTGTACTTCTTTTAAGAAACAGGACTATAAATCATTAACCGTTATGTAAAAGCAGCCACTTTGGAGGTAGCTAAACATTTTGTAAGACATCTGAGCTGCTCTGGATCAGGTGGCACATGTTAAAAGAAAAAAAATACTTTTCAAGATGAAGAAATTCATGACATCCACAATATGTGTACTTCTTAGCAAAATCTGGGTCAACAATAAATAGAAGGAAAAAATGCATTTGGCTTTTGTCCAATAAACCTCTGACACCTGTACAAAATCCAAACAAAGTCTATACCAAGTAATCACCACATATACTATATATTGAAGTTTTACCACTATTGACTATTATATAGCTCCACAATACTTTTTTTTACTGCAGCATTGCTACTTTGCTGTTCCTTGTTGCAAAGAAAATGGATCTGATCTTAACAGACCCAAGGTAAGTATGGAGAATTATTCATAGGCTTCTATTTTCAGCTAGCTAGATGTCACACTAGGAGATTGTTTCATAAGCCAGGACAAATTTTAACCTTACATGGACCTTATAAAAGAACAAGCGCTCAATTACAGTGATGACAACATCACAGAATAATTTGTATGGGCCCATTTTATAAAACACCCCTTCAGTACACAATTCAAAAGACCTGAGTGATGAAAATCATGAGTATATGAAACTGGAAAAAATGATGGAAGATAGAGCTCCTGGGGTATCTAAAGATTGAGCTACATTCTTTTTCACTAGGAAAAGATTTTATTGAATTGCATGGATATGAAAATTAAACTTACTCATTGTAAAGATGCATTCTGGTTAATGAGTGACAATCCAATCAGGATTTTAAATTACAGAATGCACCCATGTCACTTCTTATTAAGAAAGGCAGAGTAATCCCTCATGTCCACCTGAGTCAAACAGAGAGCATGTTTACCATCAAAATAAAAACCTATTGACTGTACGTAGATGAAAATGTACAGTATTCCAAAAAGGTAGTTGGGTCAGTAACCGGGATAATTTATTCTTGAGGTAGTTTTCACTGAATTTGGGACAATGATGGCTCAAATGAGGACAAAATTAAAACCCCCTTTAATTTGAACACATAATGATATTCTAGTCCTGGATGCAGAGAATGAACAGTTCCTTCTCAATGTTCTGCAACCAGAAGTAAGGCTGAGAATGCAAGAATCTAGTGCAGATATCTGGTTAAACATGTGAAAGATTACTTTCTGTTAATCAGCTAAGAGTTTGCAAGGGGTTAGATAATGCTGCTTTTGACCTATCACCCAAGCATCAATGACCTAATCACTATTCCTCAGTTAAAACCAGGGATCTGAGAACAGAAGTGTTTTGGGAAGGCTTTACCAGTCACTGTTAACATGATTGTATATGAAGCTTTTGATAATGCTATAGACAAATCAGAGAAGAACATCTTGTTTTACTACATGTGAACTGGCATGGCATTGCATAACTCTCTCATGCTTTATAAGTGGAGCCCATGATAAAAGGTATATTCCCCAGTGATTGGCTTCTGCCTGGCAGGTTGTCTGAGAAGACTCAGATCTTATTGGTCAACACACAACATCATATATCTGTTAGGTAAAACTGGTTTGATGTATACTGACACGGTATGATCTGTATTTCACATCAGACTATGCCAAGACTCTTGATCTTTCATCTGTGAAGGCTACTGTAACAGGTGGGCCTTCCGTGGGTCAATTTCCCTGTGGCCCACCCACCTGTTTCTAGGCCAACCTCCTGCCTTCTCGCCTGCCATGACTTGATGTTAATTAAGTAATGATCTTAATTAAGCAGGAGGCTACCCATTTCCTTGCCTCGATGCCGGGGGTGCTATCTGCTGCTCTATACCTCCCTTACAACATGCCTCGCAGATGGCATCCATAGTTCTTACAGTTACTGGCCCCACACTGAGCCCCAGAATCCTCTAGTCAGGACCCCTCTTAGATCCCTCCATTTAGGCGGCCTACCTCGCCCTCATTCAGGGCTGTCTAGCTCCCTGAACCATTTCCCCTCTCGGGTGTGGTCCCACTGGAATCTTTGGCCATACAGGCCTTGGCCCTCTGTACCCTACTAGCAGGTGACCCACCCGGTTGTGGGAGCTGGGGTTAAGGTGCCTCAACCCACCTTTCACTGGGGTGGTAACTGGCCTGGCATTTTCTGGAGGCTCCCATGCCACTGAGAGGCCCACCAAGCCACCCACTCCTGGCAGGGTGCAGTTTTAGATCATGCCCAGGACAAGGAGCCTCCTAACCATCCCCTACAGCTTCTGCCCTTACCTCCAGGTTGTTATGGAACTTCACAGCCACGCAATGTTGCTGCCTGGGCTGCCAGCAGTAAACTGCCCTGTTTATATGGGTGGCCAGAATTCTAAAATGTCCACCACAATTAAGCATCTGCTGGATGCTTGGCCCCAGGTCTTAAAGTGGCAGGCACAAACTGTGCCCTGCCACAACTACCATCTGCTTTTATTAACACACCATAGAATAATGTATTAATTAAATAACTGTACTCATAAAATAGTACCAAATCACTGGATGATGGTACAATTTGTAAAAAACAAGCATAAAATCTCAAACATGTCTCAACAAGCTCACATGTATGTATTGCAATGACTTTTGTTACCATGTTTTTCAATAAAAAAATCCTTTGTTGGATTTTAAAAGACATATTTATGTACTCTTCATATTCTGACCCTCTCAAAGAATACATATAGTAAAATGTTTGAAAAGTATAAAAATAGATTATTAAAAATAACAACATGATTTTAAAAATCAATTTTTAAAGTATAAAAAGCATGTCTTGAGATGAGCTAAGCTTTTAGAAAGGTTTTGGTTTTCAGGAGGCAAAAGAAAATAAATGATTGTAAGTTTCTTGACTGAGACCTGGCTCTGAGACAGACAGAGGTTCCATACGTTTTCTCTTGGTAGTCCTGTCTTAGCCAAAAGATGCCACATCCATGGTTCTCAAAAATATTTCAGTCTTGA
This sequence comes from Gavialis gangeticus, assembly GCF_001723915.1. NCBI lineage: Eukaryota > Metazoa > Chordata > Crocodylia > Gavialidae > Gavialis > Gavialis gangeticus. The sequence continues at coordinate 19,974,664 of NW_017729030.1, forward strand.
GATGTGCTTTTGTTAGAAGCAGAATGACGCTAGCTGATGCATACTCAATTCAGTCTTAGGTAGATCTGTTAACAACCAGCCTTTTGTACCCCAAAGCCTCTTTATAATAAAACTCCCCCCCCCGCCAAAATAATTCTGACTCATCTTATTTAACAATATTTCAGTATTTTTTTAATGATATGTACTTATATTTTCAACCTCTTGAACAACAGGGTGAGAATTCCCTGGCACTCTCAAATCTCAGTGTATCTTTATCATGAGGTACTGATAATGTTTCTGCAACCAGTTTAGTAGATTGTATAGTTTGATATGGCTGTAAGTAATGATGACAGTAGCCACAAAATAGCATTTCTAAAGAGTGTAATGTGTCCCTTCGTGTATTTCAAACACATATATACATTTTCAAAACTGATAAATGCATAGGATAAAACCTTGTAAAATGAAAAAAAACCCTACTAAAACAATTTTTCATAAAACTTGTATTAGATAGGTCTAGTCTCCAGCTCCATTTCAAAAACAATTTAACAATTGGCCTCTCAGCAGGGCTCACTTCAATTTGAGCTCTCTGTAAACAAACACTTCCTTTCTTATGGAAATCATTAATATACTGGTTTTGTTTTTCCACTTCCATACACTACATAGGAAACCCTGATGCCTCTTGTTTCCATCAGAAGTGCAATTTGATGTACTTGGCTAGCAGCTTAGAAAAACACCTCTGAGGAAAACACTAGGTTTCATGGATTTTTGCACTTTTTATACCTCTTTTATGGCCACATCTAATTTCACTATGTATCAGGTGCCGGAGGTGAGCCTTTCCTTGTTACTGTATGCACAAGACACCTGTAAAGACCAGTAACAAAGGGAACATGGGTTTGCCATCTACCCCAACAAGCGATATGAGCTTTTATATGTACAGGTAAAGACTAACGAAATCATAACAGAGGCTGTATACATCAGACACTGACTAGCAGGACTTGGATCTCTATTTGATCTGTGGTAGTTGTCTGGGTAGAGAAGACCTGAAGCCCTGGGAGTTAAAAATGTTGCCTGAGTATTGCCATTCAGCTGCAGGCCAATGTGATATACTAAAGAGTAAACATATACTCTGTTTACACAAACAAAATAATCAGTCTTGTTATCTAATACACTTTGTAGTCATTTCTATGGCTTCTTTTCTGTAGAGAATACAGGCTTGTTTCAAGATTTTTACATCCTGCTGGCATTAATCTGCCAGCTATTTTTGTAGGTCAAATGTGTTATTTTGATTAGCCTGATACTATTCCAGAAACTCTGCTTTATCCTCAGGCACCATGCTAGCATTCCATAGTGTTCCACTATGGCATAGCCCCAATATGTTTTTGCTTTTTTTAAAGTTCTTTAAAAAAACACACTGTTTTGAATATAGCCAGATCCAAAGTCTGAGGCACCTTGCTGCTCTTTGTGGGTAGAAGTTTTAAAGTCAATAAAACATTATGTTCAAGGGCTTCACCTTCATGCTTATTAGTTTACCTCCCTGAGCTATTAACTCTACATTCAGCTTTTCCTTCAACAGTTGTATACCAATTAAATATAGCCCTTGGAAGTACAAGCTATGAAAGTATACCCGTGAAACCACTTAGCTATTCGGGAAGTCTAATGCGGTTAGATTCCTGTTATTTGCATAGCCCTTTTCCCAGCAAAATTATGTTAGTAAATGGAGTATGATACTAATGGAAAACAAGAAAACAAAACAAAACACAGAAACAGGTAATATAATTCCTGATCATAATGCACTGTGCTACAAGTCACTTCACATTTTTTTTTTAATCAGCCCTTAATGACTCACTGGTGCATAAATAAAAAAAATGGCAATTGCTGCTCAGTCTTATGCTTCATTGTGCCATTGCACTTGACCATGTGCTTGTGCATAATAAATAAGAAAATCCCACACACAATAAATCAAATCATTTTCTCTTTGGCCCCTGGAAGATGTTAAAGTAATGGTAGGATTGGGATCAGAGGAATTTTATGTACCATTTCAAACACTGTAACTCTTGCCTTTCCAGGGTTCATAACAGGAGAATGCAATGTTTGGAAAGCAGCATAAAATTCCTCCGTGTCCAATCACACAACTGCAAAGCTGCCCCCAGCCTGATTCTTCAGGTTGAGTTGAGGGCAACGCTGTTTAAGACTGATCCCCCAAGAGGTTCTAGGCCTGAGGCTGTCTGGGCCTGGTCCAGCAACCTGCTAATTGTCAGATCAAACTCTCAGCAGTCCTAAAATTAGATGGAGACCCTGGGGCTGGGTCAAACCATCAGCTTATTGTCAGTTGGCCCCAGAATAGCCTTTGGACTGCCTGTGACAGGGGGAAATCACTCAGGGACAGGTCTCATGCTAGCCTGCCCCCCTGTCTCTATGGACAGTCTACCCTGTCTCACCTGCCATGACTTTGTTGTTTCCAGAAACTGATGGTAAAATGTGGGAAGCTGCCCATTCCCAGCTCCAATGTCAAGGGGCGCTATCTTCAGCTCTGACCTCCCCTACACCATAACCCATGCCTCACAGATGGCATCACAGTTCTTAACGTCTCCAGCCCCACACTTGGCCCCGTAATCCTCCAGTCTGGACATCAACTGGATCCCTCCAATCAGGCAACCTATTCTGCCCTCATTCTGGGCTACCTAGCTCCTTGTGCTCTTCCCCTTTCAGATGTGCCCCCCCCCACCCTCCCCACAGGACTTTTGACCACACAGGCCCTGGTTTCACCTCCAATGCCATTTGGAACCCCAGGCCCTTGGCTCTGGATGTCCCTCGCAGTGGACACTCGGACCCTTTTGAGCCTGGCCCAAGCATTGACCAGTTGAGGGTGCCTCAAGTCAGGTTTCTCGAGCATCTAGCCCACTCACTCATATGGGTCTTCCTTCTTGGCCCTACTATGAGGTTACCCACCCGCTTGAGGGGGCTGGGGTTAAGGTGCCTCGACCCACCTTTCACCGGGAAGATAACTGGCCTGGCATTTCTTGGGGATTCCCACACCACCAGGAGCTCCACCAGGCTACCCATCCCTCGCAGGGTGCAGTTTTAGGTCATGCCCAGGATGAGGAGCCTCCAAACCATCCCCATAAGCTCTTGCCCTTACCTCTTGGTTGCTCCTGCTGCAGCTTAGCTAGGCAATGTTTCTGCCTCCACTGGCAGCAGCAGACTGCAGCCTTTATATATTATGTTCTCAAAATGGCGGCCACCATCAGGCACCTGGTGGATGCCTGACCCAGCTCTTAAAGTGCCAGGCACCAACAGTGCCCTGCCACACTGCCTAGCTGCATGCATGATTCCAGACATGCCAAATCCCTGGGGCTTCAGCTTCAGACAGTCTCTCACCCATCCAGGTGCCTCTGTGCCTTAAGATATCTAAAACTGTATGTTCAGCCTGGCTTTCTGCAACATGACATTTTGAAATGCTTCATCCTGCAACCGCCAAGGGGATGCCAAATTGCTTCCAGGGAACCTCAAGCCAACTCCTTGGCATTCTATCAGCATCTGGACCAGACCTGTCCTACAGGCACATGCTGATAACTTTATGTAGCAGCTGTTTGTCAGGAGCACCAGTTAAGTGGCTGGTGAGGTGGGGGAGGAAAACTGCACTTTGGGATGCCTGAGGACCCAGCACAGACCTATCACTTGATGTGTGACATGCCACACAAAGTAAAGCTTGATAGAAGCCATTTACAAAACAGTTGACATTTTTTCAAGAAACACTTTTTTGCTGGCTAATATGCAATAATTATTTTGTGCGTGTAGCATGTCTAAATGTATTGTGCAATTAACCACTTACTTGTATGATAAATGTAATGTGAGAGGGACCTTAGATATGATGCTGAATTAACAGTCTGAAATGGTGGATACACTGGTTAATGTCAGAAAACATATTAAATTTATTTAAAAAAAAGTGAAATGCGCTTTTTTAAATACAACCCCCCCCAAAAGCCATCTGTAGTCATTTCCCAAATTACAAAAATGTTTCATAATTTGAAATGTTAAGATAAAATATCTCTTGTAAGTGGAAATCTCCTTTTGTGCACTGCTCAATATTTGCATTATTTGGTTAACCAATCTTTGGCTTTCTTTTTTTACTTCCAGGTTATGCTATAAACCAAAACTATGCTAAAAAAGTAATTGGGTGAAATTTAATCAAATAGTTAGAAAATCCTTTTGTCCTCTGGGAAGGTTTTCAAATGACTGAAAAACAAGAAGACTGATATGTGATAAAGCAGAACATATTGCTCCTGTTTAGATCATCATAGATCCCAGTGCCACACTAGTTACAATGACACTGTTTAGAGTCGGTGCTGGCATTCACAATGAACCATCATCTGACAAAAATTTAGAGTGGGACCAACTTTTCTCAAAGTGTAATTGGAGGGGGGGGGGGGG
>NW_017729030.1:19979201-19981389 GCF_001723915.1 Gavialis gangeticus
ATTGGGGGGGGGGGGGGGGACAGCATCAGGACTTCCTTGATCTTTAAATGCTCTTCTCATTGTATAAAACTAGCATAAAGGTGATTCTTCCAAACTGTTCAAATGTAAATACATCAGTAACTACTATCATTTTGTGATCCAAAACCTAATTTTGAGTGCAGCTTACTTACCCTATTTAACAGCATGGCATTAAAGAGTTTCTCACTGGCCATAACTGGTACAAGGCTGTCTCCAAAGAAACAAACAAGCAAAAAACAGGTTCTTGTCCTAATTTAAATCCATGAAAAAAATCAGCTCATATGAGATGGAACTGTTTGCAAAGTTATAAATCTATTCTTATACAGCTAGTGCATTTCTCTTTCATTTAAATCTTTATTTTAACAATCAAATGTGTGCTATTGCTTTTACAAACATACTGTTTATTAGTCAAACTATGTGAAGGCCTATTTAAAATCCTCTCTGCACAGGTTTAATTTCTTTGCCTAGTTATTTTTGTTTGTAGTTACAGACCTTCCCTGGAAAAGACATTGATTTTTCAAGAACAGCCCATGCATCCTTAGCACACAGGAAATGCTTCTCAGCATCATTAAAAGGCTTTCCACTTCACTAGAAAACATCACCTATCAAATCTTGCTTCCAATTTTCATAATCTGACAAAGCAGTATTAATATGTGCCTCATTATCTTTTAAGACAGAAAATAGATCATAAATTTTATTGCATGCTGAATCAAGAGACTTTCCTGCAGTGGGTGAACTCTCAGTCCTTGGCTTTTTATTCACAGTCCCTGAAGCTGGAATTTTGAATCTTTTTGGCTTTATTCTCAATTTTCTTATGGTGTGGTGATATGTTGCCCTCTAAGAAACTGTAACAGTGATATTATTTTTTTTGAGGTTTTTTTGTTTGTTTGTTTTTTACCCAAGTTCTTTTGCTCTGTCTTTCACCTTGATGATTAGTAGTTTTAGGCTGTACCAGTTCTCTGGCTGAGCTTCTTTTGACATATTGTGGTAGCTATCCCTGAGGTTTCATAGTTGGTGCGTCCACACATGCTAGCACATGCACTTGAAGCAGCTCAAATAGAAGCAGTACAAATTTGAGCTGGGGCTTTTTGCCTCAGTGCATGTGCTCAGACATACACTTTGTTGTGGATCAAATTGTGCCACTAGGGGCAAAATAACCCTGCCTGGCTCTTCCCAGATCTTCAGCCAGGGGGAGCTAGAGCCTGGGGCCAGCACCTGTGCTGTCCCCAGCAGTATAAAAAGCTGCCCTGTCCCGGCCCCAACAGTATAAAAAGCCACCCTGGCAAGTAGTTCAGGGCTACTAGGTCTCAGGAGTTTCTGGGGCCCAGCCAATTGGTAGCTGGGGACAATACCCCTTGTGCCAGCTGGACTGCTGAAACATCCCTGAAAATTCCCTGCCCCTGCCCCCTCTACCCATTGCAGCAGTCTGGCACCTGGCTGTGACCTGCTGCATACCTGCCAGGCATGGATGGGGACTGCAGAGCCCTCTGGGCCAGCTGCCAGTGGACTGCAATTGCAGGGCTGGCCTTTGTGCGGCACTACTGTCATTTGTACCCTCTGCCCGGCCATCTGGGCAGCTATCACCTGGAAAATGTTCCCAGTGTGGTGGCCTGCTTTGAACTGTCAAAGCATGTCCTCATGGCCCCATTTGGCCAGAAGGTCAGCCACAGCCAGATAGGTTCAAGGTGCCAGCTCTGAGCAGGCAGGGTCCTGCCACTGGCCTCCTTAGCAGGAATTCTGGTGTTCCCTATTGAAAAACTGAAAAATCCCTGATAAAAAAAAAAATCCCAAAAATCTCTCTCTAAAATACCCCCAAATCCATGTTCCTCCACAAGTAAAACAAAAGACTACTATAAAGAGAGAGAGTCAGACAGAGACAGAGACAGTGATCAGTTGGACAATGTTTTATTGTTATATCTACAGTGTTAAAACAAGTCTTTTATCATAATAATAAAGTAAAGTCTAAATACAGGTTTCATGAATTCATGAATATATATTTTGCTGCCCTCCCACAGGGCGATGAATCCCACACAAGGGGTTGGTCCCCCACACAAGGGCTATGACCCCCCAATATGGGGTTCAGCCTCTTTGCAAGGGGTACAGCCCCCCAGCAGGGGCCAAATGGCACCCTCAGGGGCTACCACCCCCCCTGCAAAGCCCACATGCCCCA
>NW_017729030.1:19986389-19986829 GCF_001723915.1 Gavialis gangeticus
CCCCAATGGCTTCCCCACCCAGCCTTACCCCCCACCTTGCACCCCCAGACCTCCAAAGCTACCCCCACAACCCCAGGCACTATCACTTAAAAAAACCCAGAAAAAGAACAGAAAAAACAATGGGAAAAAAAGCCTTTGCTTACCTGAGAAACGGGGGGGGGGGTGCTCTGGGGCCTTCTGGCAGAGGCCTCCTGGGCAGCATAGGACAGCGGGGGGGAAGAAGGGCTCAGGCTGGGGCTTCTGGGACTTCTGAAGCTGTGACCCTGCCCTGCACTGTGTGGGCGGAGCCCCAGGCAGCCAGATGGCAGCACCAACTGCAGGTAAGTGTTGGGGTTATTTTGTTTGTTTTTTTAAAGTATGGGGTGGGGGGGTAGGGGGAATAGGGCCGGACAGGGCAAGGGGCCAGCCCCAGCAGGGTTTGGGGGGCTGGCAGGACAGAG
>NW_017729030.1:19997009-20017193 GCF_001723915.1 Gavialis gangeticus
GAGAGGGGGGCCATTGGGGGTCCCCCCCACAGTCCCTCCCCCCTCTCCTCCAGCCTTCCCGACCCCTTACTCACCAGCATCAGAGCTCTGGTGCTGAAACACGCGGCCTGGCTGGCCGCCTGTTTCAGCACCAGGGTGAGGGGCAACCATAGAGACACTCTGGCAGCCAGAGCGTCTCTTTGGAGGACCCAGCCTTTGGTTGTCTCAGGGACTGTGCCCTGCCCTGCTTTTTTAAACTTCGATTTTTTTAGACCCCTGGATATCCGGGGGTCTAATTTTCTCCCCATGCTGTGAGTTTGCAGGGTGGGGAACATGTTTTGTTCCCATACATGCCTTTTGCCCTGCCTCAAAGGGGTTTGAGGTGGGGCAAGAGGCACGTGCATGCTCATGTGGATGCGCCCAGTGGGTTTCCTGAACACTGATGGTCCCAGGTCTTGTGCCTAGACCTCTGCTTTTTTCTTCAGGAAACTTGCTCATACCCTATTTGGAAAATAGCCCTGTTCCAGTACAGTATCTAACATCCGTTTCTCAAAATTCATGAAAAGCTTGCTTTCACACCCACATGCCCACTATGATATGTATTTGTTTTGTTATCAGAAAATGATACACTTTCAAGGCAAAGTCCTGCAAACACTCAAGAACTAAGTAATATCTGTTTATGAGTGTTCAATTACATGTCAACCAGTAAGTCTGAAGATTTTTTAAAGTTATTTTCGTAGGGCTCTTCTATTTTCCTTTTCAGTTTACAAACACTCAGGCAAAGGGGTCTTTTTGTGTTAACCATCTCCTTTATATATACATATACATATAAACAGAAATACAGCCCGTTTAAAGACAGGATGTCAAAGTATCCCTAACTGCAAACACAGTGTAAACAAAAATTTTATTTTGCCCTGATTAATTCAAATTTTGCCAGATGAGAGATGGTGAATCTATACTACACCACCTTATTCTACATTTAAAACATTAATTATTATTATTATTATTATTATTATTATTAGTTAAGATACCATATTCAGAAAAGGGAAGAGTGTGTGTGTGTGTGTGTGTGTGTGTGTGTGTGTGTGTGTAGAAAGGTGCATCTTTGGAAAGGTCAGTCAGTGTACTGGACTAAGGGCAGGTTTATATAAAACTTCAGTGCTGACTAGTTTGTAGGATATGATCAATAACCATGAACCACTCTTAGTTGAGCAAATTTAATAGTAACCTGTATTAATATATGTAAATTGTGTGAAACGTTTTAATATTTTCATTTTAAGATTTTTTTTCCAATCATGCCTTTATATCAAATGATTTTTGGTTGGCTAAATACACAAAAAAGTATAGGGCTTGACCTTACTGCTTCCGAAACAATCCTTTACAACCAAGTCAAAAAGTTTATTTCACTTCTGGCAATTTTATCATGTGTGAGCTAGCCGGAAATATAAAACTGTGAAAAGGCTCTTTTTAGCAAGGATAACAACTCAAAGTTATTCTGAGGAATAGAGTGGAATGAATCATATTCATATGTGTGTATGTTGGATGGCAAAAATCAATGCTTTCTCTTAGCACAGACACTCTTGGGGATAGACAAATCAGAGCTGCAAAAAACCTAACAAATTTTGCCTGACAGGTTTCCCAAGCAAACTACACTAGTGGTGCACTGGGAGTTGGCTAAGGATGTAAGTCCCTATACTAGAAGAAGCATACCATTTCATAGTGGCTCATTTTTGATCCCCTGGGATGCTGACAACCTCACTGTTTCACCCCTACACATTGAATGAACACTCCATGGAGCACAGAGCAACAGTCATTGATACTAGAATGGTAGGGAGTTAATCTTCTACCCTGTCAGGGCTGAAAAAAGTACCAGTGCACACTCTACAGAAGTAGATTTTAAAAAAAGAAATGAAAAAAAAACTGTTCTGGGGGGAATATGAGGTGACAGGGGAACAAAATCTAAAAACTTTGGGTTTGGGGAGGGGGAAATAGCAAAGTCTTTTTGTTTTCTTTAACATAGGAAAGTGGGAGAAGATTAAAGAGAGAAAGGGTAAGGAATAAAGAACAGGTATTTCCAAGTGAAAAACTGGTATCTTAAAATCTTGGCCCCTTTGCAGTCAATAGCCAAATTCTCACTGACTTCAAAAGGACCAGAATTTCAACCCTGGGGCCTAATTTACCACTCCATTACATGAGTTTTATTTCACTGTGACCTACAAATATTCAAGGTAGTCTCAGCAGAATAAAACTGATGTAACAGAGTGCTGGCTGAAGAAACCCAATTATTTAGGACCTTTAATGGTGCTGTCTTAAAATGTAGTCTAGCCCTCTTATTCTTTGTAATATAACTCTCTCAGCAATAATTGTGTTTTTATTTAATGCTATAAACTTTTTGGAAGCTGAGCAACAAAACTTGGCCATTGTGCCTGCAGTTCAGCTTGTCAACAGTTCTATAACAATTAAACACTGGATTATTTTATTCTGCCTTCTTGATTTAATATCAGCTAAGACTAGGAATGGTAAAGCATTGTGATTCATGAAGAAGTAGAAATAATCATGAAAAAATACCTCCAGCATTAAACAGGTAGGTACTGAACTGCCACAGCTTGTTAGTAAAAAATATGTCTGATCTAAATGTTAATGCTTAACAAGTTCTCATTTTACTAGATGAGATTATAAAATCTCACAAAAGAAGAAAAAGGAATGTAGTTGTAGAAAGATGTAGAGAGGGTAACAGTAAAAGTTGCAGCAAGGAAGTTTAGGTTAGATATTAGGAAATAACTTTCTTATGAGTAGGATAGTAAAGCACTGGAACAGGTTACTGAGAGAGGTGTGGAATCTCCTTCCTTTGATGTTTTTAAAACCCAGCTAGATGAAGCTGTACCTGGGATGATATAAGAGGGCTCAGTCCTGCTTTGAACAGGGTGTTGAGGTCCCTTCCTAATTTTCTATGATTCTATGAAAAGAAGAGAAAGAAAGAACAAATAATGGAACCCAAAATACATTAGAGAAAGGTACTAAATTGCTATGATATTCTGAGCCACTTTGTTAACCCCTCCCTAACGTTGTAGAGCTGCTCCTTACTTGAGTAATTCTATGGACTTTCAGTGCGATGATATTCAAGTTATGGCTTGCCAGTGTAAATTATGGATTTACAAGCCAACCCTATGAAAATAGGCACCAACTCTTCTGTTCTCAGAAATTTCTAAAAATATGCAGGTAATATGGAGATGAACAAAGACCTAGTGCAAGCAGATGCCCATCTGTCTCCTTTATTTCCTGTTATGGGATAGAAAGCAAAAGTGCCTACAATTTATGCTATAGATACTTTCAACAAATTTGGCAACTTAAGGGTAGAGGGTTGCTATAAACACACTCAAAGACAAACATTCTCTTTTTCTTCTAAATAAAAAGTGTGTATAACTGCTTGCTTAGTCTCATCAAGTGTTGACTCTTGTTCTGCTCAGCAGGATCAAGCCAGTATTGATCCTACCCTGAGAATAAAGCAGTTGAAAATTAGATAGTTTACACACACACACAAAATATATAGCAATAATGAAGTTGAGATAGTGAGGTTGAGCCCTAAGCCAGACTTGTCTCTAGCTGTAACTTCGTCAGACCTCATAAGTTCAGCAGTGTTGGACCACTTCATTATTTGGAAGAGAGACTACCTAGAGAGGCCTCAGAGCAGCAGGAAGTAATGAAAGTGATTCAGCTCTGAATCAATAAATCAGCATGTTGTTCAGTGTTTTGGTTCCTTTGCTGCAATGGATGCCTTTTTAAGTAACACTGAGGTCTTGAACACTTGTGGTCATTAAAGCTCCCATGGTAAAAGCATGGATGTTAGCCTAGTGTCCATATTTAAATCCATATTTTAAGAAGATTTGTCAGAGTAAAATAAGATACAACAGGACATAAGTAGTAAATGACATATAATGTAATGTTTGCTTTCCCTAAAATACATTCTGTAATTTTGTATAAATTCTGTCTCTCATAGCAGTAAGATATCTATACTGTAGTTTAAGAAGACATACCTGAGCTAGCTTTAAACTATCTAGCTTAGGTAGGTACACATAGCAGTAAAACTACAGCAGCACAAGGTTCAGCTTCAGGCTATAAAACTGGTTCAGCACCCTAGGTAAATACATCCGTAGTTAATGTAGACTACGCTCCAAGTTACCATGGCTATATTGCTGGAAGTACCTGAATTTGCTAATTTAAATCTACCTTGAATATACTTTGAATATCCCAAACTACTATCAGACCCTTGATTCCAACATATACATACACACATTAAGTATGTGCAGATGGTGCATTTAGATTGACCTAAGTAGATCTAAATGCTGATCTGTGCAGAGGTTTGGGATGGGAGATGGGGTAATGGGAGTAAATCAAGCTAAAAATGTCAGGTACAATCTAAGATAGTTCACCTGAGCAGGTGAAATAACTTAGATCAGGAATGGAGTAACCTGATCCAGCAAATGGTTTTACGCTTCGGGAGCTCAGCCCTGGGGTTGGAAAAGCCCAGCTGCTCATCCCAGCCCTGGGGCTATACTTCCTATTCCTGACCCTGACCCCAACTGGGCTATTTTTGGCTTCCTGACTCTCACTCCTGGATGGACATCCATCCCTTTAGAACCACCAACCTCTTCTCACCCCCAGAGACCTGCCAGCTCCCTTAACACCAGTTCTCCCAAACAGCACCCCCTTCTGTAGACCTGCCAGCTCCCTCAATCCCATCCATCTTTCCCTCCATCACGAATTGCTTACACTGGGCTCCTTGTAAGGCTCCCAGCACCAGTGAATGCCTGCACTCACATTCTGCCCTTTGTCTATACTCACGCAGCTTAAAGCAAGCAGTGTGATCATAGACTGGGTACAGCAAATATCTGTATGCACCCCAAGGCTATACCACAGAGAGAGAGAGAAAGGCAGAACATGCATTCTGCTTACTGCAGTTTCTCAGTTCGTGCGAGTTACTTCACAGTTGAAGTAAGTAATTGATAATTAAGATCTACCATTTTTCTTCCCCTTAAGGTTGAAGCCCAAACTTTTAGAACAAATTCATCCATACTGACATATGGTGTACAAATTAGATCCTCCTGTGGGGTGACTATGCTGAGGGAAGCATTCATGTTACCTGAGGCCAGGCAGCAACATTGTTCCCTCTCACAGGAATTCTGCTAAAGGCAAGACAGCTTTAATGCATAACCAGGGCTTTGTAGAAGCTCCAAAGGCATAGGCTTTTTGGGAGATATAATAAACTAGTGCATATCTATCAGCTGACCCCTGCCATATCTTGTTCCTGATGCTCCCCAAGGGGAGGAAATTGCAGGCAGCTTGTGCAAACGCTGTCTGGTTTCTAGCAGACTTATCACCACTGAGGGCTGGCAGCCTGCACTGCTGATCTGGTTCCACATTCCATTTTTCTTCTTATTCACTTGTTATATTTACTAGAAGATCCATTAGGGAACCTAGTGATGAGCAAGTTTACAGCATTCCCACTTTTGTACATAAAGTACAGATACTGGATGACAATAAAGTGGCTATAAGTGTGCGGCAGTCAATGGAGGCATTAATGCTGTTTATCTTCTACTTCCAGACTGTGCTGTGCTCAAGGTGACTCTCAAAGATACCTGTATACATAAACACTCCACAAGCAGGCATACCTCAAGCTGTACATAATGCATAACACATTCTAAGTAGTGATGTGAAGAAATACACCAACACAAAATAACAGTCATGTCAAGTGTAGGATTTTAACAGGCATGCTGCACCTGCTTAACTGGGCTATATACCCTAAAGCAAACACAATTCAGCTTCCCTAACATAGTAATATGGTAGTATAGGTATTTCAACTTCTACCTGACTAAAACACACTAAAATGGAAAGTGTTTATATTCTGTTTGGCATAATTCAGTACAAGGTATGTGAAGAACAGGGGGCTTGATCTTGTTCTCATTGATGTCATTTATTACTTTGCCTCAATGCAAAATGAGAGGGATGAAGTCTCATTTTTTGCATTGCTTCCCCCTTAACAGAGAAGTCAGAGCTGATGCTATTGGCAACATATACATAATTTCTTTCAATTCCCAGCATACATACTACTATATACCTAAGTTCTAGCACTTGGGATTCAGTGATGAACACTCAGGGTGGAAATAGGTGTCACCTTTGTGCCACATTTTTTTTTATGGAGGCACAAAGTGAAAGTAAACACATGCCTCTACCTTCTGTCACACCAGGAATCCTCAAATTTATGACTGTGACAGAAGGCAGCATTAAACTGGGCCACTTGATTACAGCACATATCTTCTTGCTTACACTGGATAGAGCTGGGGTTGACTGAAGCTGCCCAGGCTCTTCAGTCTCTCCAGGGCAAGGGTTCCATGGGCTTGAGAGGCAGGATTGGCTTTCTCAAGCCTTAGGAGCACCTGCCTTGCTTTCCCACCTACCCATATGCATGCCTCCAGGGAGGCCTCTGGATAAGCAAGGAAAGTTTGGGCTTTGGGGTATGGGTCTACAAGTGGGTGTTCCCTACTTGTAAACATGCACCCCATGCTGCATTCAGGGAAATCCTTCTGCAGAGCATTTCCCCATGCACCTCTGCAAGTGCAGAGGGAGGAGTGGGAATCCTCCCTGCTTGCTTGCAGGCACACATGGAAAAATCATCTGTAAAGGGATTCCTCCATGTGCATATGTGCAAGCCAGCAGAGGAACCCACTTGCCAGGAGATATACCTCAAGTAGGGGCATGGCAGCCAGGGATGTATATAAGCATCCCTGGAGTGCAATCAGCTGTGCTGTGACATCTCAGCACAGCTGATCACACTCCAAAGACATCTATTTCTAGCCTCAGTGCTTAAGGAATTTTCCAAAAATCTGCTTTAATCAGTGACTGCTTCCACCTGCCATACATAACAATGCTGACAGCTTTACAGAACTCTGACCAGACTGTCCAGGAAGTTCAAGTAAGGAAGAGTCAGTTCCCAATACTATGTCTTCCCTTCTGAGCTAAAACTTAACAGTAGCACTTACAAAAGAAACATGAGAATGACACCAAAGAGCAACCAGTTGTAGCTAGGCTAATAACTGATCTTATTAATACAGTTCAGGAGCTCATCTACCTTAACCCGCTATGATTCTTGACTCTCTTTTTGTTAAAAGAGCACTTGGTACTGCCCAGTGATCTTTCTCTCTCTGTTTTCTGGAATTGGGAAAAATTGATACCACTAGGGAGTATGGATCTATCTGGGGTGAAATTTATATGACCAAAGAGCAATCTTTTGCAGAATCATTACTCCCAGATACACCATCCCAGTAGCATGAAGAAATGTCATCTCTAGCAACACATATCTTACTCTTTTTAACAGTTTTGTTTTAATTTGCCTTCTCTGTTTCTCTACAGAGCTGCAAGATACAGTGACTATCAGTCTCTAATGATACAAGTACTGGCCTCCTCCCACCCTCTGCCCCCGCCTCACCAGTTTTCTAGTGACAAGCCAGGTCTTTGTGTTTCCATTCTGTAACTTCATGGATTACAATCTGACTCTGCAGGTTTTTAACAAGTGTTTTCTTATTTCCAACAACTTTTTCCATCAATCCATTCGACTGATGATAATGAGGATTAGCAGCTACACGACTAAAGTCATAATTCACTCTACACTGCTTAAATTTGTGCCCCCTAAACTGTGGCCATTATCAAATATTTCATTAGGCATTATTTACCAGGCACAGTAAGTAGATTTGATATACCCATATCTCCCATTTCAATGTAGTATCTTCTAGTAAAGTTCAGGGAAAGAAAAAAATAATTGTCTAAAGGCCCCATCTACATGTTACAGTTACTGCATAATTAACTGGTTAATTGCACAGTTACCTTAAGACCAACTACATGTTCAAAGTAGCTCTCTCTCAAAAATGTATACTAACTTTATAGCTGGTTGCTATCCATCTTTAATTTGCACATGTAGCAGGGTCTCCCCTGTGGCTGGATCCCCATTAGCTGACAGCTAACCATGCCCAGCTGGGGCTGGGAGTCCCACAACTGATGGGACTCTCAGCCTCAGAAGCTGCCAATTCAGGGTCCTGGCAGCACCCTACAGCTGCTAGGATCCAGAGTCCCGGAGCTGCAGATGCCGAGTCCCTGAAGCTTGCCCCCTTATTCTGGAACCTAGCTAGGTACTGGCAGACCTGGGGCGTGACTGCATCTTCCAGCCTCAGGGATGCATAGAGCCCCTGGGGCTGGAAGATCACAGCTGCTGTGATCTCTCATCCTTGGGAGTGGATGACATCTCTGGGGCTGTATGACAATGGGAGCTGTGAACTGTCAGCCCCAGGGGTTTCAAGAATGTAACAGGCCAGAGAATCAGGACTGCTAACATCCCACAGCCCTGGGGGTTTCACACAACTCCATGGCTGTGGAAGCCACAATCCACCAGCCCCATGCATGCATGAGGTGGCCCCATGGCTAGATACCCCTTAACTGGGGGTGCTCCCAGCCTTAGGATCTTGATTCTTGGCAGTGCAGGGGGAGTCAGTAGGCATGATGGGATCTAATACTCGGTCCCACAAGCACACCTCCTGCCATGCACATGTGACATGACAAGAGATGTGACTGTGTGGATCACATGTTAGATCCCATTGTACCTTTATCTGCACATAGAAGGGCAAAAGACAAAGGCCATGTGTAGATGAGATGAGAGGTGTATGTGCACAACACTTTAAAGCGGGCTAAATGCGTTTGCACCACTTTAATGGTGTCGGTGTTTGCACTCCTTGGTAGCATATTGCACATTAATTCCAGCTGCTGTAGGAAATTTGGTGGCATAATGTGCCTTAAATGACTTGGGGTGAAGCAAACTACAACTCTTGAGGAGTTTTCATTTCCTGCCCCTAGAGCCATGAAGCGAAGCACCGGGCTCCGTGTAGCTCCACAGCTCTGCTGGAAACCTTGCAGGCAGCCGGACAGCAGCCTAGGAAAGCAGCTCTACTCAAGAAAAGCAGCGAGCCTCTGAGCTTCTTTGTCTTTCCCCTAGAGCCTGCCTGCCTGCCTGAGCTGCACTCAATAGCTGTGGTGCTATTCAATAGCTGTGGTGCTATTCAATAGCTGTGGTGCTATTCAATAGCTGTGGTGCACTCAAGAGCTGTGGTGCCCCCCAGGACCGCCTAAGCCAGGTGCCTATGGACAGGTGCTGCCTGGTGGGGGAACCATCACTGCCATGGAGGGAAGCATCAGCTCTGCTCCCCCCCACCCCAGCCCAGGGACTGCTCCACCCACAGGCAGCTCACCCTCCCCTCCCTGCCAGACAGGCAGGTAAGTCAGTGAGGTGGGCACACAACACAGGGGTTTAATCAGCCATAAATTGAAGTGGTGTTTTTTAAAACCCACTGCTTCAATTTAGGGCCCCCGTTTCACCTACACACGCACAAAAAACACCGCCCCCCCAACCAGTGTAAATAAATCTATGTCTACTCTCTCAGGGAATCAGCCTTTCCAGAACTACTAATATGGGCCTTGTCAGTTGACTTGGCAGATATTTTTGGCATAACCAAAAAAGTATTAAAAGGTTTCTCAATATCACTGATCATTTGAAACCATGTGTTCCATGCCTCACTGATGCCTCACTGTGTGATGATACTCCAGCTCAAGGCCAGACTGAACTGGGCACCCAGTTGTACTTTTGTCATACTGCCCACTTCGGGGCCACACACACACCTGGTCACTTGCATACTGTCTATCCAGGCCACACTCATTCCAGCCTACTCCATGAAGATCCTCAGGCTTTGCTCTTCACCCATCGGTCAGGCCTGGCACGGTCTTTTGGGCCTCTCCCAAGACCCTCACCCAAATGGGACTGAGCAATTACTCAACTATGGGTCTACTTCACTCCTAGTCCCTCACCGGACCACTACACCCATCTCTTAGGCTACAACTCCACCCCTTGCACTAGGGCCTGGGGTCTCCCACCCCTTAGGACTCAGCTGCTACTCCCTGAGCTTAACTGGCCCCACAACTCCACCCTTCAACTCTCAGGGCCTGGGGTCTTACACCCCCTTGGGCTCAGGTGCTCCTTTTTGAGTATGCCTTGCCCACCTTCAGGGTCCAACACCTCATAGGACTCAGGCGCTTCTCAATTAGCTTACCTGTCCCCCTGACTCTCCTAGTAACCCACCCAAAGGTGGAGGCATGGGTTTTGGCGCCCCAATCCACCTTACACCAGGGAGATTCTCGGTCCTGGTACTTATGTGGCCCTGCCCCACCACAGGCAGGACCACCAGGCCTCCCTCTCCCGGCAGGGTGCAGTTTTACATCATGCCCAGGACCAATGAGGCCTCTTCCTTCCCCACAGCCTCACTCTTACCTCCAAGATATTCCTGGCACAGGAGGTCCACTGGGAGTAGGATGAGTTTTAGTTTTCTGTGCCCCAAGTCATTTAAGGTACATTACACTGCTGAATTTCCTGCAGCTGGAATTAATGTGCAGTGCATTGCCAAGGTGTGCAAACACTGACACCATTAAAGTGGCGCAAAAGCATTTAGCCCACTTTAAAGTGTCTGAACACATGCTTCTTGTTTTCTTCTATACATAGCCTATGTTGTTAGCTGAAAGCTTGTCAACGGAGCCCAGTTTCTTTAAGAAATGAAATGCAAATGATCTAATCCATTGCATTTCTTGTATATTTTCCCAGTTATCAGGAATTGTCTTAGCTTGTACTGATGGTCACAATGTGGTCCATGTGATGTTTATCACAGCTATAAGACCTGCATATTTTTCTATCTAGGGGCCTGTTTGTGTTGTACTTCTGATTCTCTATTGGTATGGTTATTCCCAGAGTTGTGAAGTGAAAGATGTTTTTGAGCAAGTCTTCCTACCAACCCCAGAAGAGTTTGTAAGTTTTGTATGAATGAAAGGGGTTTGTTAGAGCACATCAACAGATGCATGTGGTATTAAGTTGCTTGTAACAGGAAGAGTCAGCTTTGTTGAGAGACCCCAACAGGGGGGAATATGTATAAATCAAGGAATGTCCTGCTAGAAGCTTTAAAAAGCTCCTAGAATATTATGTTAGAAAGGAAGAAGGAAACTGTGAATAAAAGAGTTACAAGGAGGGGCTATGAGGATGCGCTGAGGACTGAGTCAAAGAGATTCCTTCCTTATACCCAGGACAGTGCAGACAGGTTTTGTTTTGTGTACTTGTTTGTTCTTTAAGGACTGTGTTTTATTTGTGAGGATGGGTTGAAGATTTCCTTGGGGAGCAAAACCTGCCTCCAAAAGCCAGCAGGCTAGAGAACCTAGTTACAGTTTTATTCAGAAAGCATCAGGCATGAGAATCCCTTCCAGCTTTTATGTATTCAGGATTAAGTTTTTAATAGTTTATAATATTCCTAGTCTTCTAGATACTAGTAAAAAATCTGAAAGGATCAAAGGTACTATTTCTCACCAAGAACAGCAAATTAAATCCAACTTTGTGTTCCTAGATGAAGTTACCTTCAGGCTATATTGACCAAAGAAAATGACCAAGAAGAAAGGTTGATTTTTTTAAACTGGAAAATGACTTTTCCTCCGTAGTCTAAAGAAGGATTTCAAGAAACAGTCCATTTAAAATTAATTAGCTGATTTTTTTCATGACATTGGTGTATGTGTGTGTGTAAAAATCCACCATATAAGCGTAACTTGAAACTTCTCACTATACATAGTTATTAACAAAAGGTTTGTTACACATTAATTTTAAGCAGTGCAAGGAGCTCTTAACACACACGTTAATGCATTAAACTAATATGTTACTTTTAAGTACCCTTTGGGTTTCTAAATAATACACCACTCCAGGATAGATGGGAGCCCCAGGGGTGGGAAGAGCAAGAGGGAACTCTAAGGGGTGGGGGATCAGGGGGAATCCTGAAGGGTAGAGGAAAGCCTTGGGGGTAGAAGGGACAAGTAAACCCTAGAAAAGGGGAGGTGACAGTTGGAGCCTCAAGGGGAAGGGGGCAGCTTGGAAGGGGAGGGGAGGGGAGTAGGAGATTCTTACCTTTCAGTTCTCAAAGTCCCTGTTTGCCTGAGCATATAACTGCTGTAAACTTGAGCTAACAATAATATTAATTACCACTCTGAGTAGCCTAATTTAATGCACAACAAGGCCCAAAGACATCTAAACCATCTAAAGATGACAAACTATATACTATGTGGTTTTTTTAACAATAACAAATAAAAAAATGAGGTAAAAAAAGAAAAAAACTAATAAGAATTGCTTTTGGATCTTTAGTTTGTTAGTATTTTTATTTTAGACCCTCTGCAAGCAACACTTTGATACTGCATGTACCTATTATTGTGCTCTGACAAAATGCAGTTTTCTCTCTGTCCTCCTCTACTCTAGTTCAGACAAATAAACAGACCAGAGGATCACCTTCAGCCTCCTTCTCTTTAAAGGAAAGCAGCTGAAATGCATGGTCCAAATTCATCTGGAACATAACACTATTGAAATTAACGGCATTATCCTGGGGATGTGAATTTGATCATGGGCATTTTTCTTTTAAATATTATATTGTGGCAAAGTGGAGGTCCTTGACTAGCCACAGAGCTAGTTTTCCCACCTGCCTCTGGGCATGCCACATGCCTGCCTCTCCTGCCACGCCTTGCTGGAATATAACTCAGTGTTAATTAGGCGGGAGGCTGCCCATTGTACACCCCGATATTGGGGGGCTATCTGTGGCTCCATTCCATCCCTACACTGTAGCCCAAGCCTCGCAGATGGCATCTCAGGTAGTTGACTCAACTGTCCCATTCTCCCATTAGCTGTTCTCTACCCCATCATGGGACCTTCAGATTCCGTAAGCCCTAACCCTGTCTCAGGGCAGTCGGGACCCTGAGCTTCTTTGCTTTTCATGGGCATCCCTCACAGTGGGCCCCTGGCCCTTTTGACCCTTCTGGTCCTGGCCCCAGCATTGACCAATTGAGTGCCTTGGCTGGGTTTTTGCCCCCTGCCTGCACTTAGGGATTGGTGTCCCCCATTCCCAGCTCAGGCACTCTTGGAAGCATGCCTGGTCCTGATGGGTCAGGCACCTCCAGAAGCTTACCTAGCCTACCCTGCTCCAATAGAATATAGCTCACCGGAAGGTGAGGGCTGGGGTTTAGGTGCCCCCTACCTGCCTTTCACTAGGGTGATAACTGACCTGGCATTTTCTGGGGGCTCCCATGCCACTGAGAGCCCCACCAGGCCACACACTCCTTGAAGGGTGCAGTTTTAGGTCATGCCCAGGACCAGAAGCCTCCCAACCATCCCCTACAGCTCCTGCCCTTACCTCCAGGATGTTGCATGGAGCCTTGCAACCAGGCAATGTTACTGTCCGGCCTGCCAGCAGTGAACTGCCCTGTTTGTATAGGCAGCCAGGGATCTAAAATGGCTGCTGCAATCAATCATCTGCTGGCTGCTTTCCTCAGCCCTTAAAATGGCAGGTACCAACAATGCCCTGCCACATATATCAGTTATCAGTTTCAGATATAATCTTAACCCTACTATGATACTTCAGTTTAGATAGATTGCCAAAATCTGTGAGTTTCTATGAACAGTTAAATGACTAACTCAAAGAGTCAGTCCTATGTTAAAACACCTGAGCATTCTCACATAAATTATACTGAACAGGAAGCCAGCAGTGATGAACTTAAAATAACTGCTTTTTAACATAATAATATATTCAAAAGAAAGTAGGTCTCAATAGTGATGGTTATAGCTAAAAAATAAATTATAAATTGCCTTGCCTTTCATGAATTCCAGGTTTGGAATTCTTCGTCAAAATTGTAATGAAAATTACACCAAGTGAATGCTGCCAAATATTCAGAGCCAGATAATATAAAAATACTTATGAACATATAAATGGAACTTGAATTTTCTGGTAAATGTTCATTCCTAACACTTGATGCAGTTGCAGTGGGGGTACAGCTTGATGCAGAATTTGCCAAATAATTAGAATAACTATATACAAAGAGCAGATAAAATATCTGTGTATAATGCCTACAAATATGTCAGCCAACAGAAATACTGCCTGCTTCCATTATTTGCATATGAAAGTTCTGCAGTGAGCATATGAGTGCTTTTTCATCTTCAGGTCACTAGCTTGCATCTAGCTCTGCTACGTAATGACTTAAAGCGAAATAAATCAGTGGTCTCTCCAGTCCACATCCCTGTTGACATTTTAACTCTTGTAATTTGAAGTAAAGTGGAGTGTCTTTAAAGCAGGGACGCTCTGTCAAATTGTTGACAGGAGCCTACTCTAAGACTTTTTTGAAAAAAAACTTCACTTGGCTATACTTGGGACCAGGCATTTTCCAGGTAAAATGTTTCAAATCAATTCTATACTTTGTTGTCTTTTGCCAGAAAAAAAAAAATCTATTCGTTTCACATTCTTCAGTCCCTTCATAAATCCATCCATTCTTTACTCTTCCCCACACAAACATCTACCAGTCTTTTAAACCATAATAGGAATCCATTGAGCATACTCCATGCATTCCTAATTAAACTTGATGGGAATATTGTGTTTTTCAGCACCTGCTCTGGTAAGCAAAGTGCCTCTCTGCCCAAGGTCCCAACTCTGCCATATTTTCATTGAGTTGTACTGTACTGTACCCTACAAATAGAGCCACTAAAACAAACAAGACTACTTGAAGACACACACAATATATTCCCCCATCATTGTTGCCAAATACATATGGACCAAACATAACTAACATAACTTTTATATATATAATACATACATAATACTTGTGTGTGTGTGTATATATACATACATACATACATACACACACACACACACACACACACACAAGTAGGGTGTTCTGGCTTACACAATATATCCAGGCTCACAAGCCTCTTGATAGCGCTGGCCTTTGGGCCCTATTGGCCAAAACCCATATATATATATGGCCAAAACCTATATATATATAGGTTTTGGCCATATATATATCGGTTTTGGCCAATAGGGCCCAGAGGCCAGTGCTATCAACAAGGGGCTTGTGAGCCTGGATATATTGTGTAAGCCAGAACACCCTACTTGTAAAACTGTTAAGGGAAGAAAAATGGTGTGATAAGTGGATGATCATTCAGCAAGATAAATCTTGCAATCCTTGAAGATGTCAACAGTCCATGGGAACTGAGTGGAATAACCCACGTAAGTAACTCTCAGATTTGCCCCTACAAGTGCATTGCATTTTAAATGGCTAAGATACATTAATCTAGACCACTTTTTACTTTTAATTTCCTAGGGAAGCGCTTTCAAAATGGAAAACAAGACAACAGTGAAATATTTGCCACATGTTTCTGTTAGTGAGAGAACACCCACCATTCACAGGTACAGTAAATGTCTGCTTTCGTTCTCTTCTATAATGAGGCTGTATTTCTCCCAATTTATATCACTGCATGCAACGCTAGACTACAGAAACATCTTTCCCACCCACCTCCCAGGAACAGATACCAGCTGGCACAGATGGAAAAGTACAGAGTGATGTATCATATTTTCCATTACTCAAGTGGCACACCTTTATTTTCAGACTAAACGGAATTAGATAGTAGAGATGCTCTTTCCTATTTGAACAGCTCCTTCTCATTCCAACAGCATTTTCTTCCGAGTCATGGATATGGTCATTTTAGAGAAGAAAGGATATTTTCCATTTTGCAGCTTTCATACCGATATAAATTGTGTGTGTGTGTGTATCTATATTATAGCCGTCTTGATGGTGCCTTATATCTAACCACATTCTAATGCCTTGACTTGAGCTATTTGACTTGAATATAAATTAAAGAAAATATAATGTGCTATTGTTCTATGATGTTATAGAAGTATGACATGCATTATGGACTGAACACAACCCAACATTGTCTTTGATTAGAAAAAAGAAGTTCAGCTTTCTAAGTTTTAATAAGACATTACATTTCAGAATAGGAAAATTCTAGAAAAAATGGTGACACAGTTCTTTGAGCCACAGAAGCAACTGTTAGTTTCTTTTCAACAACTAAATGGTTATTTAATTGTGTTGTTGTTTATAAAATATTGTTCAAAGGGAGATGTTGAGTGCTTGGCATTTTTGAAAATCAGGTAACTTATTGTACAGCCTAAATTGGGATTTCAGAGACTCCTGATTAAAACAAAACAAACAAAAACTCTATTTTTGTGTGTTTTCATGTCTCATTTGAGTTCCAAAGCAAGAATTTATTGATATTATTAGTGTGATACAAATATGCTGAACATGTGAAAATAAGTATGAATAGGAGCATATATTAGTTTTGTAGAAGGATTAACTATATGAAATGTGCTTAAACCAAAACCTCCAAACTGTGGGATGGTTTTAATCTTTAGATGCTAACTGGCTCCTATCTCTATAAATGAGCAACCTAGCCCCTGATAATAATCTCCCCAGATTTAAGGAAACCTTGTTTCTACATATAAACTTGGCCATTAAACTAATCCCCAGGTTATATTGTGGATATGTGGATAAGTATGTTTTCTTCATAATTTTTAAGCTTTTATTTTTTTTAACTAAAGCCATTACTTTTATCACAAGTGTCTTGCAACCATTGTATGAAAGAAGCCTAATAAAGATTAAAAAGATAAATTCAGTTAATGATTGCCTCATAATGTCCCTACATTACTATTGAACAGTAACCTGGGAAAGGCCATATGCACAATGCATTTGCCAAGTATGGTTGAAGCCCAGAGGAAGCTACATGATGTCCTCCTCAAAAGAAAGATCACAAATAGTATGTGGGTAGTAGTGAAGGGAAGTAAATGGTGAATTAAAGAGGATCCCTGACAAAAAGATCCAACATCTGAATCACAGACATGACCTCTATATTTGCAGCCATAGATCAAAGGGCACAGATACTAATTGTACATTTATCTTAATTATTTTTTACTCTTAAATACCTTCCCATCACAGGCAAGAACTGTGGACAATACCTAACTTATTAGTAAATAATATTTTCACTGAGGGTGGTCACAGAATATGGCCAACTTAGGCTAGAAAGATAACAAGTTGGGCGGAACTGAAAAATGAGTATGTTTAAATTCATTTCCCTGCCAAAACAGACCCTCCCCCGAAAATAAATAGCAATTTATAATGGAGGAGTAAAATCTGCTGTGACACATGCCTCCTTGACACATTAATGTGTGTGTATCAAGAGAAGACTAGAACCCATAATCCCTAGACATATATAAAATAGCAATATTGATTATAATAAAATTATTACAGTAGTGATAAACTACATCTATACTTTTTAATTAATTGATGTTTAGTGTTCAAAACAATCCACTTCTGGAACTGATAGATTGCTGCATTGTTATCTCCCTTAATTTCTTTTTAATAGATTAAAGACACCAGCCAGCTGTACACATTGTTATAGGCGCAGGAAAAGCACTTGATTTACAATGCTTCTAAATATATAGCACTATGATGAATTACCTCTTTAGAAGATTAGTAGATTATTGGGTTGGGGCTATCTTTCACATGTATTCACTCTTAAAGCTCTTAAGTAAATCCTTGTACTCCTCCTGCTTTTACAAGAAACTTGATCACTTAAGAAGTCAAAGTTAACACTTTGTCAGAACAAGCAAAAATAGACAGCATATTTCAACATAAGTGTAGGCACTGCCAGACAGATCATTCCTTTAACTGTTGAGACTGGAGCACTGGCTTGTTGGTGCAGACCCAGTATATTAATACTCTGTTTACATGTACACAGGTATTTTATCTCTATGAGTTTTAAAAGGGATACCATCAAATTATATTTTCAGCTGAATACTTTCTACTAACTATTGTTCATATACCACCTAAGACTGCATTAAGTTGATGAGTTTAGAAAAGAAGGAAAATGTGTTCTCATTTCTTTTTAGTTTTCTGCATGTAGCAAACAGTCATTAAAACACTTGAGTATTTAATGGTGCTTGCCCGTTACCAAGCTGTGTAAAACTACACTAGTAAGACCAGCAGGATGCCTGAATATAAATCTGGGGTAGCAGGCAAATGTATACATAGAGAAAAAAAGAAGGTGCAAGAGAAATAGTTATAGAAGTTATGAGCATATTTGATTGTATTGCTCTTTGAAAACCCATCCAAGAAAAAAAATCCTCTATATGTTATCAAGGAAACAAAAAGTATGTGTATACGAAGGTGCTCATGGGTACATGTACATGAGCCCGTGCAAACAATCTTGCCTCAAACACAATAATTAGTAATATTTTAAAGAATATAGAAACAAATCCAGAAGTTTTCCTTCTGGAGAATAATCTATCAGAAAATAGCTTGAATATTTATAAATTAAAAAAAAAAGAAAAAGAAAACTGACTGTCACTTAGATTTGTCAGAGTCCACACTGTCTTTTTTGGATGGATGAGTAAAAATATAACCCGAGGAAACCATTACCTTCAACACAAACCCTGCACATTGGACAGCCAATTAATAGCAGATCACTTCTCTCTAAATTATATATTTTTTAAAATAGGTGAAGATCTCCATAATTGAATGCCATGCACAATATTATGCAAAGCATCATGCTTTTTTTTTAATAAGATCAGCAGGAGCTGAGTGCCATCTGAATAGATATGCCAGCATAGAGCTTAAGAAGCTATACTGTTTACCCACAGAAAATCTACAAATGCAAATCACAGTAGGACTCAAAATGGAGCCCTACAGGGAATACGAGGAATAACTGAAGCCCAGTTGGAATTCAAAATCCTTTGGAGCAACAAATTCAATATGCTGAAGGTAAAAAAAATAAGATCTGAAACAAATTAAACAAATGCATAAAGATAGTGACATTAAAGTTATGATTAAGATAGCCAACTAAAAAAAAAGAGAAGCTTTGAAGAACCCAAATAAGTTAACAAAATCATTGCATTCCTGCAAACTAAACACAGACTACTGTCATATCTAAACCAGAGCTGCTGCTATATACTTCCTCTCCTTGTTGCCCAAGTACAACGCAGTGTTACTCTGTGTGTTCATAATGAATTATGTGCAACATCTACCAACAAGTTGGTTTCCAATTAAAACATTATTTCCAAATACTATAATCCTGCTAACTGAATTTCCTAGCAAGCCCTTGGCATACTACTTTATGAGCAATTCTCTAACTCATCAGTTATTTTGCTGTCATGTCTGGAGATGTGCTGAACAGATGGCAGTGGATGCCACTTGAATTCAGACTGCCAGCTTTAAACAGAAGGAGCAGGGAATAGCGACAGTAACTGACATTTCCATGCACAGTACATCAAAAATATATCCACAAGATGTCACTGTTGCTCCAGAGAAATGCAGCAGGTAGTGTTTTTTTTCTGGTTGTAAATTGGGATTGGGGGTATTCACTTGACTACATTTCAATCCCATTCATGAAGTGTTATTTCTACCATCACCTTGCTGCCAGGCCATCTTGTTGTGCAATTTTCTTAGTTTTTAGAACAATTAGGGTTAAATTATGTGAGTAGTTGAAGGAGAGTGCTCCAGGAAATGTTGCATGTAATTCCTTGGAGACCACACTTCCCTTTCAGTTGGTACTGAATAGCGCAATATGATCACTGTGCTCAGAGGCGTACCAGGGAAGCTCCGCACCCTGGTCAGCTCTCTAATGGGCATCAGTGCCAACTAGTGTGTCAGTTGTGGTGGTGTGATAGGCTGCTGCTGTGGCCTCAGCTATTTTTGCTCCTCTCTGCAAAAGCAGGTACTGAGGCTGCTGCCCCAGTTGCCCCTCCCCTTAGTTACCCCACTGATTGGGTTACTAAAGACATTATTAATGAGTTGAAATACAAAACAAGTTTCTTGCTACTTTTAGCCATTACAGGCCAACAGTGCTTTTCCTTTACATTCTGAGTTTTATCCCTGAGGCCAGACCAAATTCCAGTGTAAGCTGCCATACAATTATACCAGCTTTCAGGTTCCTTCACTAGCTAGTCCGGTGAGCCTTAGGGCCCACAGCATTTGGGTAACACAAATAGACAGGTTCCCACAGTATGTTTCTTAGGTCTCTAGGTGACAAGTAGACACAGCAGAGTTAAATAGTAGGTGCAACAAGAGCTTGTTCAAAACTTCATCTATAAATAGAAGCAGGCTATAAGAGAAATCAGATAGCTAAAAGACAAGAGATGCAATAGAAACCCGGTAAGTGAAAATGCAAGATTGTTCAGAAGGGCCATTATTACCTGTGAAGCTCAGAGGTTAGCACTTGTC
>NW_017729030.1:20022193-20026630 GCF_001723915.1 Gavialis gangeticus
CCCCTGATTCCCCCCTACCCCTAGATGAATAACTCCCTCCCTAGGTGAACAAGTCTTCCCATCCCACATGCCTCTCTCACCTGCTCCCCACTTACTTCCTTGGCTCCCAGCACCAGCAAACACTGGTAAAACCTGCACTGGGAGTCGCTTGCAGGATGTGGGGTTTGGTATGCTTTAGATAGGGGGTGGCTGGTGCACAGGAGAGAGGGTTGTCTGTCTGGGGGTGGCCAAAGGGCTAGGGAGTTAGTCTGGTGCTGGTCCACTAAAAAAATATCACTCACGAAAAAATCCTTGCCTGTCCTGGGTCTAGTGTTGTTTAGTATCTTCATTAATGATTTGGATGTTGGGATTTAGTGCACCCTAACAAGTTTTGGACGACATCAAGGTGGATAGAGTTGCAGATACTCTGGAGGGCAGAGCTAGGATCCAGAATGGTCTGGATAGGCTGGAGGAATGTTCTGAAATCAATCAGATGAAATTCAACAAGGAAAAGTCCAAAGTCCTGTACTTGGGCTGGAGTAATTGCATGTATTGGGACAGACCGGGGAATGATATCTAGGCTGCAGTACCGCAGAGAAGAACCTGGAAGTTACAGTAGACCATAAGCTGAATATGAGCCAATACTAAATTCTTTTGCAAAAAAAAATAAAAAAATCCAAAAACAGATTGTGTTGTATTAAGAGTAGTGTCACTTGCAAATCAAAGAAGTTATTCTTCTGCTCTATTCAACACAGGTGAGGTGCCACATGGAGTACTGTGTCTAGTTTCAGTTCCCACCCTTCAAGAAAGATGTGGCCTGTTGGAAAGAGCTCAGCTGAAAGCAACACAAGTGTTTAGGGGTCTGGGAGGCATGACTTGTGAGGAAAAGCTGAAAGAACTAGTGTTATTTATTCTACAGAAGAGAACACCAAATGAAGGATTTAATAACAGTCTTCAATTACTTGAAAACCAATTTATAGAGAGGATGGAGATGGAGATGGAATTTTCTCTGTGACCACAGGGGACAGGATTAGGAGCAAAGGCCTCAAGCTTCCGCAGGGGAAATTTAGGTTGGAGATTTGGATGAACTTTCTGACTCTGAGGATGGTGAAATTTTGAAATAGGCTACCTAGGGAAACTGTGGAATCTCCATCTTTAAAAGCTTTCAAGAGCAGGTTAGACAGGCACTTGGATAAAATGGTTCAGTCAGGGATGCTCCTGTCTTGAACAGGGGGGCTGTACTAGATGACCTTTTGAGGTCCCTTCCAGCCCTACTTTCTTATGATCCAATGATTCTATTTTAATGGACCCTCACAGCTACAACATTACTTCAAAACTGCCACTAGACATTGTTATACTTTGTCTATTAAAAAAAAAAAACAACTTTAGATGCCCACCCAGATTTGGCCCACATAGACATGGCCCACCTAGAGTTAATGGAAGTTTCACACATTATTCCTGACTTTTCTGAGTGCTAGTACTGAAGATCCCAAGGTCTATATATTCATTCTTCTTTTTCCCACATATTATCCTAGCTATCCTTCCTATATCACAAGGTCAGACAAGACTCTCAGCATGATCCTGTTCCCAGTGAAGTTCTTGACAAAATTTTAATTAGCCTCCCTAAGAGAAGGTGAATGACCCATACTGCTTGCCCTATAACTTTCAAAGAATGCTACGACTTCCTCTACTTCAATGAAACTGAAACCTTATCCAGTAAATAATAATAATAATAAAATGTATATTGCATCTCTGACAACAATTGAGTATTTATCTGATCTTTGCTCTTTTTTCTATGGAAAATAAAAATGTGTGCATGGAAATGATTGAAAATATGTCATTTTTGGACAAGCAATGAGATTTACTTCTGAGAACATCTGAATTTTTAATAGGATCAAGGGTTATAGAACTAACTCTTTCAAGATACCTGTAGTATAAAATATATGCAAAGAATTAAAGTAAGCATATAAACACAGAATATTTTAATTCTTTCACCTTGGCCATCAGTTCAGTTTGTGTTGTCTCCTGTCTCTCCCTCCCCCCGCTCCCCCCCCCACACCTCCATCTTACGTTGTAAACAATATTTCTCAAAGATGCAGATTCATCACTTTGAAAGTTTGGCTCATTCCTATCAAAATAACTTAAATAGTTCTCCTGCACAGCTATCATCTCTAGCTCTGTCAGTGTTATGGATATGGAAAATATGAATCAATAATATTTCATATATTCTTCAGGAAAGTTATCGGAAAGAAAAGAGCCTATTTTTTGCTTTATTGGCAATGCATGGATAAAGAGACCAAAATTATCAAAAGCACAATTGCAGAGCCATAACTGGGCACTTGGATACTCCACCAGTAGACATTCCACATCTTGGGCAAACAGGATGCAGCCACAGGGAGGCTGCTGGCAATCCTGGCAGTAACTGAAGCAGCAGCAGAGTAACTGCTATTTTTGTGTCCCCCTAAGTTGGTGCCTGGGTCTGGTACCCTGGTCACCCCACCCTGGCCCCTAGTTATGTTACTGCATGGTTGTTTTGTATTAGTTAATCCAAAGAAAAGAAAAAAAGAAACAACCTAGATCACCTTTCTCTGCCACAGCACACCTGTTTTTAAATTCAGGATTATGGGAATCTGTGCATTCATCATTCAGGGTCACTACTGTCACTTGTTCTAAAATTCCCAGTGACTAGTACTTTATAATGCAAGTGATGCACACATTATGTAACCTACAGAGCTGTAACATTAGGGAGTGAATGCTGGAGTATAAAGCTATCATTACACGACCCATTATTACCAAGGCAGAGCCTTCATGCTGGCTACATGCTGGCATAAGCAGCTCTTTAAAGCTATACATGAGAGGATCCCCCCAAACTGCTGTGATCCTCCAGTGGCTGGCTGAAGTGGCTTTAAGGCTAATTTGGGCAAGGGGTGGGGGGTGTATTCCAGAATCTGGCTCAATGATTTCCCATTCTCTACTTTTCTAAATGAAATGTGCATAGAAAGTTTCATTAAGAAAAGCTCAGGACCTGGCTTACAGACTCCAGCATTTCCTACAAAGGGTTCACTTCTCAAGATCATGCTTGAACAGCAAAATAAATGGGAGACACTATATATTGAAGAACTATTTGGAGTACCGACACTCATCTTAAATTCTGTTTTAAATTGATTTTATGAAAAAATATTCACAACTAGGCAAGCCTGTAAGGGCTCTTGTATCCAAATAACTGTACATTTATTACACACCTGAGCCTCCTATTAGGTAAATGATGTGATCTCTTCTGGGCTGAGGCATCCCTGATGCTTTCTTTAGACAATGTCAATGAATTACTACTATGCTGTGCCGGGAGTAATATAATACAGATTAATATAAACTCATTTACTTAGTATGGTTACTGTAATAAAATGGTCTGATCACTGCCAAGTTTCCCAATTGCATATCACTCCATTTTGAACAGCATGGCAATTCTGTTCTCTTGTAATGTGTTATGGCTGATATCAAGTTCTGCCTGCTGCTGCAGCTGACTGATACCACAAACTACAGCATCAACAAACACATTGAGTGACTCTGCTACTTTTTAGGTGGGGAAAAATCCTGCTAAATGTTCGTCATCAGGGCAACAATGTGGTATATGCATTATGGTTGGGCATCACTTGATAGCTCAGCTTAGATATGCAAAATAGAGTAGCTGTGGCCCGGGAGCCAAAGTTTTTTTGTTTTGTTTTGTTGGGGGTTTTTGTTTTGTTTTGTTTTGTTTTTTGGGGGTTTTTTGGGGGGGTGTGGGGAGGATTCTGCCAGAAGATCCAGAACTTTACTTGGGTAATTCTTGGCTCTAAACCCATGAGGTACTGAATGCCCTCCACTACAAGTGATGGTGAAAATCTTAGTGTAGGATCAGAGATCCTATTTTCTTTGCACATATGGAAAATGCTTCTGTGAATAACATTCTATCAGCTCACTAATCCAGAGCCAACTCCTGTAACTATTACTTATATACTTCAGCTGGATTTCAGCTTTTGGAAGTTAGGACTATATCAGCAGTAGCATACCTAGGGTAATGCAAGCATGGCACACACCTAGGCACTCATTACCAGGGATCCTGATTTTCTCCAATAAACCCCCCCCCCAATTTTAGGTTAAAAAAATAACCCCAAATCTACATGTATCCATGATTAAAATGAAACATCACTATATATAGATCTATATATTAGTGGTGTTTCATTTTAAATCATGGGAAAATGTGGATTTGGGGTTACTTTTTTTTAACCAAAAAATGGGATTTTTTTTAAATTGGAGAAAACCAAGATCCGTGTTCATGACAAGGAGGGACCAGGACTCCCTGGGAGCCTTTGCCATAGCAGTGGCAGCTCTCTGTTGCTCCTGCCCAGCCACAGGAGCCAGGCAGGACAGCACAAATCTAAATATATATTGTATTTTTTTTTTTTTTTTTTTTTTTTTTTT
>NW_017729030.1:20026931-20044026 GCF_001723915.1 Gavialis gangeticus
TTTTTTTTTTTTTTTTTTTTTTTTTTTTTTTTTTTTACACACACATGTTAAGATACTGAAATGAAATAGTCCAACTTTTCTGAATGCTTTTTTGGTTCCCAACATTAACCCAATAATCTAGCCATAGGTATGTCTACAAGATAACCTGGAAACTAGAATACTGAAAGGAAATCTCATCTTTAAAAATTAGACTTTTTTGGATTGAAATCCAACAAATTATGGCCATATCATATCTGGAGTGATGAGGAAAATTTTATAATAAAAAATGAATATATCAATGAAAGAAGTGGTATAAAGTTATGTGCAGAAAGGATGAGCTGCCAAATCTAAAAAGCTATCTTTTTCATTTGAAGACCTTCCTTTCAAAACCTAAAGGCTCCATATGCCCAATATATATGAATATGAGTGAGAGGGATAGAAGATCATTTAGTAGGTATTTTCTGGATACTCAGCTTCCTACACATATGAGAGAAGTTTCAATACCTTCAAAGAACCATGTTAACTATTCCAGGTTTTCCTTCCCAACAAATGTTTAAACCCCCCCAAAAAACCAACAACTGGGCATTCAGCTATTCATTGTTTTTTTCAGTTAATATGCTAGAGAAATAAATTCTACTCTGAGTTCTAAGTTTGCAGCTCCATTAGCTTCAAGGAATTTCATGACTTCAAGGAGTTTATTTACCAATAGAACCTATTAACATCTTGTTATAAATTTTTCTGGGCAGTTAAATTGGCTGCAATATTTGTGGTAATACCTGTAAGAATATGGCTTATACTGATGTACAGGTTAATATCAAGGGCTTGGCTATCAGGGAAAGTAACTTGGATGTAAGCTAAGGTGTAAATGTTGTCTTGAAGAGTGCTCTTAATGGAGGTAGCTTACCTACTCTGAAAGTGGTAGAGGCTACCTAGTTCTCCTGTGTGTTTCCTAAAGCACTGTAGACATTCCCTTACTGTGCACTAAATTCAAGTAGGGAGTTAGTGTGGAGTAGTCAGTGCTCTGTAAGTTTGCATCTCAGCTACATGGGTGTTTTACTGAGGAGTCAATTGAATAGCTCCACAGTAAAGTGTCACAGTCTACACGTGCACCCATATTAGGGTGCAGTAAACTAACTCTGATGTAGGATTGTATTGTTTGGGACAAGTACTATTCTATAGTGGAGTAATTAAGTACGCTCAAATACATGTGTAGACTGGGACTGGGACTGGCTAGGGCACGAGGGTGTTTTAGTCTGGAGGCTGCTTGTAACTTAGCTTCACACTGTAGCATCTTCATGCTCTAGGCAGCTCTTCCACTGCCCAACAGCGTCACCCAGAGTTCAGGGTGCCCCTCCAGGTCCTCTGCCAGTCTGGGGCTGCTCTACCTGGGCTCAGATTGCTGTGTTCCTGGGCACAGGTGAAGATGCTGTGTCCAGGATACAGATGACTGGCTCGAATTGCACCAGAATTTATTCAGGTGCATTAATGGCACATGTAGATGCATCTACTGTGTAGCATCTCTCTCATGTAGACAAGCCACAAGATTTTAATTGGGGCCCTTGTATACAAATACAAATATGATTATTACCTTTTTAATAGGTTTCATTTTATAGGAAAAAAAAATAAAAATCTGTATCACAAGCTTTAAGTTGATTTTACAAATTCAGCAATTTTCAATTAGGCATTCTATAGGTTTCTCCCTGGATTTTCTCAAGCTTATGATCTTTTTTTTTCTTCTGAATCCTTTTTCCAGATGCTCCACATTCATTTTGATTATGTCTTTAGGATTCATCATTCCTGGAAGTGAAGGGTTTTCATTATGGTAACTTTATGAAATTGTGCAATTTAGGAACTATGATACAGGAAATTCATTTCAAATTTCCGTACAAGTAAAAGTATAAACTGAATTGAAGTTGATCAGCCTTTGGTAATTTAGAAACATTCAATTAAAGGTATTCTGAATGCTACCATTTGGATATTTACATTTACAAGAATTTTAATTGCAAAAAAGGGACATTGATTTACTGATCTTGACTGTACCACAGAAAGAAACTTTAATAATCAACCAGAGATTGATGAATATTGATTTTGTTTTTTCTAACAATATAATTAAAAAGTGTCACTTTTAGTACAGTGAGAAAGATTTGATGTTCAGACCCATACTATACTATTTATAATAGGCATATCCTTAAAATATAGGGTATTCCAGACAGTTGAAATATGAAATATCAGGTCTGGACCCAGTGATCTGGACCCTTCCAGCCCTAAATTTCTGTGAATTGGTCATGTTCCCCTAGATCTTTCCCACAACATGAATATGGAGTTCTACCCTTACACCTGCTTCAATAATCTCTCTTCTATATCTACATAAGACTATGTAGAAAGGAAATAAAATACAACAGACTCCTACATCACGAAAATGCCATAGCTCCATTCTTACATACAAAGCCAATGGAAACATAAAGATATCATCCTTCCAAAAGGAGAGCAGAACCTGAACAAAGGCCATGTATCTTCAGTTCAGCCTACAAAGATTCATCTAAAATGGGTCTGAAGAACTATCTAGGTCAATACTTTCTCTGTTCCCTGAAAGCATCTGTGCCTATATGTCAAAATATAATGAAACTTCAGAGCCGATTTAGTACAGCACTTTTCCTAGCTGACCAGTTAGCATAAATGACCCTCTTCCTCAAAGCTGATAAAAACTTTACCTATTCCTCCCAATTAAGGATCTGACAGCAATGATCCATGTTCTCCTCTAGTGCCTTCTTCACCTCTGGGTTTCTTTCTTTCAACCACTCTATCTGGTGTGGCAAGGCAGAGAGGCATTTAGGATTGAACATAATCACTGTATTTTAAACCCAGACAGGAAAAGCAGCACAGAGCAAACATAATGGAGTCTATGATCTGTCTCTTCAGCATTTTTTAGTTAAAAAAAAGAAAAAGACCGTCAATGGAAACTATATAATGTACCTACATATATATCTGAATGGCAGCAATGCCAGAAGAGTGAAATATATTTGACATCACTTATTTAAATAACAAAAGCGAGAAGAGAGAGGGAGAGAGAGAAAGGCTAACTTTTTTAAATGATACATTTATCTGAGCTAGTAGGGAAAACTGTTTACTGATGCCTTATAATTTTAAAGAAGCTCACTACTGTGTCCTTTTAAAATTTGCAACAAAAAACCCACAGAAATCTGTACACCTGAATTAAGTATTTGTAGAACAAGAAGATTCTGATTCCACTTGTAAAATGGATAAAAGGCTATAAGCTATAAGCTGAACCTCCCCCTCGCCCTAAAATAACCTCAAACTAAAAAAAAAAAATTCTTAACTTTATACCTCCCTCTACATGTTACAAGTGTTGTGCAATTAACTGGTTAAATGCACAATTACCTGGAGATGAGCTACACATGCAAAGTAGCTATCACACAATAAAATGCTCCAACCAGCTATAAAAAGTTAGATCTTGAAAATGGGTACTAACTTTATAGCTGGTTGCCATTGAGCTTTAATTTCCATGTGTGGCAGGGTTTCCCCAGTGGCTGGGAGCCCCATCAGCTAACAGGGCTCCCAACTGCAGGGGTGCAGCATGCCCACATGAAACCCTTAAGCTCTAGGGATCACAGCAGCTCTGACTGCTACTGTAGTGATCCTGCAGCCCTAGTGCTTTCACACACCTCCACAGCAGGGAGTTCATTGCAGCAGCCTGGGAACTCATGGGGAACCTACACAACTGGGAGTCCCTCAATGGGGGTGTATGGAATTCCCAGTCATGGCATCTTGCTTCTTGCTGATGTGGGAGGAGCCTGGGATCGGGCTCCCCTGAACCCAGCGATAAGGTGTGATGGGATGTAATGCACAATTCCACAATCGTGCTTCCTGCCATGCACATGTGGCATGGCAGGAGGTGCAATTGTGTGAATCATGCATTATATCCCATCATGCCTTTACCTGCATGTGTAGTGGGGGCCCTTAGTATTTAACTAGCAGAGCGCAATACCAGAAAATACCTCATAAAGACATGCATTGGGGTTTTTTTTGGCTTTAATAAACTTTCATCCCCTAGAGACAATATTTCAGGGTTACTTTGCCTTCATTTGCTAATATGTGTGTTCCAACATAATCCCTGTGAAGTGGGAAGTTACCATCAACTTTTACTTCAAAGCTTTGTTTCAATTACTTTGCTATAACCAACCTGCTATTGTACAATCCTATACATAGTTGTTATAACAGGTGTTGAGAAAGCACTTGTTTTATGTTGTGAGTGATAGCACAATGAAGGATCAACATAAGAACAGAGGGTTATCAGGCTCTCCCTCTCCTGTACTCTTATATGTACTTCAATCAATGGTTCTAACCAGAAGTGCCTATGCTTTTTTTGCTCCTTTCATAAAAGCTTTCATTTTAATTTAATATGAATCAATAAATAAAAAGCTTAGAGAGCCATGAGGTAAAACGGCATCTATAAAGGAGTAAAGGTTGATTTTCCTTCCTCCTTATCTCATAAGACCTTATTTAAAGACCCTTGTATGGGGAATCACATCTGCAGTCTATTTTTCTGCAGCTCTCAGTTCCTCTGGATGCTGTTCCAATTGCACAGTTGCATCAATAACAGTCACTGAATTAACACTGAGGCATCACTTTTATCTTCTTCTCTCCTATAGTGCCAAAGGGATTGAGCTACGGGGAGCCCACTGAATCATAACCAGGAACCTATTCAACGATGAGGGTCAGACTAGTAGTTATAACTCCCAGAGTCACTTCTGACCATTTCCCACCCCACTCCCACCCCATCAGTAATCTTCCTGCTTATGTTATTCTGCCTTTGGCCAGCCCCTAGACATTTGATGTGGCTTCTAACTGGAAAACCTATTTCCCCACTGGAACTAGTGCGACTCTGCTCTGTTCTGAAATACTTTCCTTAGTTCCCAGTTGCTATGGTCCCAATGTGG
The DNA here is from genome assembly GCF_001723915.1 of Gavialis gangeticus. NCBI lineage: Eukaryota > Metazoa > Chordata > Crocodylia > Gavialidae > Gavialis > Gavialis gangeticus. The sequence continues at coordinate 20,031,869 of NW_017729030.1, forward strand.
ACAAAGCCAGAAGTAGGCAGGGACCTATACATATGTCCTTATGCTTGTATTCTCATGTCGGGGTTACAAACCCCTTTGCACTGTTTCTGAAGATTCAGATGTATGGCAGTTAAATTAAAAAGTACAACAACATCCTGGGTGTGGGATGTCACAATGGGACCCACAAACTTCCATATCCAGCCAGAAAAAAGGTCTTTTATACAGCCAGCAAGGTAAGATGAAAGGCTATAAGATGTAGGGTGTATGAGGTTAGATTACTTCTTAAGTGAGCTACAGTTGACAGAGGGAACCAGAAGGGCAACTGGAGGCAGAAAAGAATATAGGAGGCACAGTAACATCACACAGAGATTCTGGGAAGCTCTAGGAAGGTAATATATTTTAGACAGACCCCAGGGATGCCTATCTTTTTTGGGTCAGGTATCCAGGTTGTAGCCATATTGGTCTAGATGAAAAAGGCAGTTACCCCCAGGATAACCTATGATTGGGAAGACACAGACATAACTTAAAAATCAAAACTGCCTCCCTAGGCTGTAAGTTCTATAGTATACTTCCAAGCATCAATTAAGAATTTCACCCCATTCCCTGCATGTATGTATAGTCACATACTTGCAATACGTAATGGTGTGCATATGTGCACCATAAAATCATGGAAAAGTAAAGCTAGAAGTCATCTAGTTCAACCCCTTGCTCAAAGAAGGATTATCCTGGTCTAAACCATTGTAGCTAGACAAGCTTTGAGAGATTCTACAGCCTCTTTATTCAATTATTCCAGTGCTTAACCATCCTCACAGATAGAAAGTTATTCCTAATATATAACTTAAATTTCCCTTGCTACAATTCAAGACTGCTAGTCCTTATCCTGTCTCCTGACATACACGTGTTCTAGGTTTTTCAACATTTTCCAGGATTAAGCCTTTCAATCTCCCCTCATTTCATATAATTTATAACAGCAAAAGAAGAAGAGCCATCTGTTCACATATAATAATGTTATTATTGTCTTGAAATAGCAGCTCATGCTAAGCATCTTGATTCTCATGCAACTAACTAATGAAAAACACCAAATAATGCCATTACTAGGGCAGTAAAATAGAATGTTGTAGATTGTTTAGGATCCCTGGAGACTACACTGAAAAAATATTAAGCCTAGTGAACTGAAATAAAAAAAATGAAATTGGAATTGAAGCAGTTACAGAGCATTTCTGGGCTGAGTGGCATTTCAAAAGAACCCCTACTAGGTGATATATAAAAAACGTCAATACCATTTTATTTTAGGCATGGCTGCACAAAGATGTACTCAGAAACTGACTCATCAAAAATAAATAATTCCAAAGTTCATTTTGTTTGAATTAGTACTAGTAAGCTTCACTTAAGCTTTTGTTCTAATGTCAGACATGTCAAGAATCAAACAGTCCTACAAGATAGAATGAAAATACATTTTCATTAAGTACAAAACAATTTCTTTAATTAGGGCAGACACTAAAACCCTAGCTAAAACTTTATCACAGCTTGGAACAGGTCCTCCCTAAATTAATTCTCAAAAATCAAGTAGGATTTCTCAAAAAAAGGCATGGTTCAGATAATGTACACCAGGTTATTGATAGAGTAGCAGTAATACAAAATTACAAAGTGCCCATGGTTCTTTTAGCACTTGATGCAGAGAAGGCCTTTGATTGTGTTTCTTGAAAAGTCCTTTTAGTGTATTACAGAGGATGGGATTTGGAAAAGAGGGTGGATACAATTATATACAAATCCCACTTCACACTTGTGCCCACTAATGTTGTTATCTGATCCATCAGCCTTGCAAAGGGGGACTCAACAAGGTCGCCCATTAGACCCCTTTCCATCTGATTTAGCTTTGGAACCATTGGCTACAGCTTTCAAAATCTTCTCAGTGTTACAGGATCTGAACAAATTTAGCAATAGACTTCATGTTAATATTTAAAAAAATGAATACCTTACTTTGCCTAATTTAACCATTATTAAACAAACTGCCATTTTACTTTCTTACTCTTATTTTGTAAACATTAACCAAATATTCAACAGATTTCTGTGGGAAGAGGATAAAAGGGCTTGATTTTCATTCCCCATCCTGTGCCACCACATTTTGAATAAGTAATGTCACATAACAGACCTAATTTAAACTAGGTAAGACTAAAATGGAAGGGAGATCTTGGTATCCAGTTGACAAAATGCCAGTGGAAATCAGCAATTCAGATTATTTGAGCATCAACAATTGATCATAGATTTCATCCTATCCAACAAAAAATCATTTGTTTGCTTGTACTGTGTTCCTTCCAAATTAAAAAAAAAATTAAGTATGCTGCCATTAGATATATGTTGGAGGTGTGAAGCATTGCAAACAATGCTTAGTGCCGCATGTTTTGGTTAGGCTCTATCAACTCTTTCTGGAGAGAAATTAAAACTAGAGTTAAAGTGGTTTTGAACATAGCACTAATACTGGAGAACAAATATATGTGCCAAAGGTATATCTCCAAGGAATTCAAACTGACTCCTTCCCAAATTGCATTCTTACTGTGAACTCTATTAGTAACACACAGGATTATATTGCTGTATTGGAAACGTAGGGCATCTTCAAAAGTCAAAATTTGGTACAATGAGAAGGCACAGCTGGCATCCATGAAGAGTCATGTTTAGCAGGCTTAACTGCTTCAAAAATTTTGGTGCAATTTGGAAAGAAACATTTGAATATTTTGATAGCTATATTGTTGCTCATTGCACGATTCTTTTTTTTCCTACTGCTCCCTTTTCCATCCTCTCCTTTCCTGTTATTGCTTATTGTTTGTAACATAGTTCAATTTTGCTGTACAGTTTATATATATGTTTTTTCTCATTTTGCTATTCATTTAAAAAAACTCAATAAAAAGGGGAAAAAAAGAAAATGTAATGGACTATAATACAGCTAATAATAAGTTAGTGTAGCAGTGGTTGCAGACTTTAATCAAGACAATGACATAATTTACTAAAAGGTGTATGGATATAGGGGCAGATGAAAATGGGACAACAAAATGTGATAGGACATTTTAACATAGTTTAGCAGCTTGCAAAATTTGTAACCAGCTGGCAGCAGTCATCACCATTATCTACCCGCTTAGCAAGCCTTAGATGACAGTATTAGTAAAGTTCAGCTTTAGAAACAAAAATTACTTACCAGTAAGGAGTTAGCTTCTCTTCAGATGAGTGCCTCAAGTAGTAACTTTCTACGTCTTTGTACACAGAGACTCACCAACATGAATTGTGTTACTATAGTTTTCAGCTGTTTTGAAGAAAGGTATCATCCTCTCCATCATTTTGGTTCGTTATCCTGGGAAAGCATTACTTACTTTGTGATTCTGCAAGGTATATAGTACTAAAGGGTATCAATGAAAAATAATGTGGGCACTTGTTTGTATTCTATGTGCCCTACCCTGCATTCCTTGTCTCCCAAAACAGTCACTGATTTCAGTGAGAACTAGGGAAGAATGAAACAGCGCTGAACACTATTGGTTCATCTGTTCAGATATGGTTCAAATTAAGTATTATGTTGACAAATTATGCATTTAATTAAAACAAAATGTTTTCTTATATAATGTGTTTTCTTGTTGTCCTGAATTTTAGACAAGATTTATTTAGGTGAAGATTGTTGCAAGTTATTTCTTTTTTTTAACCACTGTTTATTTCTACAGGTAAAACTCCATTATTTTTCATTTCTTACCTTAAAAAAAAAACCCCCAAACCCTGAAATGCTAATTTTAAAAAGGACATTTCTTGAGGCAAGGAGTAGATTTTAGAAATAAATGTAATTCGTGTATTCTATGACTATGGTTTTCTGCAAAAAGTAATGCCTCTTAACAGGTTATTGGGCCATTTTCCAGCAATTATGTTCCACAATTTAAAGAAAGTCAGGACATTTCATAGAGTACAACAAGAACATAATTAAAAAAAAAAAAATCCTTGCACATTCAGAACTCCTTCAACAGAGATGTGGAATTATAGTTTCAGGAAAAGGAGATGTAGTCTTTCAGAAAAGTAAGATCTTCTGTGCTTAGTGACTGAATTTGACAGTCCTGAGGACCCTTAGCCTGTCCCTTCTAGTACACATGAGAAATGACAGCCAGGAAATCTTGGAAAATGATGAAGAGTAGAAAAGTGAAATACAGGCAGGTAGCACTGGGAAAAAGAGATCCTAGCCATATCACCTATTAGCTCTTTTGTCACCTCTGACTGACAATGCTGTCAAAAGCCCAACCATGCGTTTTGACTTATGACTCTGTGATCCTTTATATAATAATTCCTTGGCACATTTATGACAAACAACAGCAGCAAAGCTTCCATTATCTTATTGTCTTCATGTCCATATTTTGTCTTTCCCCTTAAAGTAGCAAAAAGTGGCCGCATCTACACAAGACACTGACTGCGTAGTAGCTCGTGACTACTACACAATAACGTTGCGTGGCAGGAAGTGTGATGTGACGCTCCTGCATAGTAGTAATGAGCTACTGAGCAGTCAGTGTCATGAAAAAGCTGTTCAGTGATGTTTCTGTGCGGTAACTCCAATTACTGCATAGTCATTCAGTACTTGTTTATACAAGTACAATAAACAAATATTAAATAACTGCATAGTAACAACTGCACAATCAGTGTCTCATGTAGATGTGGCCAGTGTGTAGCAAAAAAAAAATAAATTACTAGTTCAACTCCCTGCTTGGGAATCCTTTAAATGGTCTGTAAGAGAATACATATCGATATTTATGGCCAAAATTGTGTTTCAAAATAGTAAGAGGTGTTAGTAGCAAAGTACAGGATCCCAGACATGAATGAGACACTATCAGCAGAAGCATATCCGCCATCTACTGGAGTCAAGAATGAAGGAAATTGCCCAAGGACTTTCTATGAGCCCATACGAGTAATTTCTCAACTCCTCAGCAATGCATAACTTTAGAGTGTTGTATATGTGGCACCTTTATAGTCCCACTGGGACACTGGAAGAGTAGAGTGGACTGTGCACAGTAACTACAATTCCTCTTGGTCTTGTATATGCTAGAGAAATGGGAGATGAAGGTCTTTGAATGATCCTCTCAACCCCTAAACACCCATAAAAAAAAAAAACAGATACTATCTAGACCTGATGTATTAAAAGATACCAGTTATATCCAAATTTCTGTGTCTCTCCTAATCTAAATGATCACATTGTGTATGCTGGAGTGCTATTCAGTTAGGATTTTAAAACATTCACCAGTACACACAGCTTTTCTTTCATTTGCGTAATAAAAGATTTTTAAACTTCAAATGCAAAAACAGCAATTCATCGTTATTTTTCTCTTGAAACATTACACAAATCCATATTTTAGTGCATTCAACATTTTTTTTTTTAGCTAGCTAAGAGGGCAAAAATGGTCGTATCAGAAAGAGGTCAGTTGTCTGAACAGAAAGATGTGGAACAGCCATGTAAGTACAGTATTGGAATACAGGAACTGTTGAATTTAAATCTCTTACCCTGATATTCTCTCTCTAGTTAACTTAACTTTTTTTAGCTTACTTTTGAATTTTCCCATATATGAAAGGGAGATGATAAAAATGCAATAAATAATTACTCAAAAAAAGCCCACAGGGACTTAAGAAACATGTTAGTTAATATTAGTCAAATAATTGAGACTTGAAAGTCTACAGAAGTATTAAGCAGTATTAACAAGAATGTAAATGGGAAAAAATAGCAATGGGTAAAATATATATTTCCCTGCCATTTTACATCTTAAAATATATAGTGTGGAAAAGTTTACTGCAGTTAGAATCCCTCAGAAATTGGGTTTCAATACTTCATAAAGTTTTTGATTTTTTGTTTCATTTTTTTTCTCCTCAATAAAAAGTGACAACACACTGAAGTATTATTCCAATAACCTTATACTTCTTGTTTATTGTGGCCCATAAAAAGGATTCTGGATAAATGCTCATTACACATTTTTATGTCACAACTAATACACAGCATGAGTTTATGGATGGGCTGGGCAAGATGTCCTGGTTTGAACCTTTTGAAGACTATTTAAAAAGGCATTATATGCAGTAGAGTGCTTTATGTACTGTATATAATAAAAATAAATCCCCTTTTCAAACAAAAGATGTTTGCAAAGTAATAAATTGTGACTGTTGACATTTCCCAATGCTACCTCTTATTGTAACATGCTTACTTAAAGGCTTTGTTGTCCATATAAATTCATCTTTCCTCCTGGCTCATTTATGCTCTTTGCATTCCAATCAAGCCCTTAATCAAGTCCTATGATAATTGTAGTAGTGCAGGGAGACATTTATCATAGAAATGTAATGAAGGCAGTTTGTTCTAGTGCAGAAGTCTAATAGTGTGCTGCCACAATGGACCATTTATGCATATGGGTGCATGCTAACATTTTCCTTATCAACCTTCAAAGGTGTCTTGTCACCTTTTGCTTTCCTTTAAATACATAGTTATGAAGGAATCACATTTGTACAATGAAGAAGAAAAGGTAAGCCTCCTGCCTTTATCATAGTGCTTAGAGTATTTTCTGGTATCTCTGACTCACCCAGTACTCCTACTAAAAGCAATGGACACACTGGCAAAGGAAATACTTATGTCAAGGTTGATCAGTCTCTGTATTGGAAACAAACAATCCAATGATATATATATATACACCACTGCAGAGCAGCATGGGCTCTAGAATGTAAAAAAGCAAATCCCACCTACCTTATAACCATGAATCATGAATTGCTATTCTGGATCAGAACAATGATTCTTCTGTCTAATTGTTTGTATTTTAGAATGCCCAAAGCCATATATGAAAAAAAGACAGAACACCTATAGTACATCTAAAGGGCACATCCCCACATGCTGGTGCATGTGCTTACAGCAGCAAAAATAGCTGTGGCACAAATTTCTGCCACTGCTTTTTGTCACTGTGCATACCCCTGCATTTGCACTTTGGTATGGCAACTGTCCTGATCTGGGGAAACTGCCCTTTCCTGTTTCCCAGAATGCTAGAGGATCCAGTGGACAACAATAGGAGTGGAGACACTCTGGCTGGCAGCCAGAGCATCTCCTGTGAGGACCAAGCCTCCATGTCTGTCAGTGCATGCTCCTCTCATGTGCACGGTGACTTTTTTCATGCCTTTTTGTTTTTTTCTACTAGGCTTTCCTGGTAACAAAATTTGCCCCCATACTACAAATTTGCAGTGCAGGGCACATTTTAATGTTCTGGGTGTGCAGTCTGTGGTACCACAAAGAGGTTTGGAGCACAACAAATGGCACCTTCTTGCACATCTGGATGTGGCAAAAGAGTGCAACTTATGCCATAGGGTTGTGTAGGCACCTAACCTAGCTCTATATGCTATAGATCCAGAATCAGAAGTCAGTAATATTTCTTCCTGTTCATAGGCTGACTTGTGAAGAACAGATCAGATTCTCTACATAGCTCTGTCTTACCATTATAGACGTAGGGAGAGTGGACAGTTTTATAACAACATGCTTAGAGGGCTTCCACATGAATGTAGCGAAACCCCCAGGTGTTTTTTGTTTTAATTAGAAGTATGACATCCCCTTTTCCCCATCATTTCTGCCTTTTTCTCTCCCCTCCTCTATAGGTATATACATAAGTAGTTATAAGTTAAGATGAAACGCTGTATACTTAAGTCCCCTTTTATAGTAACCATGAGCTATTGTAATAGTGTTTTGTTGTGTTTTGGATTTCTGTAATGTATTACATCGTGCAGTTATTGTGTCTTAAGCGTCTCTATGTTAATATTGTATGATTTAAGCCTGCAATGGGAGTTGGCATGAGTGATGCCAAGTATCCAATAGCATGTGTCAGGTTCCCATCTTGTCCCCATACCCTGTTGTGTAAGTATGTTGTAATTATTACTCGCGTTTAAGTCTGTAACCTCTCCCATGTAAATTGGTTTTCCTTGAATGCCTGAAACAAAAGAGTGAATGGATGAGTGCAACACAATGATAGCAGGACCCCCTACTATATCACCCCACCATCAAAACCAATACCTGGATCAATGACCCAGCCATTGGAACCAAACTCAGCATTCAAGAAACAAAAGATGAAGGCCCTCCCCATAGGAGATCAGAGGTAGTCTGCCCCATAAAAGGGGTAGTGAAGACTGACTCCTTGAGATGCCGTCTCCATCTGAACCAGCACCATGCCACACAACCTATCCACCCAGAGGCCCTGCCAGTGACAACCCTCTGAACAACACCTGCTGGAAAAAGACCCCAACTAGCAGTTGAGGACCCCCTCCCAGCCTGGATAGGTAGCTATCACCCCCACCCTCTCTTCAACTGAGGACCTGGACTCCATTACTCTTCCCGACCTGGACTCAAACACTTCCACTGAGTCTTCTTCTCCTGCTACCATAGTGCGAGTATGTGTGGGAACCAAGCTGTACAGTACAGTGTTCATTTAATAAAACTGTTATTTGGACCCTGAGTTGGGTTTGGCTTAACTACAGTTCGGCCCTGCTCCAGTCTCTGCTCCTCGTCCCTCTAATTTCTGCCTCATTTCTCCCTCTCCTGCTTCTGACTCACCACCACCTACAACACCTGTCTTATGCTCCTGTGGCTCCAGTTGTCCTGAGCTCCTCTTCCTGAAAACCCCTGTTTCTTTGCTATTGCCTTGTCCACACTGCCTTTTCCCTGACCTCTGCCACTGCTATTGCCTTATCCCCATGGCCTTTTCCCCTGATCTCTGCCACTTGCTGTTTAATTACCAAGCACCCCAAGCAATGGTACCACAGGCATAAACACACACACACTGTCACCTGAATCATTGTTTAACCTGTGTGTATATGTGTATGTATGTGTATATTGTGTATGATTTCATGTCATTAGCATTAGAGTGTGTACTGGTGATAGGTATGCATGTGCCTAGGCTGGTAATCTTGGATGTGTATGTGCCTGAGTTGGTAGTATGTGTGTGTATGCACCCTAATTGATTTGTGTGTTTGTATACATGCAATGGTGTCACACTCTCCTGTCTAACAGTGCAATTTTAAGATTCTGAGAGTTGGCCTGACCCCACAGGGCAACACTACTTTAAAGACCTTTTCAAAATCTAGCTTTTCCATTTCAAGTCAAAGTATGTTACATATTAAAATCCCCTACAAATAGATTTAACTTTCTTTATCCAGCCTTACTGCTAATATTTTTAGTCTCTCCCTCTCTTTAATTTTTCATTTAGGCTCTGCTACATAGTTACTGTCTTCACAGCATCAAGTTCCATTGAGCTATTCACATTTAAAATTAGGGCTAGATTAAAGAAGATACTTAAGTACATGCATAATTGTCATCCTGCTTGTTCTATAAAATCCTTTATGCCTTAACAGACTACAATAATGAATTAGTTATTGACATGGTATTTTGTGTTTTGCCATGGTGGCAAAGGTTATAATAATATTGTATCTGTTACATTTTTTTTATATTGTCATGCCTCACCACAGTACATGAACACCTTCAGTCAACAGCAATAGTGAGGTCCCTGCAGGATTTCATAGGCAGTGCTTACATGTCCCTCCCCCTCCACCCCCCACTCACCCTTTAAGGCCAGCCATGTAAACAGTCCCTCCACCGCCACCACCTCCTCCTCCAGCATGGCAGCTCCCTCCCCTTGCCTGCCTCTGTCTCCACCTCCTCCCACAGAGCAGCGAGGGTTCCCTCTGCCCGAGATATCAATGGTGGCGGTTCCTTCCTGCCTGCCTGCCCACCCGCTTGCCCACCTCCACCTCCTCCCACAGAGCAACAGGGCTTCCCTCCGTCTCAGGAGATGGCAGTGGCTCTTACCCGACTACCCCCCCACCCGCTTGCCTCCACCTCTTCCCACAGAGCAGTGCAGTTTTCCTCCACTTGAGGCTGCTGTGGCAGCAGTGTCTCTCTCCCCACCCACCCACCTACCTCTGCCTCCACCTCTGCCTCCTCCCAGGGAGCAGCAGAACTTCCCTCTGCCTGAGGTGGTAGCAGTGGTGGCAGCAGTTGCTCCCTTCTCCCTGCCCACCCACCTCTGCCTCTGTCTCCACCTCCTCCCACAAAGCAGCAGGGCTTCCCCCTGCCTGAGGAGGCAGCAGTGGTGGTGGCTCCTCTCTCCCTCCTCCACACCCACATCCACCTCTGCCTCCTCATTGTGTTCAACTATAGGTCTTACTTTCAACCCATGCTTGGCCTCCCAGTGGTGAAGGACTTACTGGGGTCAAGACTCACCCCTATCTCTTGGACTGAGCATCTTTACTCAGCCTCTGGCCTGAACTACAGTCTCAGGTGTCCGAAGACATGCATACGTTGGCCCACTCCCCTCACATGGGGCCATCCCCTCACTGGGGCTCCTCATCTCTGCCCCCCTCACTGGGGCCACAGGGCTTGCCTCCCTGGTGGACTCAGGTGGCTATAGTCATGCCTGGCCCCAACTACCTTTCCTTGGGGTCCTACACCTCACAGGGCTCAGGTGGCCACAGCTACGCCTGTCCCCGATTCTCACTCCTCAGGGTCTTGCACCCCACAGAGCTCAGGTGGCTGCAGACAAGCCTGGTTCCACTACCTCCAATGTTACGTAACCCACCAGAAAGTGAGGGCTAGGGTTAAGGTGGCCCTACTTGCCTTTCACTGGGGTGATAACTGGCCTGGCATTTCCTGGGGACTGGGAGCCCCACCAGGCCACCCACTCCCGGCAGGGTGCAGTTTTAGGTCATGCCCATGACCAGGAGCCTCCAAAACATCCCCTACAGCTCCTCACCTTGCCTCCAGGATGTTGCATGGAGACTTGCAGCCAGGCAATGTTACTGCCAGCAGCAAACTGCGCTATTTATATAGGTGACCAGAGATCTAAAATGGCCACTGCAATCAAGCACCTGCTGGCTGCTTGGCCCCACTCTTAAAATGGCAGGCACAAACAGTGCTCTGCCACACACCTCCCCCCTTAAAATAGTTTCTGGAGGAGGTTTCCCCTACTGCTTCTCCAAAGCAGGCTTCCCTCAGAGCCTGTGGAAGCCCTCATGTGGAGAGCACTCCCAAAGGTGCCCTGCCACACATCTCCCCCCTTAGAATGACATTCGGGGCTCTGCTTGGCTGCCTTCTCTGCTGGCTTTGTCCCAGCCTGCTGCAGCCCCTGCCATGTGGTGGGCACCCTAAAGATACTCTGCCACAGGCACAGAAGGGGAAATTCCCAACTTCTGCTCTAATGATGTGGTCTGAAAGCAGGGGTGCAACCATGCAATGGTGCTCCCTCTGATCCAGCCCTGGAAACTTTCACTATTTTTTGCAATTTATTTATTGTGAGCATATATTTACTCACTCATATGTCAAATATTTATGTTTACCCACTTGTATGCCTAATAATATGGTTTAAATATTTTTAAAAATGTTGATGTGATATAAATCTAACAGTTCTACCAGGCACTGAAGAGCAGTAACAAGGATCAGGTTTGAATTTAAGTTCTTGTACATCTTTTTTATTATAGCTTGAGCCTCCACCCAGAACCATAGGAAAATAAATTTTAACTGGGTGTTCCAAAGTAAAGAAAATTCCCCATTTGCAAATAATATTATATTATTACAGGGATTGTTAATGGGGAAAGGGCAAACACACAAATCAGGGAAAACCTTAACTACTAAATATTAACTGAAACACCAGGTAACAGTCTCTTTCTGTTACTGGCCAACCAACCTAGAGGAGCTACTACTTAGCCCAGTCTGTTGGAAAGGGAGATTCACCCAGGGCTGCCATCTGCAGGCTCTTATCACCTATGCCAGCCAAAAGTGGCAGGCTTGCCAGAGGTTGCCACTGTACTTCATGGGCTTTACCAGGGATCACCAGCCAAGGTGGAAAGTTCTGGGGAGGAAAGCATATACTGGAGTTCTCTGGCATTCTGCTGATGCCGAATCACTGCTCCTTCATCTCCTTCATCAGGGTTCTGCCACTCTTTGTATCACAGGGGAGCACTGTCACTTCATGCCAGGGGTCTGCTATTTCTCATGGCCACTATGGCCCACTACTCCTCAGTGGGTGCATCTACAAGTGCAATCAATTGTGATCTAATAGGGCTGCATCTGTAGACACAGAGATTTTACTGCAAACCTAATTAGGCACCTCTATGGTAAACGTAATATGCAGATGCACCCTGTGAGTTGCCTATAAAATATGCAC
>NW_017729030.1:20044075-20046095 GCF_001723915.1 Gavialis gangeticus
TCTGGGTGGAGGCCTCAGACAAGCCCTGGGAAGGCCGCGCCTTGTACACACAAACACTTTTTCCTTCAGAAATGAGTGGTCCACAAGACTATTCAAAGAGTAACTCCTGTCTGGACTCTCTTCTGGTCCAGTATGATGGCATACTGTCTTTGTTAGACCTGAGGGCTACACCACTACAGACCTCTGCATATAACACAGTAGGTGATGACTTCTTCATGACCTTTGTGCAGCAGTCTTCAAACTTTTTGAGCTGAGCCCCCCTTTGCATTACAGTTTTGCTCACTGTCTCCTCAACCCAGACAAAAACAGACATGCAAAATATGCCTTCATAAACTTAACAGAGACTAACACAACTTAAATTAGCTAATTAAATTACCTATATCTGTAAATTTCAAATTCACAAATTGAGACTGATATTCACAGATACTGCAAACAAGTCAGTACTAACTGACTTTAGCCATTTCCGCTTCTGCCTTTTGTTTCAGAACAGTATCTTTTGGCAATAAGTACTGATCCATTTTCACCTCACAATAGTATGAAAAATATTGAACTCACCAGCAGAATAAGCTGCCCTGCACAAATGCTTGGTGTAATTTTTTGTGCTCTAAGTGTAGACATGATAGGTGCACTAAACCGGAAGGTGGGAAATGTGGTTGTTGGTATGGAAATAATCGTTGGCTTAATGAAATACATTGTAACATCTGTGAAATCAGTAGGAAAAGGTTCATTCATACTACTTCAATGTGTGATGTTGTCAAATAACACATTCTTATTATATAAAAATACAAATAATTTTAAAATCTAAAATATGCCTTGTGCATGGTGTCCAATGTTCCTTCACCTCCACTCCCCAGTTTGAAAGCTGCTGGGTTAGAAGAAGTAACAAGCTGGTTTTGAGCTAGGGGGAAATTAACTAATCATAGTGTGAACAACAACAACAAAAAAAGTAGATTTAATCCTGGGTGTGCAATGCTACCTGCACCCTTTCCTGAATAGGGGGATCCTGGGGTACCCAGTAGCTGGTGGCCCTGCTCAGGTCTGTTAGTAGCTGCTCAGGGTCCCTGAGTGAAGCACCTCCCCTCACAATCCAAATAACCTTGCAGACCATTATAAAACTATTTACAGAATTATTTGCAAGATAACATATAACTAATACAATTAAACTAATAATGGTAAACAACACCATCAGTGATGGTGGCTTAAGGTCTAATACTTCTCGGATACAAATTACCCATGATAAATAAGGAACCAATAAGTAAATAACTTGATACACTAACTAATAAACCAACAAGAACTGATTTATACACTCAGTTTATAATTTGTATGCTCCAGGGTAACTATGAGGACCCTATGCACACTGCCTCTGGGCTTGGTTTCCCAGGGAGCAGGACTGCTTCTGTCCTTGGCACAGGAGTCCTGAGTGGGTCTCTGCTGCTGGTGTCCCTCTCACAAGCATCAGGGGTCTTAGTGCAGCAGGCAGTGGCTGCTCCCCTGTGATCCCTGCAAGAAAGCTTATTCCTGCCCTGACCCCCATCCTTTGGCACAGCAGGGAGCTGCAGGCTGTAGCAGTTGCCCTACCCAGCACACCCTCACAGCACCTAACAAAAGCAACCCCTCTCTGGCTCTGCCTGCCCCTGGGGCTTCTGGTAGCTGGAGCAGCCCCCTGCCCCCTCTAGCCCAGTGTTCCCTCCCTAAATGCCTTCTCACTCACGGGGAAAACCTCCCCCTGGTCCTGTGTCCCCCTCCCCTCCCCTCCTGTGCTCATCCACACCACACAGGAGTTTGTGGGCTCGGAGTCTCCTGACAGGCAGGTCCTCTTTTGTGCCCACCCCAGCAGTGCTCCATGGGTGAGGAGAGGAAAAAAAGATACACTGTTTCTGTCTCTGGTGCAGCCTCTGCTGCCACCTCTGCAGGGCTCCCACAGGGGCTCTCTGAGGGACTGTTGTGGTGTGGTCCTTTTCCTGGCCTCCAGCCTGTCTCTCTTCCCCTTTGTTTTCCTTCCTGGGGAAAACTGCTCCCC
>NW_017729030.1:20051095-20054022 GCF_001723915.1 Gavialis gangeticus
TGGTCCTTTTCCTGGCCTCCAGCCTGTCTCTCTTCCCCTTTGTTTTCCTTCCTGGGGAAAACTGCTCCCCATTTTTAAACAAGCCCTCTCAGCCAATCCCAGGCCAGGACTCTTCCTGGACTTCTGCTAACATTCCTCATTCAAATCCCTGCTAGGGTTACAGTGTTCCTCCCACTTCAAAGAGGGCTGCCTCCAAAGCAGCTTCACTTGCTCTCAGGGCAAATGGTGTCTATACACACTGTCTCTCTGCAGGATAGCCCTTCCTACCCATTCAGGTGAGTACTATTTTAATGCTGCTACATACATTACTTTTTTGTGGCCTGTAACTAAAAAAAAGTCTTCAACATATGCACAATCTTGGCATTTACACTAGATTTAAAAGTTTTCAAAACAAATCAACTCTGCAAAAGGTAGGTTAAAGAGTTATGCTTATGTCTAAAGAGTTATGCTTATGTCTGAGCCCTCTAGAGATCCCCCTCTTGTGCTGGGTAGGGACCTATGGCCTTATCTACATGACACACTGTTGTTACTGTGCAGTTATTTAGTACTTATTACTGCACACTAGCATCGCTGAACAGCTTTTTCGTGACTTTCTGCCATGCAACACTACTGTGTAGTAGTCACAGGTTACTGCATAGTCAGCATCTCATGTAGACATGGCCTGTATGTTGTAAATAACTATTACACAGAAACAGGCTGTTAACAGTCACATGAAGCATTACCTCATTCCATTAGGATCTGCACTAAAGTCAAATGTAGCACTAATCTAAATGTTAGATTCTAACCTTAAACTCTTGTTCTGAAAGTTATAAGTAAAGTAAGCAATGAAGTTTGTCAGTTTACAAAAGAATATCTCAGTAATAGGATCATTTCAAACTACAAACATATATTTTACTTTCTAGAATAGTTTACTAGTAAAATTCACAAGAGCTGTGATGAGAATAGATTAATATCTTGCTTTCTGCTTGGAAAGGTTTGTCCCAGGTCACCAGTGAAGGCTATTTGTCTCCCAGTGTACAGAAATCCATTATTCAAAATTATATTCTATCATTCAGTATGGTTCCAGCATCAAGATCAAAGAGTTCTTGAGGTCAAAAATACAAGAAAACTAAATTATTTTTTCAGAAGGGGAAATAGAGATGCATTTACTTCAGGGTGAGGTTGGCCAAGTGGCCTGAGAAAGGTACATTTTTATCTCTTTCTGTCATACCTGGTTGGTTTCTAATGATAATATTTGAATTTCTAATGCTAGCAACAATTCACCCCATACAGTCACTTAATCCATTTCTTTTATGTACTTAAAATTAAGTCCGTAATACTGTGCACTTTAGATTTTATCAACAGAATCAGAATAAAATTATTGTGGATTCTGCAGTTAAAAAACCCAATGAAGCCAAAACTTGGCAAGTCTTTTTCCCACTGTCACATAAACTCTGTATACTTATTAAAAATGAGACAGCTATAAACTAAAAGCATCTCTAATCCACTCGAAAATAATTCAAATAGACATCAAGCTGTGCTGTTTGGCACGTTGCAAACACTTCTGAAGTTAAACATTTGCTTATGCCCACAGTAAGTCAAACAGAATACCTGCTACCAGTTTGGGAAGAACTTGACGCAATGCAGCAGTTTGATCAGCAAAGGAAAATACAAGAGATTACATTTAAACAAAACTATATTTTATCATCTTAAAATGGGAGGTGTCCATATTTAAAATGAGGTCTCTAACTGATTAATAAAGTTTTGTGAATATCTTGTATAAGAATCCTTGCCTTTCAGACAGATTACAGAACTCTGGTGTTTTGATTTCTGCATGCTTGCTAGTCTATAAAAGCTTGTCTTGATTTTCTGACCCTTCAGTAGCTATTATAATTTAATTTTCCATTAATAAGATTGCAGTCAGTGTGGAAGCCTTATTATGACATGAATGCTGAACATCTCAAAGATTTTTATTATGACAAACAGCCCAAAATGTGAAATTCTAAAACCAGCTTTTCTTTAAATTGTATTTTTTGCCAGAGGTATATAATCATTGTCTGTTGCATCTTACATTTGTACATCTAGAACGCAGATGAAGAAAGAGTTTTAAATAGTACAATCAACAGAAGCAGTACATATTTGTTCAGTGTACTTGATCAGATTGCAGAATAAATACTTTGACTAAAAAAGTCTTAGCTATTATTTGGAATGTGTCCAACTAAGAAAGAGACAGTTTCACAGTAATTTCTCACCATCAGTTATTTCTCAATTTAGCTTCTACATTTAATAGTGAAGAATATTGATGTTTCAAGATTCAGACAAATAGCTGTGGCATACGCCATCCAAAAGCCATTACACAACTCTAGTAAAAGGTGCTAACTAGAGCAGCACAGTTTATAGGCTATTGAGATAATGTAGAGGAGGCCTTGTAACATAAATGAAGTAGCTACTTCTAGTCAAAGGTCCTTCCTAATCTAACAGCCCATGGACCTAGTGTGGTTAAGGTCAATCAGTTTCTATACCCAGTACCACCCAAGGGACTAATGTGCCCAACATCACATTTGGCCACCCTACAGTCACCAAAGGGTACATACAGGCATTCAAGGAAGTTAGGGGGAGGTTAGATCATATTAAAAATGGCCATTCATTCTAACTTAGGTCATACAGGTGCAAATCTTACACTAAGAACCCAGGTAAAACCATCTAAGTGTGAAGTGAACAGAAATTCCAGGAGATTAGACTATTCTAAAAATGGCCAACTCAATCTAAGTTAACCCTACCTCTTCTGTAGTCTACCTTAGATCAGATTGGCCATTTTTAGACCAAGATAAATTTCCTGAACTTCTGTATAGTTCTTGGTGCTAAGAAAGCTCAGCTGCTGGTCCCAGCTCCAAGGCTGAGTGTCCCAAGGGGACAAGATAAAAGGGGTGGAAGCCCCCCCCCCCCCC
>NW_017729030.1:20054180-20057278 GCF_001723915.1 Gavialis gangeticus
CCCCCCCCCCCCCACAGCCATGATCACAGTAGGGAAACCCCACTGTAGCAGCAGTGCCCAAGGAAGTTGGGGGCGGGTCAAAAACAACCAGTCCCCAGCTGTGCGAGAGCGGCTACTTAAGAACTGTCAGGTACACTGAGTTTTCCTACCTGCCCTGCTGGCACTGGGTTGTTTTTAGTTTCCCAATCCCTTGCACTACCCCTCTACATCCCACAAGCCACTCCCTGTGCCAGTTTTATCAGTGTTTGCCAATGCCAGGAAATGAGCAATTAAGACCCAGTGGGGGAAGGGTGGGGGTGGGGTCTTTGGTGGGGTTGGGGACTAAAAATAGCCCCTGGTCTAGGGGGTGGGTGACAGAGGCCCCCCATATCCTCAAGCCTCCAGACCCCACCTGCCCTCTGATCTCACTGTTGACCTTACTTAGCCCCCAGATTCCCCTGCAGGTGTTGTCTGCCCCCTCCTGCACATCCCACCTGCCCCCAGTTCCTATACAGGTGCCATTTCCCACAATCCCTGCCGTAGATTCTGCTTGCCCTCTGGTTCGATGACCCTGCCCACCCCCCGATCCCTCCTGCAGACCCCATTGCCACCCTAATGCCTCTCATAGCTCCTGCAGGCGTGCCTGCTCCCCTGCTCCCTCCTGTGGATCTCACTTGACCACCGGTCTCCCCTGCAGATGCTGCCTGCCTTCTCACTCACCCCACGGGCCTTCTGATCCCTCCTTAGCCTGCTTGTCACTCGATACCCCCAAACCCCTCTACTCATCCCACTGCACCCCCTCATCCTGACCTATTTTAGATCTAGTGGCCACTTTTAACTTGATCTAACCTCCCCAATCTCTTGGAATGTCTGCACCAGCCAAAATGAATCATCAGGTATTAATTTGCAACTTAGTGAACTGGACAATCAACAGCATAAATCTAGAATACAGCTGAAACTCAAGCTTCTATAACTATAGCAAGCTTAACTACTCTGCCACTATACTCCAGGGCTGCTACTGTTACCAGAATCATGGCACTGTTTGGCTTTCAGGGAGACAAGATTACAGTCTCGTTTTTTCTCCACAACTTATATTTATAGATGGCTAATAAATGTTCTCCGATTGGCTTTACTCAAGTTTCTTTCTTTCAGTGAAAGTTTTGGAACTGGACTAAAACAGTTCTGTTATCGACAGTGTTAATTTGTTAGGATTTATGTCAATGTGAAAATTATACTGCTAGAGGGGAAGGTATCTTATCTTCTTCATGGAATGTTGCTTGCCATGGCTATTTTCTTGTTTTATTGGTTTATGATCTTCACTTACAGGTCTGCTTTATTTTTATAACTGATATAAGAAACTTTATACAAATATATCTATTGTACCAAATCTATATCCAATACATGTAGTTACATTAATACTTACTAGTAACACATTTAAAGTCAAATCATGATATAGTATGTTTGGATTATCTACTTTAAGGCCTTCTTTTATAATGTCTTTCTTTCAGGTCTTGATCTGTTTAATTGATCTCTTTCCTTGGATGATTAAAGTCGGTGTCATGTCTGCAAAGTTTCACTCTGTGGTCACTCAGAAACCAGCTTACACATAAAGCTTACTCAGAAACCAGAAACACATTCTTCTCATCAAAAAATAAAAATGTTACTTCTAACTACTATAATGTTGTCCAAAAAGCAATTTCCTCTACCTGGCATAGCCCAGTACTAGTGGCCTTGATAAACAGACTTTATTCTTCTTCACCATGATACTACTTATGGCCTAAAGGCAAACTTAAGCACATACTGTCATAGTAGTAGTAATAGCAGTAGTAGTAGTAGTTTACTTACAGCTTTCACTAAAACAATATAGTAAATTAAAATTAAAAGCTAGCATTATACAATATATATAATGATTGTACTTATATATATATTTCTTATTATTTTATTTCTTTATGTTATATATACAAAATGTTTGTTTTTAATTTTGTTAAAACTGGTAGAATGTATAATCTTGTTGTATGCTTTTACCAGTTACCATACATAACAATATAATTCTATTATAGCCGATATAAATCTATCATCATAGATATTATGATGTTTTACTATATTGTTTTAGTGAAAGCTGTAAGTTAACTACTATTAGTACTGCTATTACTACTACTATGACAGTATGTGCTTAAGTTTGCTGCCTTCTGTTTAAGAAGAGAACTCACCCACCTCTTGCAAGTAAGTTTTCTACGCTCTCACCTGAATGGCGTCGTAGCCACTCTCAGTATTTCAGTAAAGTTTTACGCCTTCACACAAGTTACAGCAGCCATGCCTGCCTGCTTCTTCTTTTTCTGTCCCCTTCTGGGGAACTAACCTTGCTGATCAAAGTTTTTAGCTGTTTCTCTTCTTCACTCATTTCCAGCTCATCTTCTTTCTTTCTCTTTACAGGTGTAGGGTTTTACGGACTGAGACACACAGCCTGATGCCATCATCTCCCTGCACTCAGTCTTCCAGACTCCCGGTGAGTAAGTACTTTAAAACCTCTGTAACAGGGTTCAAGCTACTCTCTTTGTTACAATTCAGAATAGGAGAAGCTTCTAAAATGCATTTATTAAAGTATTTGATGGGGGTATAAGTTCTAATATTTATCCAATAATTTTAGAGTTCTTAATTGAGCCAAACTTCTTATATTAAGCTGCCCCATTTCAGAGCTCATGAATCCCCCACTGTAGAATTTGGTAGAGACAACAGCTCACCAATACTCCCTAAGTGTCTCTGCCCCATGCTTAGCTGGGTAGATTGGATGGAGCCTCAAGTGGGTGAGAAATGGCATCTGGGAGTGGGACCAGCAGGTCAGGATGGGACCAAGCTCGATCAGGATTACAGGGCCATGGCAGTGTGGGACCCAGGCCCAGGGATGAACCACAATCTGCTTCCACATGCCCCTGAAACCAGTGCCTGTTCTGTGGGCAGGGGCATGTGGGCAGTGGATCATGGCTCTGCCCTGAGCCCTGCCTCTATCCTGTCACTGCCTAGTGATCCCAGGGTCTCCATGGAGACTGGACCAAGACCCATGCAGGGAGGCCATGCTTGGCCAGGCAGATGGGATGGGACCACAGGTGGGTGGGGAGTGT
>NW_017729030.1:20057497-20057793 GCF_001723915.1 Gavialis gangeticus
GGTTTTAAGGGGGAAAATGGGGGGGCATTCTTTATGGGGGGGGGGGGAGGGGCTGGGGATAGGGCTGGGATTAATCATGGGGCAGTAACAGCACAGAGATAAGGCCAGGGGCAGAGCCATGATCTGCTTCCCACATGTCCCTGCAAGTCTCTAGTTCGGCAGGCAGAGGTGTGCAGGGTTGAGTTGAGATCTACTTCCCACATGTGCTTGCCCATAGAACCAGCTCCTGTTGCAGGAAGGGGTAGGCAGTGTATCATGTCTCTGCCCTGGCCCTGCACTGTCACTGTCCCTGATTC
>NW_017729030.1:20062793-20075813 GCF_001723915.1 Gavialis gangeticus
AACCAGCTCCTGTTGCAGGAAGGGGTAGGCAGTGTATCATGTCTCTGCCCTGGCCCTGCACTGTCACTGCCCCTGATTCCAATCCCAGACCCACCTACCTGTCTCACTCCTGGATGCTGCTTCCTGACCACTTGTGGCCCTACCGCATCTGCCTGGATGAGTGCACCCTGCCTGCTCAGGTCCAGATCCAATAATCTCCATGGAAAGCCCACCTGTCTGCTCTATCTAGTGCCTCCAGTGGTGGGTGCAGAGCAGATGCTCTGGGGTGCACAGGCAGTGGGTCTTGGTCCACTATTTGACAGCAGAGCCTAGCAGTTACAGCTAGAAGGAACTACTGCTGTGGGGGCTGCTAGGAAGTGAGTCCAGCTGCTGCACCACCATAGTCCCACTGCGCACTCAGATGCAGTAGGACTGGCCACACATACTGCAGTGTGGGATGCCCCACCCTGCTCCTGGACCAGGCAGGGTCGAGATACCTGTTGTGAGCCAGATGAAATCCCTGGGCAGGCCAGATTCAACTTAAGAGCCATATTTTGCTCATCCTTGGGATAAAGTGTTTAATAGATTAGGGTCCAGGTGGGTTTCCTAGCTACTAAGTAATAAGAGGCTCATTTGGACAAAATGAATATTGAATTCTTAATTACAGAGTGACATAGCTTCAGCAAGAGGGGTGAAGGGCATTCCAATGAGATTAGCTGACAGGCTGGTGGCTAGGCATCCACTTGAAAGGTAAAAGAGTAAAGACCATGACAGAGGAAAGAATTGCATGGAGATTTCACAATTCCTGTAGGAATATTTTAACTACTAGGATATGAAAATGTGGGGACCCTTAATTTCCTTCACTCATGGCTGAAAGCACATGTTGTAGGAGTTTCAGTCCTTTCAGTGTGTTCAATCTGTTCTGAGAATATCTATCAGACTGAGCTCTTCAGTGGCCACATGGTGAGGAGTTAATTAAGGGGTGGGACCACATGGATATCTAGTGGGTAACAGTATAGGAGTAAATGCTTACTGTTTTGATGCTAGGAGTATATAGAGTTTGTTGCTTGCCTGGTGATTATGGAAGGTTGGTAGGAGGGCAGATGGGCTGGGAGTGGGATGCTGCTGGTCTTTGACAAGAGTTTGTGTTGCTATTTATTTGCTGTAAAGAAACAAAAGACCATTGCTAGAGTTCTTACTTCATGGTAGTGCTGCTGCTTCTGCTATTCTTTTCTTTCTGTGGCATGAAAGAGAGGCATTTAGCCGCTGACTTAATAGGTGCAACAGCCACTCCACATAGCTAGAAAGTGACAGTTTTCTTTTCTCTTTTTTTCAGTATTTATTAATATTTGACTACAAGACCCCAATGTTATGGTAAAACTATTAATACTTCTATTTAGAGTTGGCATTTACCCGTTATTGAAAAATCACCCTTTCCTCCTTAATATTCTTAATTTATATGTGAAGCCACAATGCACCACAAATATTACTATTTAACTTCCATTGTACTTCTCAACCCTCCACACTCCACATAATTACCTAGTCCACAATTTTACCCCCTGTCCTTCTCCACTTTTCAGCATCTCCCAAAACCACCATAACTTGAGGAACTTAGGATTTAAAAAGGAAACATTCAGGAAAAAAATATCTTAAAGGAATACATTGTTTGGGATTTTTTCCTTCTTTTGTAAAATTGTAATTGCTTTTGAATATTTTTAAGATAAACACTTTGTGGATTGAAGCAAACACTAGTGCTCTGTTCTTTCAGGGTTTGGGGTTTTTTTTTTACCTAGCTCTAAGTTCTAGTTGCCTGAAAAAGGCCAATTTTGCACCCTTCTTTTCATATACTTCATTTTAAAATGTATTTTAGAGGAATAAATAATACAGCATAGTAGATAAATGCATCTAGGCAAATCTGGCAGCTGTCATATGCTCAGTAACAACAGCATATATTAATGTTCTGCATCCATCCATCCATCTTTGTCTATAGTGTTGTTGATGACTGACTGCTTTACTAAGCGCACTGCAGACAACGGCAGACTAATTTCAGAACTACAAACAACAACAGAAAAGAAACATTTTAATCAAAGAAAACTTTTAGAACTCAGATATTATAAATTAAAATAAAGTTTCTGATTTTTAATTTTTTAAAAGAAATTAACACAGAATCCAAAACAATATGAAAGGCTCCTACTGAGTGCTTAATACTAGCTGGAATACTAGCCTAATGCTTTCATTTACATTCTGAGTGACATTTTTTATAACAGTGATAAAGTCATTTAATAATGATTATGAATAGCTTCTAGAAATATATTCGGGCAATCAGCATATGAGCTGTCTTGAAATGATGTAGCATTTGGTGACAAAGAGCTCTCCAGCCAGGGTTGTAGATGTTATTGGATAATTTAGTAACATAGATCTTGACCTGTGGATCATCTGTCACACATGGATCTTACTTAATGACCTGTGGTATGGATTACAGTATTTTTAAATGAAATAAAATATATACTTTAAAGATATTTTTTGTATGGAAGGACTAATACTTAGGTAAGAATACTAACACTTCGTATTACTAGAGTTACAGGTAACCGCCACTTAACGCTGGTTTGCTTAGCACTATTTCGCTATAATGCTCGTTTTAAATTGATACCTGATTTTACTTAGTGCTCAGCAAGTTTCATTATAACACTTACAGTCACCATCTTGGGTCATAAAAACATTTGCAGTTGCTATCATGGATCACCAAATACTTTTAGTTTCACTTAACTCTCATTTTGCTGACGCTGGGTTTTTCATGAACCAATTAAGAGTGCTAAGCAGGGGTTGCCTGTAATTATAAACAGTCATTTGTATGATGCGATGTTCTAAAATGAGCAATCCAACCTAGAAGGTTGGACTCTCTCCCCCACCCCACTTCAGTTTCTTCTTCCCCAATCTCATCTCCAATTCCATGCTTAATTATAGCTATAAAAATATAAACACAATATGGGCATCCATCCTCATATACAAATATAATTAGATTTTTTTCTATGACTGACAAAATATTTTAACTTGGTTGGTGAGAATATTCAAAAAGTGAGTGCTCACTTCTGTGCGTTTGTTGCAGTATTTATGGATGTGGAAGTATGTGCAGTCACCACTGAGTATGCTGAAAATGTATCCCTCTGAGCCATATCATGTCAATTTAAAAAAAAAAGAAAAGGTTCAAAGTTTAAGGCTATGCTTCTGTCTTTAATATTTCCTGTTGTCCACAAGTATTCCATAGCAGGAACCTCACATTACTGTGCCTCCTGTATTCTTTATGTTTTACACTAGAGGGGCTCAACCTCTGGTTTACACACCAAATCTGATCCATAGCACTATGTCATCTGGCCTTTGGGGCTCTCCATGGGTCCAGACATTTAGCAACAGGAGAGAGGTGGCACCAGAGAGCCCAAGGCCCTGCACCCTGGATCATTGCCCAGTCCCAGTGCGGAGGGATAAGTGGAGGTGGTGCCAGCCCCCAGGGCTCAATCCAGGCCAGCAGAGAGTGAGGAGGGGGCAGTATCAGTCCACTGGGACATAATCCAAGTACACAGAAGTGGTAGAGGGAAGTGCCAGGCCCCCAGGGACCAATCACATCATGTGGGGGCAGGAGGTGGCAGTGCTAGGACCCAGGACTTTCTCCTAGTACTGAGGTGCTCGGTCCAGGACCAGATCCCGTTGCAAGGGGATCAATCCTTTCTGTGGCCCTGCCCCATCATCTGGCCTATGGGGCCAAATGGTGGAGCATCACTGTTCTACATTATCATACAGAACCATATACTTAATTAGGGCACTCTTATCTCTGAATTTTCTACCTTTCTTCATATAAATTTATTGGGTCCATATTGACTCTAATGTCAATTAGAGCAGCTTAACAACCTCCATGTGCACTTCTAAGGAAGGGTATTGTTGAACATTACAGGATCTTACATTTTGCCTTTGATATTTAATTTCTATTGCACTTTGAACAGCCACAGAAATATATAAATAAATTACTTTCACAGAGAAACAAAACCTGGAGTATATATTTTAAAACATTACCTTAGAATCCCTCACTATGTGTTAACAATGCATTCTGTGCCATCCTTTATGTCAACCCCAGTGAAAGCATTTGTCAACTGAACTGTTCCTGTTCATGTATTCTTATAATGTTTATGGCACTTTCATTTGTACTGGACATGACATGATGTCAGTGTAACATTTCTTCCTCCTTACATCTTCCTGATATTATTAGTGGCAGAGAAAGGTATACTGCATGCATAGTAACAGTTTTTCAAAGACAAATGAGTGGGCTGATATGCATGATTTTTATTTTGTAAAGGGCACCAGTTAATATTAAAGATTGATTATAAAAATGTATAAAAATATTTTTCTGCCTTTTTAAAGCTGTTTCTGTGCAGGTGTATTTATTGCAGTGAATAATAATAGGAGGCAGTTATAAAGTGGAGGCAAGGCCTTCAAAATACCAGTTGCTTAAAATACTATCTTCGTTCAATTCTTCATGTCTTACCCACATGTAGCCTCTACTGAAGCCAATAGGAACTTTGGCTGTAGGACAGCTGAAGTGTTTTTTTAAAAATCCATTTTAAATTATGAGAAATAATTCAAAGTTTTAATAAATCACTTCAAAATTGAGGCCATCCTCACATGTTATTTCTGCAGGGCCGTGGGAAGTCACACATTCAAAACCTCTGGCTGGAGTGCAACAAAAGCCTTCTTTCTAGTCAGGGGGCAATAGGAACTGCTGCATAGCTATCCATTGCTCCAAGGAGAGTGTGTCAGCAGACTGGACAGTAATGGGCTTTAAAACTAACACAGTTCTGGAATAAGTCATGAGATGTTTAATTTTGAACAGCGATATTGATTCAGAAAAATTAATTACATGTAGGTTGTACTGAATTTGTCTGATTTTACCCTTTAGGCTAAGGACAGAAATTACACATAAACCAGTATAAGTGGTCAGAAACCCATTCACATCTATAACACAACAGAAGTTCAGTGCACTTAACCACTTTCAAAGTGTCCAAAATTGGTTTAAGAGAAACTGGATGGATGTAGTATCAGACCTAATTGATTTAAGTTATAAGTTAAATTGGTTTATTGAACTTCTGTCCCAGGTCCCCTCCAGATTCAAGTTAACTCATAGTCCATCAGCATCCCAGAATGCTTTTCATTCCCCCTACAAATCTCCCCATTCAGGGTGGGTGGCCTAGCCTTGACCCAGGCTGTCTGCTCCAGGTAAGCAGGGAGGTGTGTTCTAGTTCCCCCAAGCTTCTGGCCTGGGCCACTACAGGAATGTGGATGCATTTCTGGAATCAAAAGTGAATGTCTGTTCACTTGCTTATCTACAGGGTTTTAGACTAACTTGTGAAGCTATAATTGATTCAGTCTCAGGCTTTTTGACTATCTATACTTAGCTTTATAGACTGCTTAACAAGAAAAAATAAAGAACAGGAGGACAGCAGGAAGTGTCAGGAGAATTCTCACTCAGTCTTGTAGCTATGGGAATAGTTTTTGGTTCTGCATATTTCCATATTTCACAGGACTTGACATGCCATTTGCACCAATCATTTGATATATAGATAATACATTAGAACATTTTAAGAGATCACATCCTGCTCCCACTAAAGGCAAAAGTTTTGGCTTGTTTCAAGCAGAAGCAGTTCTGTGGATTCATATGTCTTTGTTGGGCTAGTATGTCCTTGTCTACATTTGACATTTTTGTTAACAGCTTCATAAGGGTACCAAAGCCAAACTTACCACAATAGCAGAGCATGTACATATTATTGTATTTCTGCCACTAACATGTGTCTCCACTGCAGACATCTGTGTCATCTAAGTGTAAAACATTTACTGGGACAGCAGTCCAGTAGCCCTTGCAAAACCTTAAGTCAGTACATTGTGAGATGGATGGAAAAAGTGAAAACTCCCAGCAAGGCAGGTACCATTCAGGCCAATTGGCTGTAAACACTTGTCCTGTTTATCTCATGTCTCTATATGACACTGGTCAGGCCGCAGCTGGATTACTGTGTTCAGTTCTGGATGCTGCACTTCAGGAGGGATGTGGACAGCATTGAGAGGGTCCCACCCACATGAACCGGGAACAGCAGGGCAGATTCTAGGAAGAAAGGTTATGGGACCTTAAACTGTTCAGCCTTCACAAGAGAAGGCTGAGGGGGGACCTGGTGGTCACCTATATACTCACTAGGGGGGACCAGCAGGATTTGGGAGAGACCTTGTTCCCCCTACCCCCCCCCCCATGGTAACAAGGAATAACGGCCACAAGTTGTTAGAGGTTTAGACTAGACATTCAAAGGCACTACTTCACAGTCAGGGCGGCTAGGATCTGGAACCAACTTCCAAGGGAAGTGGTGATGGCTCCTACCCTGGGGGTCTTTAAGAGGAGGCTAGACGTCTACCTGGCTGGGGTCATTTGAGCCTGGTTCTCTCCTGCCCCAGGGCAGGGGGTCAGACTTGAAGATCTACAAGGTCCCTTCTGACTCTACTTCTATGAATCTAAGAATCATGGGGAATTTTTGGGGGCTACTGGCTGTGCTGCTGCTGAGGATTAGTTGCCCAGCAGGAAGACTGGGTTTGGGTTCAGTTGAGAGGAAACATAGCCATCCGGTGTTAAGCAAAGTACTGAATCCTTTGCATGCTGGCTTCTTCTGTAGGTAACCAAAAACTGGAGGAAAGAAGATGGCTTAATAATGATGTCTCCTGAGCTGCTGAGCCAATGACATAGGAGGGAGTAGTATACTACAGAGAAGGGGCTATCTCCCAAAAAAACTGAAGGAGTAACCATGTGAGTATCTTTACTTTTTGGAGGCTGATCCCAAGCATGAATTGGATATTTCTGCCTATGTAAACAAGATTATTCACAAAGAGGCTCATGCCAAATCAGCATCATCATCAAAGCTGCTCAGGCCTCACCTGAAGACATGGAAATGGGGACATTATTGCCCATTTCCAGTGACCTTTCCCCTCTTCCTTTGTCAGTGATGTCCATGCATTCTAGAAGCCTCCACCCACTTTGTGTTTACAGTTATGCTTCCCTGAGATCCTCCTTCCACAATTGGTAATTAATTCAGCAATGCATTTGAGTAAACAATTCATCAACGGTGCAGACAGAAGCAGCTCCCCACTGTAACTGAGAACACTTTGCAGGAAGCATTCTGAGTTACAACAATCCTCTGGAGCAAACAGAAGTTCAGTCTTGGTACCGGGGGGAGGGGAATCTAGCTGCAGCCTATATCTGGTTTCCCCTAGCAATGGCTCCTCCTCCCTGCAAGGCTGCAATTTTTTTCAGAATGGGAGCCAGGAAAGAAAGCAGATAGAGCTTATTCTAGGGGTTCCTCAGCTGTTGGTAGAAGGTATGGTGCCTGCTCTGGGGGGCTCCAGTACACCGCCTCCACCACTACCCCTTAAGCAGGGGCTGAAAAAAACCCAGACCAAATTCCTTCCATAATAAATTTGCTGTATAGACAGATTACTTTCCAAATTTTTCTGTACCTTTCTCTGAAAGTTCTAGTAATGTAACTAGGGGGGGGGTGGGGGGGTAAATGTGCTACAAGCCCTGTACATCAACTTAGAGGGAGAGCCAGTATGGCCCCTTTCCCCTAGAAGTCTTTGTCATGACAGACACAGGCCTGTGCAACCTGGCCATAGAGACACATCCCTATGCCCAGGACAGTATCTGTGGAGAAGAGGAGAAAATGGCAACTTTTCCATGAGAAGCATCGCCTTGCACGTGGGGAGGGTGGCATGTGAACAGGGTACCAGGGGTGGGCCCTAGGGAGCCCACACCATTGCTTGCTACTACAGAAGCAGCCACATCAATAGCTACTGCCACCCAGGTTTTGAGAACCCAGCAGGTAAGACTGCTCCCTCTCTGCTCTTTCTTCCCCCTACATTTTCCAGTGGCCAGCATAATTTTCCCCTAAAACACACATACCTCTACCTCAAGTGCTAAAAGAGATTGGTATGGTTCTTGGCATCTAGTACTCACCACATTTGAAGATAAGCCTAAATGACTACTGGCCTGGTCTGTCATGACTTATCATATGTACCTGCATAGTTACATTTTCTTTTCTAGGATGCATGCCCCCTTTTTCTTTTGCTGCTGACTTTCAGGTTCTTATCACCATTTTACTGGATTTATCTTTACTAGGACTTTACCAATTCTAGTCAGACCAGGGTTCTTGATTATTTTACAAGTTCCAGTTGATGAAGCTACATTGAATCAGGCCAATGAAATACTGCTTAGTTTTATTACAAATATTTCTCATCTTTCTCAATGTGGGACTATAAATAATCAGATAATAGTTAAGAACTAATGTTAAATTATATTTGATATGGACATCATATTATAGAACTATGAAAAATTAATTATACTGCAATTACCTCGTTCATAGTCTGTGAATTCTAGCCATCTGATACTTGGGTAAACCCTGAAAAGTACTTCACTGTACCCTTAATGCTTCAATAAAGTTAAACATTAATTAACAGTGAACTGAAAATGCAGTTTTTAAAATGTCTTTAACTTTAATAAGTCTGTAAGAACAAACTATCTACACAATGTTTTAGTTCTATTCATATTTAATATCTCAATTAGTAAGGATCTTTAATTTTATTTCTGGCATCCCTAATCCCACCATTTTAGAGGGGGTGTTCTTTATGGTTCAGGAATTCAGACTTCCTCCAGCTCATTTTTAACTCTTCCTCTGTCTTCCTTGAAAATAGGCCATACACATGTTAAGAAAGGCAATGTTTATATTCAGCAGGTCTTATTATAAGTACACTCTCTATTTTCATTTGATATATGTGGCAAACACTCTGTGTCTTGAAGTTAGGAATTAGTTTTGGCTTAAAATTAAGAATGTGCACCTGGGTAGTCCCAGTCCATACATACAGTACAATAGGTCTCTCTGTTACATTACACTTAATTATGTTGTTTTCCAATACACTATATTTGATACCATGCATCTGGTGCCACATATCTAAAAGAAAGCATGAAAACACTTGCACTGTGATAGAATGACATCCCACCCCCCAAGATTTTAACTTCTGTAATTGATTCAAAATCTGTGACTATTTCTTATTCATTAGTATGTGGTTTTTTAATTCTTTTCTTATTCTTAAAATTTCCAGTAACTTTAATTGAAAATGATTCATGTTATAAGTTTCAAAAAAATAATTTGTTCACCAAATTAATGGAATCAAGCAAACTCTAGAAATAATGATAGAGTCCTCAAACTATTCTTTAAGGTCAATTACAGTTATTTTTAAGTAATATTAACATTGCATAGCTTCAAAATGATCAGTTGTGATGGCTTTCCTTTTTCTTTTCCTTTCACATATTATAAAGCAATAGCCATAGCAAAAGAACTTTTCCTCCATCTCATCACCACCTTTTGTGTATTTTGAAGTGGTGGTGACATTGAGTAACTGTTCTCTGATATAGCAAGAAAAGAAATAAAGGTAGTGTGAGAAACCTTAAGCATGTGAAGGAATTGGAAGGAAAAGGGCAGAGGCTGAAATGATTATAAGCCATTAATACTTAAGAATTTTCTCTTATTCTTCTTATAGAGAGACACCTATTATCAGTAGGGTTGATGCTCAGACAGTTGGAAGAGAGAGGATGAGGAAAATGAGGGTGGAGGTTTCCCACCTTTCTCCTCCCTAATTCACAGCTTCTCCCAAGCTGGTTAACACTAGGTGTATTTATATGTACATATAGACATATATGGACAGCAACAAACTCTGGTGCACATCACCCTAGAGTTTATTGCTCCTGGGCATCATGTTTACACATACACCTGAGAGTGCAGTGCGTTGAGCCAGGCAGAGCATCCCTGGCTCTTAGAGGATGCAGGAGGTCAGCTAGCCAGCCTGGAACTACCCAGACCTGGCTCAAAATGCTGAGGAGGGTCTGGCTGGGGAATGAAGGTGCTTCAGTGTGGGGCTAGCCAGCAGGCAACCACTTGTGCTTCAGCCAGTCCAGTCAGCATCTACACATGCATGAAGAAACTCAGCAGCAAGATAGTATTTCTATTCCAACTACCTACCTGCTGCAGAGTTTATTAGTTTCCTGCAGCCTAAGAGGGCCTAGTGTAGATGCTGAGACATTTACTATGGAGTTAATTAGACAACCCCACGGGAAACATCTTGTATAGATGTACTCACTGTCATGGAGAGAGGATACCACCTGCCTAATTTAATTCAAGGAAGAGGAATTAAAATGAGACACACACAGGACCTCTTGCATGAGGGTAGAATATAGCAAACCATAGTATGGAGTGCAAGGGAACTTACTTGATGCCATTTGTCTATAAAACAGTAATTTTGAAGACCACAGCTGACCATTTCCAAAATTTCAGAGAATATTCTGAGTACTGGAAGACAGAGTTTTATTAATTTTGAGAAGAACTGGAAAAGCAAGGAAAAGAAAATGGAACGCATGTTGATCCTCTATCATTTGTTTAAGAAAGTTACAGCTTGTAGCAGCTGTGCAATTGCCCATAGACTAAAAAAATAAAAATAACCATGGCTTGATCTTATGCAGCACCACACCACTGAGGAACCCATCCTTATTATGGAGTTCAGCATTTTGAGACTATGAGTATCTTTTCTCCAAAACAGAAAAAAGAGGAAATATTTACGGTGTGGTGGGGGGAGGGAGACACAGTGGGGAGGAGAACTGAGTAGGAAGTGGGTGCACACAACCCCTGGGTAAGGAGGCGCTAAAGAATTTTGGTGAAAGGAAAAGGCAATGAAAGAGACTGTGGTATGAGGGTTGAAAAGGGGCACAGTATGCACATAAAGTGAAGAGACTGGGAAGTCCTAATATGAGGACAGAATGGGACAAACACATTCCCAGGCATGAGTAAAAGTGGTGAGATTGAAGGGAACCCTTGAAATAGAAGATGGGAGGGGCACCTAAGGGGCTTATGGAGCCAGGCTGGAGGAATTAAATGAGCTCCTGCCATGTGCATGTAACTCAGCCTACAAAAGCAACAGAATATGTGCAAGTCCTCAGTAACGATTATCATCTAGTACAAATCAATGCACATGAGATGGAGAAAGACATATCTGGGAAGTTATTCACAGCACATTAGCGACATCAAAATTCACTTGCAGTTTATGGTGGATGTCAAATGCTTACCACATGTCTGATGGATCTGAACCTCAGGCAGGGATTTGCAGCCTGTCAGCTACTTTGCCTGTGTATGCACTTACCCCAGGGTAAATGAATGTTAACCCTACTTTTACTGAGTAGTTAATGCAATGTGAAGCCATGCTTTTATTTATCTAGCTACAATTTGCCTGTGTTAAAAGGGCCTTAATAAATCTCCTTACAAATATGGCTTTCAAAATATAAACTTATTTTCAAAGAAGACTGACATGATGATTTTTCAGCAAATAGAATCTCAGACTCATATCAGAGTGGTCTTTTACTTTTGACAGAGCTCTTCACTATGTTGCTACTGACATAAAAGAACAGATTCTCCAGCCCACTTTTCTGCATTTGCAAGCAACCATTTCATTCAAAGGGGTCTGCAAGAATGTCTATGCTTGTGTCTCTCACACATACATAGCCACTAGTTGATTTGATGATCAAAAAAAGCAGAAAAAGAACAAACTTTGATTTTTTTAAAAGCATAATTATTACATATACAAGTACAATTAAACATATTAGCTATTATTCTGGATGATAACTAGAAAGTGAAGACTTCCCTCCCTGCCATTCTGAAAACATCACCGGGGCTGGAAGGCAGCACAGACACAAGTTACTGCAGCCATACAATTCTGGAGTGTCTTCATCTGAAGCCTCATACAATAAGGGTTCATATTTTCATGAGATTGGGCCCTTTTAAGCACTTTGAAGCAGTGCACTTCTATTTGGTCACGGCTGTAGATTGCTTTCAGGGACCAGATGAGGCAAAAATTGTAACTTCTAACTGCTCCTTTTGGTATGTCTTCAAATGACATGGTAAGTTTTTCTTATACAATTTTTTTCTCCTATATAATAAATCCTTCTGTTGTTTAGTCTCCTTACCAATTGCCTATGGTAGAGTGTGATCTTAGAATGAATGATCCTACAGGATAGCCTATTCTATGGAAATAGGAACCTTAAATTTATTCCCAACCAAAAAAGTTTCTTGTTCTGTAGCTGTGGGGTCCATTGTAAGGGCAATGGAGCCAAGGTTTGCTGAGATAAGGAGTTATTCCAGGCAAAACTTTGGTCTGTTCCTTGGGACAAGCAGTAGGAAAGTGGGGAGGAACTTAGGGCTCCAGGGGTTTGTGACAAGCTTTATACTTTCTTTCACTCTTACTAGATTTGTGCCTCCACTCACATATTACTTCTCATACCCTTCCTCATTCCTCCCTCCATTAGTTCCCTCATGCAAGGGTCCCTCCAGCTATAGATAAGCCAGAGTCCGTGAGCACTTTATTTCACAAATCTTATCCCATGCAAGAGGCCTATAAGCCCCCAAACTCCCCATTCCCATTTTTATTTCTCTTCTTTCTGTCTGGGTGATTAACATGTTAGAAAAATAGACACAGTTCAGGGTACTATTTTCCTGGGAGGTATTAAATTCTTACATCCAAAGGGGCTGCTAACCAGCTGGAAGGGACTCCATGTTTCCCTTTATTTTCCATTTGCCATTTACTCGTTTCAACCAATATCAATATGGTTTCTACTCAGTGATGCATAGAACATTTTATGAAATGCTGTAGTTCATCAGATGAAGCATATAACATGAATTAGCAATATATAGACAAACACTACTGAGATCATGATATGGTCACTAATCCTGTGTGAAGCAGCTAGTATTCACTTTGGATTTGGATTTGGCCAGTTTGGGGGATAGTGATTCAATCTGGTGATTGGAATCACTGTCCCAAATCGATTCAGCTGAATCTGATTCAGTGATTTGGCCAATCTCTGAATCGGGCAAGTCCCATCCCCCACCCGCTCTCCCAGCCCCCTACACGGCTGCCCCACCCGGCTCC
>NW_017729030.1:20080813-20081131 GCF_001723915.1 Gavialis gangeticus
TGCCCCCCCCGGCTCCATCTCCTGGCTTAAAAAAAAAAAAAAAAGAGCCTGGGCCTTATCTCCTGCCAGGTGTGTGTGGGGGGGAACCCTGCTGCCTCCCACCACTGCCCTGTGCTGCATGGGGGGCTCTGTCACAAGTCCCCACCCCAACACCCGCTCTCCCAGCCCCAGCTCATGGCTCTTAAAAAAAAAAAAAGCCCCCACTCACTGGCTGCTGCCAGGTGGGGAGGGGGGGCTGATCCCCGCTGCCCCCCACTGCCCCACACTCCATGGGGGGCTCTGTTACAAGCCCCCATCCCCTGCCCACTCTCCCACCCC
>NW_017729030.1:20086131-20088590 GCF_001723915.1 Gavialis gangeticus
TAGTGAGTGTGGGGCTTTTTTTTTTTTAAAGAACCAGGAGCAGGGGCTGGATGAGGCAGCTCTGGGAGGGCTGGGAGAGTGGGCAGGGGTTTGGGGGCTCATGGAAGAGCCCCTCACACACCACGGGGGAGTGGGGTGCAGCGGGGATTGGCCCCCCATCTGGCAATGCCTGGGCTGACCCAAATTAAATATTGTTTAAAGGAAAGAAAATATTTTTTAAGCTGGAAATAGAAATTCTCATTTTCAGATTTTTGTTCATATTTTAAAATGTTAAAATAAGGTAAAATAGAAATAAAAGGTTTTGATTAATATTGCCTTTTGTCCTGATTTGGAATTAGCAAAAGATCAAAATCTCAAAAACTCTTATGGGAGAGAAAACCATTGTCTATTCAGCTCTACATATTCCCTCATCTCAAAGTTTCCTATGAATGGATATATTAATCAAAACACCCCTTCAAAGAACAGGGAATTTATTTATTATCATATTTACTCACAAATCACATGCCTGTATATAAGACATTTTTTTTTTGGAAAGGTAGAAAGAACAGCATCAAATAAATGATTTTTCCAGACTCACACCTGCCACAGCATGGGCTCATCAAGGTTCCTGACTGCATGGAGAAGGACAAAGTCAGTATAACTCACCCTCTAACTGCAGTTACACAGCTAAAGATTTAACACTTTCCAAGTTGCCATTGAATTAGCAGCAGCTGTTGGCTGCTCAGCCATTAGC
Source organism: Gavialis gangeticus (assembly GCF_001723915.1). Lineage (NCBI taxonomy): Eukaryota > Metazoa > Chordata > Crocodylia > Gavialidae > Gavialis > Gavialis gangeticus. The sequence continues at coordinate 20,086,865 of NW_017729030.1, forward strand.
AGTCATTTGGGTATCCTCATACCTCTATCTTGACATGGAAATCCATTTCCTCACTTAAGACATGCCTCCCAATTTTGGAAGCCTATTTTTTAAGAAAAAAGATGCATGTGGCATGCAAGTAAATATGGTAATATACTAATATACTGGAGTAGAAGCTGTTTATTATTCTGGCTGACTATGAAAGAAGTGAGCCTTAGCTCACAAACTCTTGTGCTCTCTCTATATATCTTATTTAGTTAGTCTATAAATGTGCATATCTACTCTACCTTCTGAGTGACTAGAAATGGCCTGATGCTGAAGGAAAATTCATATGTTCAGCATTTCTCAGTAGCAGATATTTTTTTTAACCACTAAAAAGGACTGAAAGGTCAAGGCCACAGGAACAGAACATAAAAAATGTCATTTAATAAGTGAGACCACAGGTCCATGCAATCCAATATCCTATCTCACACAGTGACAAAGTGGATTCTGAGGTGGGGGTGATGAAAAAAGTATGCCCAGAATTTGCTATGCTTTGCCCCACTCCCATTGCATCTTCTAGCATTTGAAAATGTAGGAAATTCTGATTCAAAGGCTGCATCCCTATATTCCTAGTTTAATAATTACTGATGGACTGTACCTTGGAAAACTGGTCGAATCCCATTTTGAAATGAGCTTAAAATACTAGCCTCCACAAAATTTGGTGACAATGAGTCACAGAGAATATTTACTCCCTGTGTGAAAAATAACTTCCTTCTGTTAGTTTTAAACCTATTACCTAATAGTTTCATTTTATGTCCCATAGTTCCAGTCCTAGTCCTAATCCCAGAAGAAAACAAATCATAGAGAACCTTATACTTAGAAATACTGGGCATCCAGTATAAGAGAATGAGGGACTTCAAATACCATCAGTTTCAGCAGATCACAAATTAGTCCCACGCTGCATGCATAAAAACACATGCATATAAAAACAAAACAAAACAACTCCCCCAACCTTTACCTTAAAGAATCAGAATAACTGTAATATAGAAAGACTCCAATAAGCTTCTAAACTTCATCCATTTTTGTAACTGGATCATTTTTCAGCTGCTTTCCATTTTTTAATTACCATATTTACTCAAATGTAAGATGAGGTTTTCTCCCCCAGTCAGCATGTGGAAAAAAAGCTGGTCTTACATTCACATACAAGGAAACCTCATTAAACTGCTGCCAAAAGAAATATGTTTCACTAAAGGAAACCAACTATGAAGCTGATTAAATGCAGCCAAGACTCAGCATAGCTATAAAATAGATGGTCCATATTTCATAAAGACACTGATGGGAACCTATCACAAGAACAGACTAGTGTAGCCCATCTGAATAACATTCATGGTACTGCCCATTGCACTCAGTCCCCCTCAGTGCCAACTCTTTTTCAAGTCACAATAAGCCATGACAGGGAATACATTTCAACTTCCTCTTCATTCCCACAGCCTAGCTATGCTTTTCTTTCCTATTTCCTGTTTTTTCACCAGCCTGTTTCTTCACCAGCCTTAAATGTCTGGAAAATATCACAAAACAGGGCCCCAAACTGTTTATGCAGAACCCCTCTGGTGTTCCCTCCCTTAGCCTGTTGCATATGATTAGTGTGGCTTCACCCTCCATGCTGTGAAGCCAGACCAGGGTGTCATGCACCTCACTTGCATATACATTTTTGGAGGATCCTAGGACTGTTGACAAAAACATACAGTTCCAGTAATGCGGGGGG
>NW_017729030.1:20088677-20093172 GCF_001723915.1 Gavialis gangeticus
TTAGAACATGGCTGCTTTGTGGAGGGTATTTGAAATACACTCACATAATGATCAGTCCTGAATCGTGGGGTCACCATATCTTGAAACACTGCCGAGTGTGCTGGGGCTCGCCCAATGAACTATATGGCAAGCCTTTTGCCTTTGGAATAATATCATGCATAGTTTGTCCTCTCTAAATATGTGCTAAAGTGCTACTTAAAAGAGTGTTTATGAAGTACCTGTGCTAATACTTATGCCATTTCAAAAAAAGGCAAAATACATCAGTTCTGGATGAACTAAGGCTATGGCTATCCATAGTAATTTACATATATGTTTATTTCAAAATCAGCATTCTTAAATTTGCCTCTCACTTCCAAGTGCTTGAGAAAAGCAGAGTCTGATAATAACAGTGGGGGCAATTGCAGGAGGAAGTTGTGGGGAGCAGAAGGCAAGGGGGCTACCTGATTCTCCCAGATTTCTTTTTCCTGCCATAGCTGTAGGAGGGGGACAAATTCAAGGTAAATCTCCAATAAATTGGAGAATTATAACCAATGTGTACATTTCCCATAAATGGAATCTAATTTTTAGGGGGTTACCTTATATTCAGGGTCATCTTATATTTAAACAAATATTGTAGTAACTGCAAGAATGAGAGAAAAAAACATACTTTACAAAGCAAATATCTATCCAGTTTAGTTGTTAAGTTCTACAGGTATGTTATCACTTAGTTTCTATTTCTTACATTCTTTGACTAAGTAATGAATGAAGCTGTGTTATGGTTTTTCCACTCCATTAACTAAAACCATATATCTACATTTTCCTTAGCAGCTGCCTTCTCCTCATTCTTTTTGCTTTTCCTTGAGATATTGTTTGTCAAACTAGGATGCCTCAGAATGACCAAATATTTTTTTTCTTCTTTGCAACGCTATAATATATCTTCCTTCAATTTAAGTGCATCACATTGTGTATTAATATTTTATTAGCTTTTTTTGGATAGTTTTCATAATTCATTCGCAGATTCAGCTCTTTTAATTAGCAGTTATTACTCCTGGTTTTACATTAATTTGTTTTTATAATTAACAGAAGGTTTAGGTGACTTTCAGAAATTGGACCTTGAGCCATCCAAACCAGAAGCGCTGCACCTCCAGCCTGTGGAGCCATAGCATCCAGCCTGTAGGAAACCCCATGGGTCAGTTAAAATTTGGTGGTGGGAAGAGGTACAAGCTCCATGTGGCTCGATTGATTCAGCCCTGCCTGGCCCACAGCCACTGTCACCCTTCCCCCGCCAAACACACACACACACACACACACACACACACACACACACACACACACACACACACACACACACACACACACACACACACACACACACACACACACACACACACACACACACACACACACACACACACACACATTGTGATCAGGCCAGGCTTTCTTCTCTACCCCAAACATCCAGTTGGGACTGGGACACTCTGCTCCTCCTATACATTCTGCTTCACCCCCAACCATGTCTGGTCAAGGATGATATGCTCCCCATTCCTTCTCTGAATGTATGGAACAGGGTCAGGCTGTGCATCCCCCTTGCGGCTGGGCCAGGCCAATGTTGTGCTGGCACCACTTACCAGATTGGGCCCAAAGGACAGTGGAACGAAAAGTTTGGGGACAATTGATCCAAGGCATCCCAGGTCACACCTACTGCATGCATTGTTTAAATCTGTTTGCAGACTGAGGCAGATATCACACCACTTTAAATTTAATTCACAATTCAAGGCAGTATCTCTACCATTCTGCAAAAAATTAATTTAAAAACAAACAAACAAATTTTCAATAAACATTCCACTCTGGAGTTTTGAAGACAGATATATTCATAGTTGACATGGATATTGATGAGTATCTTGACACAGGATCAGGTGTCAGCTTTGAGTTAAAACAAGGACTGGAGGTTGGGTAGTAGCTGCAGAGGCAGAGCAGCCAGGGAGCAAGAAAATGAGGAGACAGTTACATTATCCTATCTTCACTGTGTAAAAAACTTTACACTCCAGGCAGAAAGATACCCTTTTGCTGAGCTCAGGTGTTACCTCCTGGCATTTTAATCTTTTTTAAGCTGATAAACTTCTGCTGCTTCATAATAAAAGCTTTCAGAAACAATGGAATCCAGAACCATTTTTTAAACTTCCTCTACTGGATGCATACAATTTTAAGAGGGTGGAGGGATCTGATTATATAACTGGCTTCACAGCTTCATGCTATAGCTTCCAATCCTGGTTTGTGATCCCTCACTTTTGCAGGGAGTTCCAGGAAGCCTGCCATTTCTCTGTCTGGTATGACCTGACTTCCAACACATAGCTCTTTTAAAATGACACAGTCAAGCCCCGTGTTTAGCAAGCAGATTAGCACTAGAAGGTGCAGCTAAGGTTGTACCATTATAGTGTGATATTTAACTTATCAGTGTTTGGTCTGTGTTTTTTGTCCAGAGCAAAATATTATGTGGTCCTGGTCCTGACTGTGGACTCTAGGTCTAAAAATAATATACTATGCATGGGCTTATCACAAAATATCATTTGCCCAGCACAACGGGCTGGCACTATTATTGTTAAAAAAGGATTTGAATTGAAAACCCTGCAGAAGAGCTGTCAAGTTCAATTTATGACAAAAGTAAATGCTTTTTAGAGTTCATTTTCAAATTGCAAGCTGAAAGTGAAATTGACAACTGCATGTGTGACACAGAAAATAATTCAGTGTCAGGAACTTTTAAAAATATATATTATACAACTAGCCTTAATACATTAATTAAAGTATTTTTGATTGGGGGGAGGGAGTAAGGAGGCGATTTAAGCCCTGGTTCAGGAAAGCACTTCAGTATATGCTTAGGTCAATGTCTGTTTACCACAGCCTTTCAGCATGTACTTAACTTTAAGCAGAAACTTAAATATCATTGGACACATCTACATGTGCTGATTTAAGGCACATTAGTCATTTTTAAGGCACATTAAGGAAACGGGTCTACATGTGTGCCCCCTTAATGTGTCTTAAAAATCATGACATTAGGCTATTCACATCTAAATTTGATACCTGCAAAGGCAGGTATCAAATTTAGATGTGAATAGCTAAAGCGCCTTAATGCATGCATAGAGGTGCTAAGACATATTAACTCTGTGTATGTTGACTAACTTGGAACTAACTTTAGTCCCAAGTCTGTCCACACACTGTGTTAATGCACCTTATGGATATGTAGATGCGTGCCTAAATTGCCTTAGTGCACATTAGGCAAATGTGGATTAAGTTTAGGCACATATAAATGCACATGTAGACACACCCATTGAGATTTAAGCACATATTTGAAGTTAACCACACACTCAAATGGTCTTCTGTACAGAGGTGACTTCCTGAACTGAATCGTCATTGTCTCATGAGACAAATATACATTTAAATGATGTTTCATACTTGTGAGATATCAGCCTTTCTAATAAGACCTAAATGAGCATAGTTGCCTAAATTGCAGATTTCCAAAGTTCCCAGTAAGTCATTAATGTTCCTGTTTGTAACTTTTTCATGTTCATCTGTCCTCAGAATTTTTTCTGGAAGTTTGTTGTAGTAGAAACTTTGCAGATTAATATGTTTTAGATCATGCATGCCATTTAAATCAACAGTCATTATTAGACTGTTATCAGTTAAACAGATGCTATTTAAGGGTCTGGACAAAGTCATTAGTAGTTTTGCTGCTGACTTCAGTTTAGTTTGGAGTAGGTTCTGACTACAGATTAACTGCCAAATTTAGCTTGTTTGCTGGATTTTCAATGTGTGCTTGAGGTCATTGTTGAATTAGGGATTTAGTCACATCTTAAAAGTAATCTAGACTTTTTTTTCTGGGCTTGGATTTAGATTTTTTATTATTATTACTATTTTATGTGACATGCAATGAAGACCAGAAAGTGAATTATTTTGTTACTTTATTTTGTTAATTTATCTCAGCATTTTCAGGAATGAAATTTCTCACTTTGTCTTGTTTAAAATGGAGATCATTGGGAAGTCTAAGAAATATTTGTTTTAAGACTTTAAAAAAATGGTGAAGCTGATAACATACATACAAAGATTTCAAACAGTCTGAGCAAAAAATACCTTAAGTTCAGACCTCTATTTTAATTTGTGTTGGCTGATCACAGAATGAAAAATGAACACATGAGTAATGCTTAACAGCAAGGTGAAACCATATAAAGGGAATGGAGAGACTCTAAACTTGTTCCCCTGTGGGGTCAGGCCCACTGTCAGGATCTCAGTATTGCACTGTTAGACGGGGGGTGGGGTGACACAATTGCACATATACAAACAAAAAAATCAATTAGGTGCACACACACTACCAACTCAGGCACATACACATCCAAACCAGCCTAGGCACATGCATACCTATCACCAATTCAAGTACATACACTATACACCCCAAAAGTTAGACAAAAAATCAATTGTCCATACCCACACACTCAGTACACATTCACAGATCACTAATTTGTAT
>NW_017729030.1:20098172-20104504 GCF_001723915.1 Gavialis gangeticus
AAACAAAATGGGAACTTGACATGACTTCTGCTAATTTAAATATGTAGATCTAAATCATATAGTACCAGTAAAACAGTAATATAGAACAGTAAAAATCCATATAAACATAATAATTATACAATATAAAGAAGAAGAAAAAACAAAAAAATACAACTTGCTACCAAAATAAAATGCTGAAGCTTATCTTATGTCTTAGCTCACTTATACTTATCAGTAGCGAATAGAGAGGGAAAGAAAAAGTCAGAAACAGTTGGGGAACGGGAGAGAATACATTTTAAAAGAAAAAAACTGGAGGTTTTGCTACAAACTAACAGGGCAAAGCTTGTATAATGTTTGCTAAATAACCATTAACTCAGGCAAGCTCTTATTTACTAACTTAGACAAATTATATTTGCAAATAATGTTTCGAAGGGGTAGCAACTGATTTAAGAGAGGCTGAGGCAAGGCTATGTAGCTGAGTGCCTATTTATCTCTCCTTAGCCATGCCTCAAGCTAATCACTCTTGGTAGCCTAATAAAGAGACATACTTGCTTTTAAGTTAGGCCTGGTCACATGTTTTTTTAGTAAGGACCAAGGAGAGGACTAAGGGTGGAGGTCCAACGCAAAACTCTTGATTTTAATATATTTTCCTGTTCTCAGAAAAATGTGATTTAAGTAAAAAATCAAACTTGTAATAAGAAAACTAGGGCTGACAAACAATTAAAAATAATCACAATTAATTGTGAGATTTAAAACAGTAGTCACAATTGACTGCAATTTTAATTGCATAGTTAAACAATAATTGGCACCTCCCCACCCAACAGCCCAGAGCCTGTGCACCCTGAAGCTCTTCCCCACTACCACCAACACCACACAGATCCATTCCTGGCCCAGGCCCACCACAGATTCACCCTGGCCAAAACAAACCAAAACAGCCAGAACCCATCCAAACAGCCTTGACCCCATCCCATCCGGTGCCTGCTCCAGACTCACTTGCCCATGGTGAGCAGTGGGAGTGGCCAGGTAGAAGCTGCTGCTCAGCACAGAGGAAAAATGGTCCCTCCCCCTCACTGCTTCGAGGTGCTTCTTGCTGCAGATGCCCAAAGCCCATGTCTGGGCTGCCCTATGATTCCCCTGCACTGCCACCACTGCCCTGCTGGGTGGCTCAGAGGTGGCAATGATGGCAATGGAGAGAAGCTGCAGGGCAGCCTGGGCACAGGCTCTGGGTGCCTGCAACAAGATGGGCCCAGCAGCAGTGTTGGGGAGGGGTCGCTTTCCCCTCATGCTGAGTAGCAGCTTCTGCCTGGCCACTGCTGCCACTGCTCAACATGGGTGGTTGTGTTTGAAGCAGGTGCAAGGTGAACTGGGGTCAGGGCTGTGCACACAGGTTCCAGCTGGTCTTCAGCTGGTCTGCTCCATTGGTCAAAATAATGTGCATGATTAAAGAAATTAATGTGTTGATTTGTTTTTGCATTAATCGCCTAAGTTAACTGTGATTAACTGTCAGCCCTAAAGAAAACTAAAAGCAATAATACTGTGATGTCTATCCCTCCACTTCTCAAAAAGTGCCCCAGAAACAAACAGATGAAAAAATCCACATACAGGAAAGAGAAATCATGTAAATCCTTGCCAGATTCAAAACTCTTTTAAATTTAAACATAAAGAAGATACGAAATGTAGCTATATTTTTCTTCTTTCAGTCTCATTTAAAGCCTTGGACATTATACTATCATTCCTAACGTTGCTGATAATTTTGATACCCCTAATAACAGAAGTGTTGGAAATAAAGTGTTAACAGGATAAAAAAGAGTAAAGAGGCTCAGACAGAAGTGACAATTTTTCCCTGATCTGGCCCCTGAAAGCTTTCTACAGGTGTGGCCAAACACAAGTGCACAGCTTCAGAGGACTTAAAAGGGCTAGATCCCATAACAATCAAAAATCTGATTGCATGAGGGTTCAGATGAAGATGCCATGAGGGTTCAGATGAAGATGCTCCAAAATGGAGCACCCTCAGTAATTTCTGTCTGCACCCACTGGGAGCAGAGCTGAGCTGCCCTGCTCCAGGCATTACTTTCAGAATGGGAGGAGGGAAAAGGAGTGGAGTGAGCTTGTTCAGGGGGTTGCCTAGCCAGTGCTGAAAGGTGGTGAGAGTGGATTGGAGTCCTCCTGGGCTCCCCACAAGATGCAAGGCTCCAATCCACCCATTCTCCCACTCCAGCCTGGCTAGGGGTCCCCAGAACAAGCTCCCTTCCCTGTCTTCTCCCTAGGGTGGCCATCATAAAGGACAGTCTGGTTTTTTGCTACTCTGTTCTCTATTGATATGAAACCTGATACCTTTCTGTCCCCTATTTTTCTCTTGAAGAGTAAAATAGGGGACAGAAAGGTGTCTGTTTTTGTATCAATAGAGGACAGAGGACAACCAGACTGTCCTCTATGATGGCTACCCTATTTTTCCCCCTTCCCATCCACACACAGCACCAGAGCTATTGGGGTTTGGGAGGGAAAGCGGAGCTAGGGGAGAGATGCTGTGGAGACACAACCTTTCTCCCTGAATCAACTCCAAATTGGAGCCAATTTCCACCCTCCCAACCCAACAACTAATGTCTGTTGGCTTGGGAGGATTGGTCTAACTCATAGTTCTTTCTGTGAAGCACCATGTGTTAGACCTAGTAGCTGTATTTCTGTCTGTAGGCAACACATTAACACAAGCCACCACAGTATGTTTCAGATAAAGGTGGTCTGCCCTTGTCAAAAAAAGTCATGTTGCCAATCTAGCAAGTAGTGCATGTATCTGCCATATTGGATTCCAAGATGGCTGCCATGATTTCAGTTTTTGGTCAATGTTTTAGCACCCACTAAGGTATGAAATTTAATTCCAGTGACAAAACCGACATTGTATGACTAAGAAGATCAGTCAAAACTTTTCTGTCATGGTAGTCATATTAGATCCCAAGATGGCTGGCACAAATTTACAGTTTTGTTCATTATTAGATACCCATAAAGACTTGCCCTTATCACCCTTAAGCAAAGATTACAATGGATCCAATAGGATTACTGAATCTAGTGAAGTGAAGAAGGTATTACTTGGAATCTACAAGATGCATCATATGTCTTGAAGTACATTTGCAATAAATGATCAGCTAAGTACACCCTCTGGAATTGTGTGAATAAATGAAGCATTCATTCAATGTAGGACCATTGCTGAATTTGGCACTTGTTACAGCAGTATCCTTGACAGACTATCTTGTTACATTGATCCTGTTCCGCAACATTCCAACAGCCTCAATTGGCACCATTCTCACTACATTTTTTACACACAAATAATATATTGAGAAGCTGTTAAGAAAGTTGTGCAAGGTATAAGATGAAAGGGAAACTCTACCACAACATCAAGTGGAGAACACAGTAGGACATCAAGCCAAACTACTCCAACAGTTCTCTAGAGGATGTACATATTCTGCCAGAAAGATTCTAATAATAAGAGACTGAGGCAAGTATTATCCTTTGAATCAGGCAATTCAATACACAAGCTGACAGAGAAGAATGAAGTGTTACCTGAATTGGTGTTGAAAATCTAAGAGCTGCTGAGGCATGTTACTATTCTGAATGCAGGTGGGAGGAACAGTGGAAGCAATGAGTCTCTTGTTCCCATTCACATGTGAAGATTCCAAGAAGATAGTCTTCTTTCTCCTGAAGCAGGACCATGGCATCAAGTGATTGATAAACTAGATGCTGGTTTTGCATGGAAAAAAAATGTGTACAGCCTGAAAGATATACCCAAAATATATTGTGATTGAGTAGAAGATGAAGGTAGTGAACATCCTCTGACCACACTGAAACAAATGAAGCCAAAACTTCAGACATACTACAAGATAGCCATTCAGTTTCAGCACCAAAGAAATGCATATCATCCTCTCCTTATCTTTGAAATCATGACAAATGGTAAAGCCAGACAAGTAGTTGTAATTTTGCATATGAATGTTGAGGAAGCTGTTGGCTTGCATTTCAGAGAAGCGTTTTCAAACATACAAAACTTGTACTATGCTGCTCTCAAGATTAAAGTAGGTCTGAAAGTTATTGCTGGCATGAAGGGATACAGCAACTTGAATGAAGAGCAACCCCAAAAATACATTCATGGTAGCCTTTACAGATTCATTCATTCGATTATGGAAGATGACAATGCCGAATCTGATGATGGAAGTTGTGTACAAGATAAGAATCTAAACAGAGATGTATTGAATATATATCAGGATTTGGTTTACCTGAACTCAAGGGGCAAAAGGCTAATGCCAAAATATGTTGGGTTAGGCTTCCTACTTGATCTAAAAAGTTGGTACAAAGTCTCCATGCTGCTGAATGTAACATACTGTATGGCACAATTTGTTTCACTGATACTACCATTGATGAGAAAAACATAAAGGAATTTGGAGAAAAATTAGTTGATATCCTAAGGAATCTCTTTCCCAGCCATTTTGTATAGTTTTCATTGGACAACATCATCTTACAGGAGGCATTGGATGGAAACAAACATTTCATGTAACTCAGATAGTAGCATTTCAAAGAGGACCATCAAAACTCAGGAGCCAGGAGCAGCGGGGAGAGGAGGGACACAGGCACACATGTGTCTTGCACACGTGTGCCCCCTTACTGGACCCGGAGCAGAGGCGAACGCAACAGCAGCAGCAGAGGTGAACATAGCAGCAGCAGGGGCAGCAGCAGCTGATCCCCCTAAGGTAAGTGGGGCAGAGGGACCGATGCAACTGAGCCGGATCAGGAGGGGAAGCCCCCTGGACCCCTCTTAGCTGAGCTGGTAGGGGGCCGCACTCCCAAGCTGTGTGAACAGAGCGCGCAATTAGGCGCGTTCTGTAAGAGCGCGCCGGCGTTTGCGTCGGCGTTTGCACCGGTGGCCGAGCAGGAAGGGCCAAAGGGCAGGCTTCTGCTAGCGTGGGGCAAAAGCACCGCACTCAGCCAGAAACAGGCAGTAACTCCTACGATGGCGTCAACACGGAGTGCTGCCAGGGCCCTTGCCAGGGGGGTGCACCCTTCCCAGGGCTTGTCTGAGGCCTCCACCCAGACATAGCCCGCGGGGGGGCTGGCATCCCCCAACCTCCTGGCCTGTGGGAGTTGCCCAGCAAGGCCTGGGAGAGCAGGGACTGGGGACCCCCACACCTGTCCTGCAGCTGCCCACCTTAGGGCCCTGGAGGCACAGGTGAGGGAGCTCCAGGAGGAGGTTAGCAGGCTGACGGGAATCAGGGAGGCAGAGGAAGAAATTGACAGATATTTTCTTTCCCTGCAGGGTTGTACACCCAAGGAAGATGCACCTCAAGAAGTGCCCTCCACTGCTAAGTGACAGATGGTCACCTCCCGAACCAGGGCTGCTTGTAACACAGCAGTACCAGTTCCTCCAGTCTGGCTGGAGAACAGGTATGAGGCCCTGGCAAGACTGGAGGAGAAGGAGGACACCGGGGAGGAGGCAACTCCATGCTCTCCACATCCTGTGCAGGCCAAAGGAGACAAGCAGGCCAGGAGGAGAAAGCATCATGTGATCGTCATAAGCAACTCCATCCTAAGAGGTATGGAGGGCCCCATCTGTTGCCAGGACCCCTCAGCACGTGAGGTCTACTGCCTACCTGGAGAGAAGATTCAGGACATGAAAGGGATGCTCCAAACCGTGATCCAGCCCACCAATTACTATCCCATGGTCCTGGTCCATGTGGGTACTAATGATGTGGCCAGGAGAAGCCCTGATCACCTGATGGAGGACTACCACACTCTGGGGTGCATGCTAAAGGAGATGGGTGCACAGGTGGTTTTCTCTTCTATCCTACCAGTGAGTAGACATGGAAGATGGCATGCAACATACATCGCAAAGATCAACTGGAGGCTTCAGGAATGGTGTCTCGAGGCGGGTTTTGGCTTCCTCAACCATGACTGGCACATCACGACGAGAGACATGCTTGGATGGGATGGGCTCCACCTTTCCCCTAAAGTTAAGCATGTGTTTTCTTTTAGGTTGGTGGACCTCCTCCGGCGGGCTTTAAACTAGGCTCGTTGGGGGAAGGGGAAGATGAGGGTGGAGGAATCATTGGACTGCCAGAACAAGCAACGCCCACAAGTACAGCCCAGCCTAGACCAACCAGTGAAACGTATACACAGGTTAAGCGGCAGGGGCCAGGGCAATGCTGTGATTAGGGGGCCAGTACATACATCCACAGGAGGCCTCAAATGCCTCTACACAAATGCTCGTAGTATGGGAAACAAGCAGGAGAAACTCACCCTCCTGCTAGCTGACACCAACCCGGACATAGTGGGGATCACTGAAACGTGGTGGGACTCAACACATGACTGGGTGG
>NW_017729030.1:20105105-20109313 GCF_001723915.1 Gavialis gangeticus
AAGTGGTGCTGGCACCTACCCTGGGGGTCTTTAAGAGGAGGTTAGATGAACACCTTGCTGGGGTTGTTTTACCCCAGTAATCTTTCCTGCCATGGCAGGGGGTCGGACTAGATGATCTACTCAGGTCCCTTCCGACCCTAGAAACTATGAAACTATGAAAACCAGTTGAGATTGAAGAAAGCACCAATATAACAAGAAAGAAAAGATCCTTGACACCGGTTCATGATATTGTCTCAGAATTGCCTGAGCTAGTCTGTACATCTCTAATTGGATTCCACAATGTCATTGGTTGTGATACCAGCAGCCAGTTCAGTGGTCCAAGCTAAAAAGCTGCTTGGAAAGTGTTCATTCAATATCTACATCTATTGGCAGGTCTAGGAAATAGGCCTAATGCTAAAAAGGATTTGTCCCGTTGTATAGAAAAGTTTATTTTATTGCCATATCTGCCATCAACATCTTTGACCTTTCTGGATGTGAGGTAAATTTATTCCATCACGGAAAAGCTCTGGGTAAACTTCCATCTCCATATGACTCCCTTGTGCTCCATGTACATAAAGCCAATTATCAAAGCCTCATTTGGCAAAGCAGGCTTGAGCCTAACCCACCACTGCCATCACATCATGAGTGTGGTTGGCAAGTTGGAAATGATGGTATTATTCCCATCGGAAACAAATTTGAACCATTACCAGTGGAACACCTTCAGATATAAGTTACAAGTGCAAGACACAATGCTGGGGACCAGCATGCTCGTTCAAGTGGGTTAATGTACCTTGCACTCCTGGCTGCAAGTGCTATGAAACAGCATATTGTAACCTGTATAATAACTACGGCAATTCAGAAATGGATTAAAAAACAGATTCAAGTGATGAAGAAATCTGAAAAACTGCAATTACCCATTGTATTAATATTATATATACTGTTGTATTATCACTGGATTAGACTATTACATTTTCCTATTGCTTCAAGGTGACCATATGTTGGTTTGTTTCATTGCTGTTGAGTTATGCATTGTTAATAACTGACAATCTGCATTTCTGAAATTAAAAAAAAAAAATCTCTTATTTAATATAGCCGGAACAAGTAGGTTATCTGGAGTTATGTTTTCAGTATTGTAGGCCTTCTATGAAATTTGTCATGATAGAATTTTGGATGTTAGTATTAGAGTATTCATAACTAGGTTTCTAATATTACTTTGAGTCCATACACACATGCTAATGTGCTAGCCATCTTGCAATCCAGAAAGGCTACCAAAATAGAAATGTTACGATTTATCTCCTAGGTTTATTCAACGTTGGTTTTGTCATTGGAATTAATTTTCAAACCTAAGCGGGGACTGAAATATTGACCAAACATGAAGTCATGGCAGCCATCTTGGATTCCAATAGAGTGGCTACGTACACTGATTGTCAGACTGGCAATATGACTTTTCTGATATGGTTAGACCACCTCTACCTGTAACATACTGTGGCCACTTATGGCAATGAGTTGCCTATGACAACAAAATCTAGAGACCTTATTGGTCATTTTATTTCCTACTATGTAGGTGGTTCATGCAGCTAATTTCAATGAGTGTCCATTAAACATGCTAACAACAGATTTTACTAACGGTGAAGTTACTTGGTACACTTCTACCATACTTAGGTTACTTAAAACATGGGCATTAGCATGTTAAAGCTCATTAACCTGGGCTAAGTTTGATCTGAGCATCTTAAAGTTACACCTCTTCAAGTGTTGATTAACTCTGGGCTTTACAATCTTTCTAGTCACTTGGCTACCTGTTTTCAAATATAATTTCTGGGCATGAAGCGGTAGGTGTAGTGGGTATTTGGACACGCACATATAAAACTGGTCCATAATTTATCTGTCAAACTGGGAACCTTTAATAGCTCTACCCTTTCTTTCTCATTTGAAAGGAGAGGAAGTAAATTAACCATCTTTCTGAATGTGTATTGTAACACTCAGGTTCCAAAAATCTCTTTTTGTGGAGTTTTAAATTCCAAAGGAATTTGTGATGTAGCTCTGATTACTTCATAGAAACTTATCTTCAGTGCAGCTAGGTCTTCAAGTTGTGGCAAACCCCCCAGTTTTTCTTTTCTAAATTTATTTTAAAATGCATTCCCTCTTCTTCCTCAACCATTTCTGACTTTTTCTCTCCCTCTCTATTCCCTATAGATAAGTATAAATGAGCTCAGACTTAGGATAAGTTTTCACATTTTTATTTTGGTAACAAGTTTTTGGTTTTGGATATCCACTGTTTTATATTGTATAATTATTAGGTTTGTATTGATTTTTACTGTTTTATATTATATTATTATCATTTTTGTATTGATTTTTATTGTTTCAAATGGATATTGTATGGTTTTGGCCTGTGTTTGTAAGTGAACCAAAGTCATGTCAAGTTTCCATTTTATATGTCAAGCCTCCATCTTGTGTCCTCTGCCTGGGCATCCCATGTTGCAACTGTATGAGTCACGTACCCCTCCCATGTTAATTGTTTCCCGGATGAATAAAAATGATTGGGAATGATTGAAATACAATGGTAGCAGGCCCCTACTGAATGGTCTGTAATGACTGAGCCATCACTTCACATTGATTCATCCAGGAACCATGGACCTCACCCAGGAACAGAGACAAAAACCCAGCATTTGAAAGACAAAAGACCCTGCAGAAACAGCAACTCTACCATTCTACCCTACCATTACAGAGACCCGAAACTGCACATCCCTGCATGAAGCACACATGCTCAGTATGCCAGGGGCTGACCCTTGCCTGGGCATGCCTCCTGTCAGTAGGGTCACACAAGATCTGCCCCTATAAAAAGACCCAGTGGAAATGCCATTTACATCTGGACTAGAGCAGCTTCACCTATCCACCCCAGAGGCCCTGCTGGCAACCCCCTCTGGACAACCCTGAGCTGAAGGAGACCCCAACTGGCCATCGAAGATAAACTTCCAGCCTAGGATAGGTAGATATTACCTGCACACCTTCTCCTACAATTTGAACTATCTCTTTCTCTCTCTTTCCTCCTGGACTTCAGTGGACTCCAGCCCCTGCACCTAGCCTCTCTAACCCCTGCTGCCATTGTGTGTGGGGGTGGGCAAGGAAACCAATAAGACGTTGTTTCACCCCAGTTCAATAAAACCACAGTCATTTGTAACCCCGAGTTGAGTCATGTTTTACTGAATCCCAGTCCCTTTCCTATCTTAAATTCCAGCCTTGTTCTCTCTCTCTCTGTCTCTCAGATCCAGCCCCCCCACTCTCCTCTAGTTTCCCAATCTCTTTCCAGTTCCATCTCCCCTTTTCTTTCACCTCTCAGTCTCTCCTTGCTTTTCTGCTGTCCCTGCTGCCTTTCAGCCTCCCATGCCATCTACTGTCTTTTCTCTGTGACTTTCTGCTGCCTTCCTTTGTGTCTCAGAGAAATCCTAAGTATATGCTGCCAACACAAAAGTTTTGTATCTGACATGCGCGGTTGAAGTCTGTGAGTGGAAAGTTCCAAGGCTCACCCAGCTCATGCCCCCTGGGTGACCTGCGGACTTGTTGGTCATGTTTGACCTACTTTCCCCACAGATGCATGCTCAGTGACAGCTAAAGCATGAGGTAATTTGACTAGAAATTTCTTCCCTGTGAGTGTTCTGATTGGCCACTAAATTCAGATAAAAGTTCTGTGAGCCCCTCCCTCAGGGGAGAGATTGCGTAAGCTGGAGACAGAGGCTGGTGTGTTCCAGGGACTGTCTTTCAGTCAGGCTTCTGGGCCTATTGATCTCCCCCCTCGATTGGCATGCCGTGTCACTTGCTGTTATTGCATTGCTGTTTTGATTTCCTGGCTTTGACTTACCTTCGGCATCGGCTATCGACATTGCTTCAGATCGTTCCTCACCGGCTTTGGCTGTATCCTGGGTTCATCACACCGGCTCCTCACTTCTGCTTCGGACACCATTTTGGCTCTTCGTTGTCCTTACTGGATTGGCGTCACATCGTTACAGTTCATTGTGTGTTATCAATTTATGAGCTGTTGACCAGCCCTAGGACTATCCAACAGGCAGCCGCACCTACCTCATCAGAGGTAGAAAGCAAGGGCTTGTTGGAGAACCCTGTGGGCCAACAGACCCCTTTGTTTGTTCACCTGTTTGTTACTGTAACTGAAGACATCGTTACCTACGCATCTAAGCCTAAGTTAAATAAATTCCATCTTGTTTAAGGAACCAATA
>NW_017729030.1:20109485-20116364 GCF_001723915.1 Gavialis gangeticus
GCCACTTTTCCTGTGATTTTCTGCTGTCCGTGTTTTTGTTTTCAGGCTTCTCACAGACTTTCTGTAGCCATCCCCCTCCCCACCGCAGCTTCCCAGCTCCTTGTGGCTGTCCTGCAGTTTTCTCCAGCTCCCTGCACCTACTGCCACTCCCTGCAACTTCTCTAGCTGCCCCAGAGCCATCCTCTGGCTCCCCACATCCGGAGCCCCTCTTTCACACCCACACTTTCCCTTAGTCCCATTTTTCCTCTGCACACCTATCTTTTCAGCTCCCCCATAGCTCTGGCTCCAGTCCCAGCCTCTGTGCTGGCATCGCTCCCCTGTTCTGCAGGCTTCGGGCATTGTCTTTTAATCAATTAAGATCAATTAACCTAAAGTTACACCAGAGCCTCAGTTCTTCAGCCCAGGGCCCTGTAGTCTACTGGTTCTAATCCCGGTCCCAGTAACTTTCACTCATAGCAACTTTCACTCCATACACTTCTACTTTCGTACCTTAACCTTTCCCCAGGTATCTCAAGTACACCAACCACATACATACATACATATCAGAACACCTAACTTAGGAATGCACCTGTGTGTATGTGTAGGTGGGTGATAAGTGTGTGAATTAGTGATACACATATATATACATATATAGATATCATTGTGTGTGTGTGTGTGGTATATGAATTAGTAATCCACATGTGTGTATTGGATGTGCAGGTGTTGGTAACTGATTCTGTCTAAATTTGGTGCGTGTAGCATGCATGGGCTTAAACTGGTAATAGGTGTGCATGAACCTAGACTGGTTATTTTGAATGTGTGTGTATCGGAGTTGCTCATGTGAGTGTGTATGCCTAGTAGGAGTGTATGCACCTAGTGAGTGTACGTGTGCATAATTGATTTCTATGTGTGCATGTGCAGTTCTACACTACACCCTCCTGTCTAACAGCACAATATTGAGATTCTGAGCGTTGGCCTGACCTCTCAGGGCAACATTGTATTCACTGGTGCTACAGGAAAAAAATGGATTTTAAAATTATCATGATATTTTAAAATGGTTGGTCAGTCCTCCAACCACCAGCCCTCTCTTCTCTGTGGGTCCACCCTCTAAGGCCCCTCCTTGGAATCACCCAGAGCCCTCCATAGGTCTTCCTTACTACAGCCCCTTGCTTCTCTGGGCTTATCCTGAGCCCTCCTGTCAGCAGGCCCCAGACACTCAGACTGCTTCTCAGGGCTATGAACCCCACACCGGTAACCTCCTGCATCTCTTTTGTTCCTACTCAAATCTCCAGATCTCATTCTCCTTGCTAGCATTCAGGAGCTGCAGTCTTACCACTGGGTGATGTTCCTTCACCAGGTCTATTACCTTTCAGCTCCATGTTCTTGGGGAACCCTGACACAGGACATAGCCTGTCTGACTCACAAAGAATCTCACCCCCTCCTCTACCTAAACAGAAACTGATTAAAATGCAGTGAGAGATACACCTAAAACCCCCCAGATAAGGGTGACAAAAGTGAAACAACTGCCCTAGGTCTCATTTGCATCTGAGGTGACACCAGAAGTCCTCTCCACAAAAAGTTATGAACACTCCAATAATTGCCTTAAGTCTGTTAAAAGACTATAGTAAGATCTGGAAAAGTCATGCTAAGCTGAGGCTTGTTCACAGCAAATAAAAATCTAAAACCCTGATGCTGCAAGCTATCTACTGTTTCTGAAGACACCAGGAGATATCCCATCAGTATATTTGCTATCCATAGGAATGTCAAGCTGGCTCCTAAGTATGTGTTTCCTGAGTATCAATCAGTTTCCTGAGATGTTCCAACCAGATAACCCCTTGTCAATAGAAAAGACAATTTGATTTACACTATTGAGAATGCTTGAAAGAAGCTGAAATGAGGGTATAAAAATCTGTAAAAGAAGCAGCAGTGTGTATGCTGACACCACCCGCTTTCTTCTGGAGAGGCTGAAGGAGGCATATCATCTCCCTTCAAGGATCATGCTGAGAACGTTAACCTGTCAGCTTTGCAACCTGAGTGCCTTGGACTGGTGAGATTCCAGCTCTCTCTCTTTTCTTTTCTCTCTCTCTAAGCGCAGATTTCTGAACCTGAACTGTATTAGTTAAGTTTGAGCTAAGTTTCCCCAAATACTTAGTGAAACCAGGGTATACTGTGATTGTTTGTCTTAGTTTTTCCTTTGCATGTCTATTACTGCTAGTGCCATTGTATATTTCATATACTTAGCAATAAATAACTTTTATAGTCAAACTGTTGGTAACTGGGTATATTTTTCCTTCTTTACTTCTCTTTTCCCACTTGTTCTGCAGCAAAGTTTCTTTTACCTAAGCTAAAGATCCCTGTGTAGCCCAAAAATACTGTGGGGTCTGGTCTCATCAAGAGGCCAAAAGATTGGGATATGCTGAGTTTGAAACACATAAGGGAATCAGCTTTGGCTCAGACATGCCCTAATGAACTGAACTCTGGCCCATGAGGGTGTCATCTGGACACCCAAATGGATTCAGAGGTATTCTGTTTAACTGTGTGCTTGTGTCTGACTGTAGTTATTGTTGCTCTCATGAACTAATTCTTGGCATATGAGGGTGTCAGCCTGTCCATGCTGATCAACCCGGCCAGGTCAGGCATGTCACATTCATCTGTGTGTGTTTGTGTGTATGACTGATTTGGGGACTGGAGGAACCCAGCCCCACTGAACTGAGTCCTGCAAGATAGCTCCTTTGGGGGTGAGGGATTGCAAAGGGAGAGATACAGCTCCATATCAAAACACAAGTAACACAAGCAGCACATTAATAGAATTACCAAGACCCTAGCCCTAATAAATGAGCACACCCCAAAGTAGCAGGCAAATCTGGTAACAGCTCCCAAGGTGTTACTGCCAGACTTCCTCTCAGGGCTTATACCTTATCTAAGCTCAGTCCTCCTCCAACTGGATGACTCCCTTCAATCATGTGACTCCTTTGGTCAGGTCTAGCCATACCTGCCAGCCCCCTGGGGCAGCTGATTCTTCTGTTATCCGTGACCCTAACCTGCCAGTGGCTCAACAGACTTCCTGACTTCTTATAGTGGTAGGTACATCAAATGCCCTGCCACAGTTACATATATACATCATTTTATTAGTGTTGAGCTGATGTTGCTACCATATTGGTCCAGGAAATATGCAAAAGGCAAGAATTCTCATGGGTTATATATTTGATTGGATCAATTTGTGTGAACGTTACACAAGCCTTTCTCCATGTGCTCTACTGTGTCAGCTTCTCTCCCAAAGGCCTGAAGAAAGGTAACTCAAAGCTTGCCTATGTCTATCCTAATCAGACAGTTGGTCCAATAAAAGATATCACCCCGAGAATTTTTGCCTCTATAATTAAAGAAGTTATTTGCTTCAGGTAGGTCATGGTAAGGAGTCAAATTAATATAATTCAGCACACAGAATAATACCCTTTTCTATAGTTCACTCAAGAAAAAAAGAGATGACTGAATGAGAAGACTAAACTATGTTATACCTGAGAGCAGAACTATACCCTATTGGATGGGTCAATGAGAAGAGTGATAGCTTTTGCTTTTGGAAGCAGGGAAGCCGCTCATTTAGGAGCTTCCTCAAACTGGAAGTAGTTAGCATTTTTCCCAAACAGCAAGAGTGGCAGCGTCTTGTTCTTTGTTTGAAGGTTACTGACACTTTTGGGTTTCAGTTTGTAAAATTTGAGAACTCAAGGTTAAACTTTACATGACAAGCAGGCCCCTAGCTCCACTTACTGCCTTGAGTTTTCTCTCAGAAGACAAGTGAACAGCTAGTAACTAAGGTTTGGCTTGCTTTGCACCCTCCTACTTATACTCCTGAGTGTCAGTTGATGTCTCAGTTGAGGCTCCTAATTCCCACCTACAGCCCAGGGACAATGTCTACACCAGTGGAATCACATGGAGTTGAATCTATCAACAATGTAACTTCTCTAGGGATGCTACACTGAAATGTTTGGATCTTAAAGGACGATGTCAGACCTAATCATTCTTCTTCTTTTCTTGCAAAATTCATGCTTTGAGAGTCAGACTAACCCAGTGTCTAAGGAAAGGGAGTGCCATGTACCTGTGGTTACCATTCCACATGACAGCTCACCAGACTGTATCTGTGATTAGAATTCTCAAACTAATCCCAGCAGCTTCATTATTTCCTATATGTCTGTCATAGAATAAACACTGTTGGTATCTGAAACTGAGCCACAAACAGCTGTGCTAATTATAACAAACCAGCACCTTTATTTAATCACCCATTTTGTCATTATTAACTAACTAGAAAATTGAGTGTTTACACAAAACATTAGAAAATGCAGAGTACACACAACTAAGCCCTCTTACAAACCATTATTACCCATGGATTGTGCAATTGATAAGATAATGTAGTTAAACTAGCATCAAAATCCTATTTTGCAGAGTGCTTCATAAGCAGTCTCTCAAAAAGGTTTTGCCTTAATTTCTGGAATAATTGTGCTTGCTATTGGAACATTTTATATACTATTAATTGGAGTTTTCTAGTGTGATAGAGTACAATATTATTTCTTTATATCGAGAGTAATAATGTGTTTGATTTAGAAATACAATAAGAAACACTCCCCCATTTCTTTACATTAAGCCATTCTCAGTACGCAAGGGATTTCTAAGTAATTCTCCAGTTACCTAAATAAATGGATATGTATAATACATCAGTTTTCCTGTGCAAGTCTGAGAACTAAGGGTGCTCTGAACTTTACACAGTCCTTCCTTTTATTATATGATACCTTTGATGTTGGTACTTTTTTCTCATGTATGGATCCTTAAGGATTTTCATATTAGTTACCATACAGAATCATTGTCATTTAATGTATTAATTATGCAGGAAATGCCATTTGGCATGTTTCCTTGTAAATGGAAACTCCAAGAGGCTTAAAAGAATCTTCAGGCCTTAAAGTTATGTAGGAGTAAAAGAAAAGAGCTATATGGAACGGGAAGGATATCATTAGCCACACTAAATGTGTGCTTAGCTGTGGAGTAGACTAATTAGCTGCAGAACATCATCATCTACATTATGTGATGCTATTAGGCTGCAGTAAACTAATTAACACTGCCATAAGACAGGGACAGTCCTATCTTATGGTGGGGTAATTAACTGTGATTAAATGCACGCATAGACACTGATGGTGAGCATAAATTGTACCTGGTCAGCCTAGCCAACAGGGGGCAAGACTTCTGCCTGCCACCTAGCCATGTGGCGGCTCTGCACTTTCAGCACCCTCATGCATCATTCAGTCCCTCTGTCATCCAACACCACCCTCTGGACCCTGGGGCTGACCCTGCTGCCCATGATGCTAGCATAAACTGCTCTGCCCCAGCTCAAATTGCTGCTGGCCCAGGCACATGTGTAAATGCTGCTCCCAGGAGTAGTTTACTGTGTCTCAAACTGCTCCAAAGTTTATTGCTTCAAATTAATTGCATGTGTAGGTGCAGCCAGTATGAACAGAAAACTGCCAGATTTATAAAAGACTAGAGGATTGTATATGCAGTAACAATATCTATAGCTAAGCAGTACATATTTGAAAAAATAATGGTGCCAGGTGGGCACAAACCTGCATCTTTCAGGGAATAAATTAATATCTAAATAGTAGGAGTTAAAAGAAAAGCTTTCTTGTAAGCTAATCAAGCCATAAATGGATATTTCATGGTTCCTTACAACTTCCTCTGAAATTGTAATACCAATACTGGTGATGGCAAACAGCCAATATGGCAATTTCTATGTCCATGTATAATCATGCAATCAAAAGATTAACTCCCCACAAAAATAGGTTGCATTATATCTTTTCTAAAAGATCTAATGAGATACTGAGGACTCATTACAATTATAGTATTTAACTTTTGATGAATGCTCTTAAAAGATGAGGGACAGAGGGACAAAATAATAACCTCTATCAGGATATTTTAAAGTAACCTGTCATTTGGTGCAATGTGGTTCAGTCCAAAAAGGAAAGAGAAACAATATTCTTCAGAATATGTTTTATTATCATTGACAAAGATGAATAATCAGTATCTAGGAAAAGAGGGAATTCTTCATGGGGAAGATAATTGTCTTTTTTTTTCATTTCACAAAGAAAAATTCAGCATATCCCACTAAATTCTTCCAACATACCAAACCTTTCAAATCAGGGTGTTGTTACACAGTAATTTAAATGTGTGAATGGCCCTTAAACCAAGAACATTCACCCATTAGGGAAGCATACATACTAAGGGCCCTGTGAGTGTCTTGGACATCATCTTTTTCCAGTAAGGATTATCCCCAGTTGGTTTTAGGGAGATTGTAACAGTCCTGTGACTTTTTTGGGCTTAGGCCCCAAACCAGTTGCAAGTGATTCTTCAGCATTCCAGGTTTTGTCCTCTGTCTTCCACCACTTGGACAGCGGGGGACCAGCCAAAGGTAAGAATCTCATCTTCCTTCTGCTCCAATTCCCAGCTTTTCTGGGTCCCCAAGGCTCTCTCCTCCTGCCCCTTTGGAATTCCTTTCCTTCCCCCTGAGCTGCCCCCATCCCTTATGGCTCACCCATGTCCCCCTGCATCTGCTGCCTCACTTATGGATGCTGGTGCTATCCCAGAAGAGTGAGCAGGGAAGGGGAACTTTTGCTATTGTAGCCACCACTGGGCTGCTACACTTCTGTAGCCTGAGCCTAGCCCAGAGAGCAGTGTTGACAGTCAGGTTCCCATTCCCTGCTTGCTCCCCTGGCACAGAAAAAGCAGCCACAGGTGATCTGGGAGCTGCTGGGGATGGTGACCAAGGATATGGGATGTCAAGTGGCAGCAGGCTCAATCTAGAGAGTTGACTTGATCCAAGCAGTCGGGGGGGGGGACAGTGCAGTGGGTCAGATCTGGGGT